>NC_083871.1:26740691-27043721 GCF_032452875.1 Bos javanicus | reverse complement strand
TTAATTAGATTGCAACTATTAATATAACCAGCTACTTTAATATCTAGTGTTAATTGCTAATATCTGATGCTTTTTTCTTGTGTACTACCTGAGTGCTCAACACTTAAACTGTTGCAATGGTCTAATCCTGGTAAGAGCTAGCAGAATAAGAGGAAATGGGCTAGAGGAGGCTGGAGACAAGGTGAAATGTATAGCACAACAAAGGTACAGAAAAAGAAACTGAAATGATAGGCTGTACAAATAATGGGTATATTAATTATATACAAATTTTGGGAAAGTTGATTAGGCTTAAGAGTATTTTATATAGAAAATGTTTTTTGAACCAAGTTCTACAAGTTAATGTCTGATAGCTCATAATATTCAGTCAAATACTAAGCACTAATGCAAAATTTATAGGACTGCAGAAGTTAGTGAGGTTATCTTTCTGCTGGAACTCAAAAAGAGTGTTATCATCTATGTCTTTATCTCTTCTAAACACAGATTGAGCATTCCTACATTCTTAATTTCTGAAGAGTATGTGCTTTTGGTTAAGACTGACACTTGGTGTCAGATTGTTTGGATATGAATCTGTAAGTTTTGTCAGTTTGGAGTGTTTTGACCTTATAAAGTTATTAACCTTTATGAACCTCAGTTTTCTATCGGTGTAACTTTTAAATGAATGATCCTTAGCGCATAGGGGTGTTCTCAGTATTAAGTGAGATGGCATGGTAAGTACCACACACAGTATTTCCCACAGTAACACCCAAGAAACAGCTAGGTTTTATTGTTTCCTCAGAAGTAAGTAACAAGTGGTTTATTTTTTTAAACCACTTGTTTAAAATTTGTTCGAAGTTTTTTGTGTTTTGTCTTTGTTTCATTGGATAAGTTTTAAAATGTCAAATCAAATAAAGTAATTCCCTTTTGACCCAGGTGATCTAATTCTTCCCTTACTTTCTCAGTTTTTATTAACTTTCTAATTTATGTATTGCCCTAGGGCTAAATTTAGACTAAATATCAGGAGGACATCAAGAGAGGTGACACTTGTATACCATGACCATAACTAGAACTTTTCACTGACCAATAATTTCTTCTGGCCATTAACCTTTTACTATAGATGAAGTGAAAGGAAAAAGTTGTAGTATTCTCATGTTACGCTTTAAAAAGTGTCAGCGTTGTGTAGTTTTCTGCTATGGGAAATACTATGGTTCTTGTCAATTTAATCAAGTTTTATGTAAAGTAACTCAGAATTTATATAAGCTTTTCTCTTGAATTATTCCTTTATAGAGAATAGAAAAAGATGAGGAATGTTAAAAATCCTTTGTCTAAAAGAAAATACGTAGTTAGCTTTTAGTAATGTATAGTAGGTTAAGAAAAGGACTTCATTTGTAAATTATTAATTGTACTGTACATCTAAATATGGGTATTAAGAACATAAATAATTGCAATTCCTTTATTCAGCAGCTCCTTATCTGCATTCCTGTAATAGTACAATAAATTGTTATATTCAAGGAGAGGAGTGTTCATGTGATAATAATGTTTGCTTAGCTGAAGATTGTGCCATCAAGGTCTTCTGTGGGTGAATCTGTGTCTGTCTCTATTTTCCTTACTATAGTTATTTTTTCCTCCTTGTCGTTTTTGCTTTGTGGATATGTTGACTTTCCCCCCTCATCTCTGTCTTGTATTCTCTTCTGTGTAGTTCTGCAGCTTCCTTTCTCAGTTTTTTCCCTTGACCGTCACCCTTTTCTCTCCCTCTGAAGTAAATTTAACAGGCCACAATAAAGAGTTTAACTTTTATTTTTTTAAGTTATATTCCACTTAATAGGTTTAAAAATATTTTCCATTGCTAATTTAAAAGGCAAATGTATACACAGTTTGTATATATATTTTAAATAATACAGCTCAGTATAACTTCCTTTTGTGTTGTATGCCTTCTTGTCTGAATTTATTGATTAAAAAGCCTCAGAATCTCACAGTTAATGAATGATGTTAAGCTTTATTTTTTATGTGAATCACAAATATCTTGTAGTACTTTCAGGATCATTGTTTTGTTGAGTTGTTACTGTACAGCCTTCAGGAACATGAAGGACGTTTTTCTGAACCTGTATCAACTCTAGAATATACCTTGGAAAGTTATCTGAATAGTAATACCTACAAAATCTACATCAGATTCTTAAGGAGTACCAAGGACTTTAAGATATGTCAGTTTAGTCACTTCGGGTTTTTCTGACAAATAGAATTTTTAAATCTTAATAAATCCCTTTTATTTGATTCCTTAGATACGTGTGCAGAATTTTGCTCATCACCTCCACATGATTAAAAAAATAAAAACAAACCTACTTGAGAGCCAGTGTGAAATCATGGTTCAGGACATGCTTGAATTTTAAACCAAGCCTTAGTTCATGGTCCACTTCTGTGTCTTAAGCTGTTCTTCATCTATAGATTAGAGTTAGTAATATAGCATGTCATAGAGTTGTTGTCAGCATTAGAAATATATGTAAAGTGGTTAGTAAAGCACTAAGCAGTTAATACTAAGCACTCCTTTAAAATAGGATGCTTCTTTTCATAAGAAGGAAAAGCAGAAGTAGGAGATTGGTGACAGTTCAGTATTAGGCTGTGCTTTGAACATCTAACTACTGTGACTTTCCCTTTTGTTATCTATTATGGGGAAAAGCAGAAGTTGAGTTGTCAGTACTGGGACTTTTTATTTTTGTATTGTTAAAGTCTTATGTGAATGAGGCAAAGGGACATTTATGAATATGGCCTGTTTTATCTTATATTGTACTAGTTAACTGCCATGGTAAAAGTTTTGTGTACTTTAGTAAAGAACAGTTTGGCAGTCTTCTGATGTATTAGCTAAATTCATTCTTTCTAACTTACTTTTGTAAGAGGAGCTTAAGGTAATTTGCTGTGTGATTGAGTTTATTTTCCCACAAGCCATATGGGAAGATTCTTGTTTCTTTACATTCTCAACAATGTTTATTATTATCTGTATCTCAGTAGTGGTTTTGATTTGCATTTCCCTAATGTCCAGTAGAGTTTCCCAGGTGGCTCAGTGGTAAAGAATCTACCTGCCAAAGCAGGAGACGTGGGTTTGATCCTTGGATCAGGAAAATCTCTGGAGGAGGAAATGGCAACCCACTCAAGTATCCTTCCTGGAGAATCCCATGGACAGAGGAGCCATGTGGGCTACATGTAGTCCATGTGGTTGCGAAACAGTTGAATACAACTTAGTGACTAAACAACTACAAGCATGTTCTGAGTCTCTGGGTCTTGACTGTGCAGATCCCTAACTAGGCTGGCTTATTCTTTGAGCAGCACTCCATGTCCAGGAGTCGCAGCTCAGTCATGATTGTCTTGAGGATCATTTCTGACTGTGGTCCAGCTGCCTCTTCACAGTGGCTTGCAGCAGTGTGTCTGCCCTCATCACCTCCACCTTGTTACTCTTATACTTATTAATGTTTTAAAATTGTTATTTACTATTTAAGTAAACCTTGACAATATACAAATTAGTTCAGTTCAGTCACTCAGTCGTGTCTGACTCTGCGACCCCATGGATTACAGCATGCCAGCCTTCTCTGTCCTTCAGTATCTTCCAGAGCTTGCTCAGATTCATGTCCATTGAGTCAGTGATGCCATCCAACCATCCCATCCTCTGTCGTCCCTTTCTCTTCCTGCCTTCTATCTTTCCCAACATCAGGGTCTTTTCCAGTGAGTTGGGTCTTCCCATCAGATGGCCAAAGTATTGGAGCTTCAGCTTCAGCATCAGTCCTTCCAGTGAATATTCAGAACTGATTTCCTTTAGGATTGACTGGTTTGATCTCCTTGCAGTCCAAGGGACTCAGCAGTCTTTTCCAACGCCACACTTCAAAAGCATCAATTCTTCGGCACTCAACTTTCTTTATAGTCCAACTTTCACATCCATACATGACTACTGGAAAAACCATAGCTTTGACTAGATGGACCTTTGTTGGCAAGGTAATGTCTCTGTTTTTTAATATGCTGTCTAGGTTGGTCATAGCTTTTCTTCCAAGAAGCAAGAGTCTTTTAGTTTCATGGCTGCAATTACCATCTGTAATGACTTTGGAGCCCAAGAAAATAAAATTTGTTCCTGTTTCCACTGTTTCCCCATCTATTTGCCATGAAGTGATGGGACCAGATACCATGATCTTAGTTTTATGAATGTTGAGTTTTAAGCCAACTTTTTCACTCTCCTCTTTCACTTTCATCAGGAGACTCTAATTCCTCTTTGCTTTTTGCCATAAGAGTGGTGTCATCTGTGTATCCAAGGTTATTGACGTTTCTCCCAGCAATCTTGATTCCAGCCTGTGATTCATCCAGCCTGGCATTTCACATGATGTACTCTACATGAGTTAAATGCCTTGATGTACTCCTTTCCCAGTTTTGAACCAGTCTGTTGTTCGTGTCCAGTTCTAACTGTTGCTTCTTGACCCGCATCCAGACTTCTTAGGAGGCAGATTAGGTGATCTGCGATTCCCATCTCTTGAAGAATTTTCCATAGCTTGTTGTGATCCCCACAGTCAAAGGCTTTAGCATAGTCAGTAAAGCAGAAGTAGATGTTTTTCTGGAACTCTCTTGCTTTTTCGATGATCCAGCGGATGTTGGCCATTTGATCTCTGGTTCTTCTGCCTTTTCTAAATCCATCTTGAATATCTGAAAGTTCTTGTTTCATATACTATTGAAGCCTAGCTTGGAGAATTTTGAACATGACTTTGCTAGTGTAGGAGATGAGTGCAGTTGTGCGGTAGTTGGAACATTCTTTGGCATTGCCTTTCTTTGGGATTGGAATGAAAACTGACCTTTTCCAGTCCTGTGGCCACTGCTGAGTTTTCCAAATTTGCTGGCATATTGAGGGAAGCACTTTCACAACATCATCTTTTAGAATTTTAAATAGCTCAGCTGGAATTCCATCACCTCCACTATCTGTTTATAGTAATGCTTCCTAAGCTCCACTTGACTTAGCACTCCAGGATGTCTGGCTCTAGGTGAGTGATCACACCATTGTGGTTATCTAGGTCATTAAGTATCCATTTTTAAGATTTGTTCCCGTAGCAGATTCATTTTAAAGGTTATGTATTGAGCTATTCCCTTACTGTTACCATAGTGTGACTGACTGTTTTGCCCTGCTTTCTTAAGCAAGGTGTTAGTTTCATGTTTTTCAGGTGGTGAAATACAAGTTTTATGATCATGATCATTGCTTGATAGAAATGAACACCCATAGTAGTGTTGTCACTTAAATATTTTAAATGAGTGTTGATTGACTGTAAATAAAATGAGTTAAAGATATGATGTGTCTTTTGTAGGAAAAGTGATATGTGTAGTTTAAAAATAATGAAGTATTATTTGCAAAATATATATATATTAGAAAAGTTCATGCAGCTTGAAAAGTAAACCAGTTTAGAAGAATGTTTAGTAAAAAGTGAAAGTATTGTTTGCTTTCTCTGTTTTAAAAACAGTCTGGGTACTTACTTACAAATGAGAGAATATTTTCATTAAATTAAAAATTTACTCTTAAAGGTGGCAGTGTAAATTATCTTTTCCTGCTTTTACAAGTGCCTGAAGTGTTTGTCTACTTTTTCCAGTAGAGTTTATTTATTGTTGCACTTTTTACTCCCGTATTCTCTTCCCTTTCCCTATAGAGAGTAGTTGCTCACTGAATTGCTCACAGAAACCAAGGGCAAGTTACATCTAAGTGTTAAGATGCCAGTTAATGATAAAGGAAGGTAGTCTGGTGAAGATTATCACTAGGGAAAAAATAGTGATGTGTTATAACACTGATTTAGATGACTAGTGAGAAGGTCTGTGTATTCTGGGTATACTTATTCAGGGTATACTGGATGTGCCAGATGTTATTCTTGGCACCAAGAATACATCAGTGAACAAAACATACACAATTTATGTCCTCATGAGACTTAGAGCATATGGTATATACAGGAAAACAAGCAGACAGTTCCCACTTAATATGACAAATGAAGATAGTGGCGAGAGAGTGGTTGAATGGTGAACCGTGGAGTCTGATCTGGATAGGGACGTGAATGCAGAAGTAGGCTAAGTAAGGAGAGAGTAGAAGAGTCAGGCGCCTGCAATTGTGAGTAATAACGAAACATAAATCTAACAGGTTTAAATAGTGTAGAACTGGAAGATTGAACAGAGGGTAAGATAGTCATATTCCCATCCAGAGAAGACAGAAAGATGAAGTTTGATGTGTGGTCTTACAGTGGCAGACGTGGATGTGCAGGGAAAGTTGGTGGAAGTGGGATGCTTAGGATGTTAACAGTAGACTTGGGAGTCCTGGTGGGCTGGTGGTTAGAATTTAACACTCTTACTGCTGTGGCCTGGGTTCAATCCCTGGTTGGGGAACTGATACCCCACAAGCTGTGCAGCGTGTTCAAAAAAACAAAGCAAAACAGAGTGTTGAATGGATGTATGTTGAAATAATTCAAGGTTATACAGTACCTAGGATAGAGAAGCTTGTCATGTGCTATGTGTCAAGAGTTTTGAATGATTAGGAATGCCTTGGGGGTCAGTGGTTTGTACCTGTGACTGCATATTGCAAAATCACCTGGGGAGCTTTGCAAACTACCAGTGTTACTTATCCTAGCTTTGCTGCACGTTAGATAATCCAATGGCCAGTTCCCAGCCTCAGCTGTTCTCATTTAATTTGAATGGGGGTGTAATTTGGGCAGTGGGACTTTAAAAAGCCCCTAGGTAATTCTGATGTGCAGCAATTGCACAGTGACAGGGTTTTTTTTTTTTTTTCCTTTTTTACAGGAGACTGGCTGAGAGTTACGGTTAGGACTATGACCCTTCATTGTGAAGTTGGGGTACTTGATAAATGAAAGAATAAGCAGCCTTTGAGAGTGCTGCAGGGGAAGCAGCTTTTACGTAAAGCAAACAGTGAAATTGTTGATGATATAGATGCATTTATTTTTGTCATAGAGCAGAATAAACCCAGAGGGAGGTTTTGGGAGGAAGGGAAGCAACAGGAAGTTGGATAAAGGAGGAAGTAACAAGAACAGTACAGTGGTTAGAGTACAGGAGAGGACTGATAACTACATTTGTCTTTTGATAGTGACATGGCAACAATAACAGGGCATCATGGGTTCAGAATTGGTCTGGAAAATATATTTAGTGGTTCCATGGTCGATGAGAGTTGGGAATTGGGTGAATGGCTCTCAGGAGTCAGTTTAAGACCTAGATGGGGCTGAACTTCATAGGAAGTCCTAGCTCTGTATTCTTCTCTCTGTTAAGGGACGTGGATTGATTGTGTAAGATCCATGGAGAAGTCCAGCATTTCACACTGCTGTTCCACAAGCTCCTAGGGGAATGTTGAGAGGACTGGTCTTTTTTGTTACCACAATAGCAGGACGCCTCTCTGGAGTGTCAGGGTCTGGTTAGTTCTGCCCAGCGTAGCTCTTCTCACTCCAGTGTGCTTACTTGTGTGAGTTGGACCCTCTGCTATACCTAAGAATAGCAAAGCCTTTGCTTTTTCTTTATTTTTACACTTAATGCTTTTCAGGAACAATTTTAATTGCACAACTCTAGATTTTTTTCAGTGTTGAAGAAATGGTGTAGACTTAGAAACAGTGAAAAGGGACCTTGTATATTACCTAGGGAAATTTTATTTATACATTGGAATTTTATGCATAAAGGATTGAGATGAGTTTCATAAAGAAACCATTCAGTCTGGATTAACTAAAGTATAAACTATTTATGGAACTAGAAATTTATAATTGTTTCATTGATTCAAATTTGTCAGAATAAATTACTTTACTGCACTTCATTTGTTTAATTTGATACGTAACTTGACTTTTTTTGCATTGTTTAACTTGAGAGATGTCAGCAGAGTGTAGCAAATTTCTTTTAAATTAAAGCTTTTTAAAGTATAATACTAGTAGACTTCAAGAGCTACCCTAGTTATACAAATGAACTATGGAATTACTTTTGAAAGACGAGTACATTTAAAAGCATCAAAAATTTTAATGTATTTTTGGTCACAATAGGGTAAGTAGTATAGTCGTCGATTTGGTGGTAGCTGGATATATAAGTAAGAAAATTGTATGCTAAGTGGAAAATATACTTTTGCATAATTACAGTATATTATATCAGCCAGTAATTAAAACCCATGTGCTGTTACCAAGCAGAACGTATGTCCATGATTAAAAGCTGTTATACTTTTAAAAATTAATTGATTTTGTATTCAGTGATCTTATTTCACGTTTGAATTATGAAAGGAAAATTAACTTTTTGATGTTGTGACACTAAGCATACAATGCCTATGATGGGTCATAGGGGTTTAGGGTACATCGAAAGGATGCTTTTAACAGCCGGTTGTGACCTGCATCTTTTTTATATGTATCTTTTATGTTCGTGGTCTTCAGATGTGCTTAGCAAGATGACTGAAGAGCAATTATTGGTAAATGATGCTTGTTTCCCTTTTCTCTTTTTTGGTTTGCATTCATTGATTTACCTATGTTTAGGTGGGTATGAATGGTACCCATTTTTCTAAAGCTCAATTGATATTTATTTAAAAATAAAAGCTGCACAACTAGTCAGTTATCTCAATCATTTGTGGGCACATCTCATAGTTTAGTTTGCCAATACAGATTGAGACAATTCATAAGAGTGTTATTAAGATATTTCTTTGGCTGTGGCAGCTGACATCATTTGGCTTAAATTTTCTAGACCAAAATTATTTCTGCTATACTATATGGTGGGAGATTCTGATAACTCAGGTCAGCATTTGTTATGTTAGAATATAGCCAAAGCTGCTTCCTGAAGAAAATTTTGGCTTGCTTACGTGGCTTTAGTCTGCCAACTTATAAGAGTTGTGAGAACACTAGTTAGGCTCTTTAGTATTTATGGTTTACCTTATTTTTAGCTGTGTATATTAATAGATTAGGGCTTCCCTGGTGGCCCAGAAGGTAAAGAATCTGCTTGCAATGCAGGAGATACGGATTCGGTCCCTGGGTTGGGAAGATCCTCTGGAGGAGGAACTAGCGTGGCAACCCACTCTAGTGTTCTTGCTCGCAGAAACAACCCTATGAACCTCGAGGGCTACAGTCCATGGGGTCCCAAAGAGTAGGACATGACTGAGTGACTAAGCTCAGCACTGCACAGCGCATTAATAGATTAACTCTGAATCTGAAATACAGACTACCAACACTCAGTGACTGCAGGTTACATAATACTCAGCACCTCTTAAAGCCTGAAAGAATTGATGTTAAGGAAAAATGCCTGAGAGTTATGTAATCCAGTCTTTCTTCTAGATTTGCAAATTTCATTTGTAATTGTGGTTAGATTCTCTTAACTTCTGTCCTTGGATATAGCGTGACTACTAGAAAATTACAGTCTTAGAACACATTAGTTTTACTTCTACAGAATTGCCTTTATTGACTTGCCTTTTAATGTTTATGTCCACCTAACTTAAAGCCATTATGAGAGTCAGTTTTGTTAAACTTTCTAATGAGTTTCATGTAAAACTGTCTGAGAACATTAACCAGTACTTCATGCTTTTTTTTTTTTTCCAGATAAATTCCTATTTAATACAATTCTTTAAAAACTCAGAGCTGCAGATATAGAGCAACAGTTAATGAGAGGAGGCTTGGATATCATCTGTTCCCAACCTGTTTACAGATGAAGAAATTGAGGCTCAGAGAGGTCAGCTATAAGTGGCAGCTATAAGTGGCTGGCCTAGAACCCGGTTCTAGAAATTGTGTCTTCTAACAGCTGACCCAGTTTTTTTTTTTTTTTTCTTATTTTAAAGTTTTCAAAAAATTGAGCTGGAAGTGAAATTGACATAAGATAGTTACCATTTTAAAGTGAACAATTCACTGGCATTTAGTATACTCACAGAGATGTGCGGTCACCTCTATCTAGTTCTAAAACATTTTCATCACCCCGAAAGGAAGATTGCATCCACTACAGCTGCTTCCCATTTTCTTCTCCCAGCAGTTGGCAGCCATCATTCTACATTCTGTCTTACGGATTTTTCTAGGCTGGGTATTTCATATAAATGGAATCACATAGTATCTACCATTAGAGGCTGGCTTCTTTCACTTAGCGTAATGTCCTGTCCCCATTGTAGCATATATCACTACTGCCTCATTCCTTCTTATGGTTGAATAATAAATACTTTTTTGTAAGGAGAGACCACAATTTGCTTATCCATTTATTCATTAGTGGACATTTAGGCTATTTCCATCTTTTGGCTGTATGTATATGTATTTGAGTTTTCAGTCCTAGATATATTCCTAGGAGTATAATTTCTCAGTCATATGGTAGTTGTATGTTTAAAGTTTTGAGTAACTGTACAATGGCTACACGATTCTATACAATGGCTACACGATTTTATTAATACATACTTATTAATACATACATATTAATACTTATTTATACATATCCCCAGTTTCCTTTCTACTTCTCTTTGTAAAATTGTGGTGACTGGAAAAGGAAAATGAACCAAAGATCAATTTGTTTTTTTTTTAAGGTGTCAACTTTTATTTGGTACATCTTATAAAATAGATTCTTCAAACAGGTCTATGGTTTTTCTAGAGGTTCATTGACTATGATCTTGCTTTGTTCCTTTCATTCAAACTGAAGTGAAGTTGTGTTCCTTGCTTTCTTTTCTCTCACTGTATTTATGTTGTTAGAATCCGTAAGAATGGTTTTAGGGGTCTGTGCGTGCACGCTAAGTTGTGTCTGACTCTTGTGACCCCATGGGCTATAGGCCCCCAGGCTCCTCTGTCCATGGGATTCTCCAGACAAGACTAATGGAGTGGGTTGCATGTCCTTCTCCAGGGGATCTTCCAGACCCAGGGATGAAACCCGCGTCTCTTACATCTGCATTGGCAGGTGGATTCTTTTACCACTGGCACCACCTGGGAAGCCTTTTAGAGGTCTAAGTAAATGTAAATCTGTTTACTGTACAAAATAAAATGAAAAGGATGAAAAAGTAAAAATAGAGAAAAAACAATAGCAAAAATAGTCTTGGGTACCTTCAGGGTTATTTATAGGCTTTAATTGACTTCAGTGTGGGTCAGATTTCTTTGTGTTCTGCTTTTGCAAAGAGCTTGGCAGTTGTTTTTTGTCTCTTTATCCATCCTGTCACTATAACTTACTTATGAAAACAATGCTTTGTATTATGCTTGATAAATGGGTAATACAGAAATTTCAAAGTAAATGGTTTAAGATAGGGTAGTCATTAGATACCTTAAGTTTTTGATTAAGGTTGATTTTAATTTAGTTTGGAATAAATAATGACCTTCTGACATTATTAAAGTCTGCCTATTTCTTACAGTATTTCATTTTTAATTTGATTTTTGTCATAGAATGACCCTAAGTTATATTTACCAGAAAAAAAAAAAAAAGGTAAGATGGTAATGTCAACTTGGAAAGATCTAATTGAGTTTTTCTGTTAATAGAGAATATATTAATAGAATATAAACTTAAATCTGTAGTACTGAGGAAAGAATCTGAAGGTCATTGTTTTTATGTCTTTATTTTTAAAGATAGAGACCTACTAAAAAGGTGTTTAGCTTTATGAAAAGTATGAGCTATGTTAGACTTTTTTTTTTAAGTATATAAGGCACAAAGATTCTGGAATTACCTTCAGTGATAAGAATTTTATAAGGGACTGGAGAAATTTGTGAAAAAAGAGCCTTATTAGATAGCCAGACTTCACAGTATACCAGAAATGGTTGCTTTTACTGATTTCAAATAGATTGAGATCTGGACTGGAGTTAAACACATGTCTGACCACCAGAACATTATATATATATATATATACACACACACACACACATATATACACATATATATACATATATACACACACACACACACACACACACATACACACACACACACACGCACACATATATATATAAAACAGATCTAGCTACATGGTTGCCCTGTGACACTCCCTGGCATTAGGCTTTTATCATCGCCTGTGCTGGCGCTGTGCCATCATGATTAACTCTGTCTCTCACTGCTACTTTTATTCTCATCACCCTCAGCTGACAGTCGCAAGGGATTTTATTGGCTAGATGACAGTCACCGCTTACTCTTGATTACCTATATTATTTGATAGAGCTATTCTGTTTGGCTGTCTCATAGACCATTAAACCAGCTCTAGAAATCTACCCTTGTAACTATGGCCCAGTGTGATGGGGGTCATTCTTATAATTCAGAGCATGGTGATCTATACTTCAGGAATCCCTCGGAAGATGGCTTAAACCGTAGTCGGTAGGCATTTTTAAGAAGCCCAAGAAGGGAGGCAGTGTATCAGATGAGTGCTTTGTCCTCAGCAGCAGTTTCATTTTTTTCACATAGAAACTATATTTGCTTCAGGTACTGCTTTTTGGATTTCTGGTAGTCTTAATGATGATCTCAATAGGAAAATAATTTATTATGTATAACCCAGTTAAGGGTTTTAGAATAGAACCTTTTTATTCTCCTAAGTTTACCTTCTCCTTGCATTTATAGTAATTCACAAGAGACTTCCAAGGAGTTGCCTTGACCATATCTGTGAATTTGTTACGTATACACTTACACACACCCCTCACTATCATCTCAAGTTAATTTTTAAGCCATTTAAGTATAAGAAGTATGTAATTCAGTTCCTTTTAGATATGAGTAAACAAACGTTGACAGACATTTTGATTGCCCGGGGTCACATGATCGGTGAGCAGAGCTCAGATTAGAAAGCAGAGCTACTTGTGTATTACAGTGTGTGGTATCTATTTAGACTTGAAACAAAAATGACTTCCATATTGTTGGCACTTACCTAATCTTGGGTAGGGATTTTTCCAGTTATGACTTGATTGTCCTTGTAAGGAGTAGACATACACCCTAGTTATGTCACATAAAATGGAGAATCCAGGGTAGTGCAGTGGAATGCAGCTGGTCCTGTGGGAACTAAAATGCTGACCTAAAATCTTACTTCTCTCTCTTTCAGGGAATCACAGAGTCTCTTGTCTTTTTAGAGTGTTATCTGCCTCATTTCTGTTTTTCTCAGTTGGGTTCCTTGCTTACTGAGTGGCCTGTATGTCACCTTAAAATGGCTACTCCAGTTCCAGAATATACATACCCTTTTTCAGGCTCAGTGCCCATCATCGACAGGCAGCAGTTTTTAGCTTTTCAGATTACCGAGAAAGAGTCTAGCTCAGTTCGCTGATGGAGCCCGGTCTCACCAAGTATATACACTGTCTGCCTTGGTGCACAGCCATGCTGTTCCTCAGCGGTCTTTGCATCAGGGGTACGTTCCTGGTACAGTCAAGGTTGGAGATGAGGCAGAGAAGGTGGGTAGGATACCGTGAGTCTCAGGGCTGTGGGTGAGAAGGTGGGATCGGCACATGCCTTTTACATATATAAGAATTACTGATTGTAGTTTTTGTTTGTTTAGTAAACTACTAAAGAGATCTTATTTTGAATGGCAAAGACTGAATAGACTTTATCATGGGATATCTCTAGATCCCATACATTTCTGGTATTTTAGAGTTTATTAAATGTAAATAAATCTCAAAAGTAGTAGCTCTCAAGGGTGGAGATACATGCTTCTAGGGAATGTTTCTTTTAAGGATTCCCCCCTTTGGTCAGATTATTTATTTTAAGGCTTGTTTTTAATATTTTATGGTCCATTTTTTTTGTGAATGAGTGTTTAGTCTAATAGAAAGAGAGATTCCTCCTGAATTCATGCATGCATTCATACGTGTCATAGAATCTTTGTGTTGTGTTCCAGGAATTTTGCTAGCTATGGGCACATTAAATTGAATATTGTATTTTCTCTGCTCTTAAAGAATTCTGTGCTTTGGAAGCTGAACTGTCTCTAATGAAAGACTCTCTTTGTACCTTTGATTCCTTCACCTACTTCTCTGTGCGTCATACCTTATCTCACTTCTACTTTTTTCTGGATCCTTCCCTAGAGCCTGTTTGCGTGTGTGTGCTCAGTCGTGTCCAATTCTTTTGTGACCCCACAGACTGTACCTGCCCGGCTCCTCTGTCCATGGAATTTACTAGGCAAGAATACTGGAGTGGGTTGCCATTTCTTCCCATCCTAAAACCTGATATATGTACAAATCTGTTCCCACGCACCTCTGAACTACTGCAGTCTATTTTTGTGTTTACTACTCTTTAGATGTCACTCTCAGTTACCTTGTAGTTGTCAAATCCTCTGGACATTGACTGGCCTTTACCTACTGAGCTCTTCTCCTTTAGACCTGTTGATCATGCTTTCTAAGATTGTAGGGCTCCATCCATTACTGGTTCTTCTTATACCTTTCTGAGCTTACCTTCTCAAGTCATCTTCGTGAGCTTCATTTTTCCTTTTCTGCTTCTTAAAATGTTGATTTTTACCACTATTTCATCCTTGACTTTCTGCTCTCTTCATAATATGCTTCATTGTAATTTTTTTTTAGATGACTGTGTGGTGATCAGTTCTGATTCTATCAGTCCTGAATATTCCCTTGAAAATAACTTGCAGTACTATATCCATTTGCTTGCTGGCTGTCTTCACTTGAGCTCTGCGTATATCTTTACTCTGAATATGTCCCATACTGAACTTCACTTCTTCATCCACAAAACAAAACAGCAAACATTCCATCCCCCAGCCCTCTTTCTTGTATCTTGTTTAGGGTGACTAGTTGTTCAGCCAGCTTAAGACACTGTGATGACGGCTCTTTTTCACGCTCCATGCAGTCTACTGATTTGTTGACCAGATCTTCTAGATATTTCTCCAGAATGCAGATTTCTGTTCATCACACCTGCTTCTGCTCTATTTCTGGCTTTTAGGTAATATGACTATAATTGCTCTTTATAGATTTTCCTGCCTATTTCAAATCTTGCACATAATTGATAGAATGGTTTAAACTTGAACAGTACATATGCCTCTGACAATCTATCCTTTAAAAACAACTTCCAGTGGCTTCCCTGTGGGATACTCTTTTTTGCTTCAGTGCCTGCTCCTCTTGTCTTCTCATTATCAGTTGCCCTCTTCTTCACTTGGCTGTGTCCGTTAGCCTCTGAGATTAATCTTACATATCACCTTTGTCAGGATGTGTCCTCTGATTTGTTCACCCCTCCTCCTTTTTAGGCTGAGTTGGAGTACCTGCTCCTTCTTACTAGCGCCCTGCAATAGCTGATGCATGTTTGTCATTTTCTTACTGTATTATTTCATATGTAATTCTCCTCCTCCACAAGATTGTGAGCTTTTTGAGACCCAGAACAATCCTTTACTTGCAGAACCTGCCTATAGGGAGCACATGCTGGACTTTAATAAATGTTTGATCAATGAGTGAAAGACGTTTCTGGTCTAGAAAAGGTAGATATACATAAATAATTGCTATAGAACTTTAAATAGTGCAGTGGAGACGGAATGCAAGGACTGAACCTTCTAGCTGGGCAGGGAGAGGTGCTTGTAACAGAAGACTTGCTTTGTAGAAGATAGAAGTTTGAGCTGGTTCTTGAAGGGAACTTGATAGAGGTTTTGCTAGAAAGAGAGAATCCATCCCATAGAAAAAAAGCAAGAGAACAGGTCCTACTCATGAAAAAGCCAGGTGTTTCTAATTCACAGGTCATTTGGCCTTTGAAAAAAAAGGAGGATAGAATAGAGGAGAGGCAGGATGGAAGATGGAATAGAGGAGAAGCGGCTATTGTATTCTTGCAGGCCTGAGCAGAGGTCTTACCTCAGGCTTTGGTGGTGAGGAGAGGGAGGGCTACGAGAGATGCTTAAGCTGTAAAATATAACTAATTAGTTGAGTGTGAGAGTTCTAAGAGGGCAGTTCAGGATAACTCTTAAGATTTCTTTTTTCAGTGATTGATTAGGTACTGGTATCTCCTTTTAATTTAAATAAGGGAATATAGGAAATTTGGGGTATGGTATAAATTTAATTTTAGACATGATGAATTAGAAGTACCCATGAGAAATTCAGGCAAAAACGTTCAGCATACTGTTGAATATAAGTGTTAGAAACTCAGGAGGTGTATCTGGATTGGAGACACAGCTTTGGAAGTCATGGTACATATGAGGTAGTTAAAAGTAAACAAGATTACTTAAGGATTGCACATATAGCACGACTATAGGAGAGTGAAAACAGAATCCTGGGACTTGCCGGTGCTCTTCTGCTTAAAGATAATCTGAAATACTTGGAAAGGAGTATCAATATCCCTTTATTCTTTCCAACTTTATCAGATTTCAGAAACTTCCTCTTTGCAGCCCGTTTGTTCCTTTCATTCTTTGTTGTTGTTCAGTTGTTCAGTCATTTCCAACTCTTTGTGACCCCATGGACTGCAGCACGCAAGGCTTCCCTGTCCTTCACCGTCTCCTAGGCTTTGCTCAAATGCACATCCTTTGAGTCAGTGAGGCCATCCAACCATCTTGTCCTCTCTCACCCTGGTCTCCTCCTGCCTTCAATCTTTCCCAGCATCAGGGTCTTCTCCAATGAGTCAGTTCTTTGCATCAGGTGGCCAAAGTATTAGAGGTTCAACATCAGTCCTTCCAATGAATATTCAGGGTTGATTTCCTTTAGGATTGATTGGTTTGATCTCCTTGCTGCCCAAGGGACCCTCAAGAGGCTTCTCCAACATCACAGTTCTAAGGCATCAGTTTGTTGACGCTCAGCCTTTTTTATTGTTAAACTCTCACATCCTGCTAGAAAAGACTGCTGGACTACATGGCTGCTGGAAAAGCCATAACTTTGACTACACAGACCTTTATTGGCAGAGTGATGTCTCTGCTTTTTACTCCGATGTCTAGGTTTGTCATTGCTTTTCTTCCAAGGAGCAAGCGTCTTTTAATTTTATGGCTGCAGTCAGTCTGCAGCGATTTTGGAGCCCAAGAAAATAAAGTCTGTCATTGTTTTCATTGTTTCCCCATCTATTTGCCATGGAGTAATGGACTGGATCCCATGAACTCATTTTTTTGAATGTTGAGTTTTAAGCTACCTTTCTCCCTCTCCTCTTTCACCGTCATCAAGAGGCTCTTTAGTTTCTCTTCCCTTTCTGCCATTAAGGGTGGTGTCATCTGCATATCTGAGGTTATTGATATTTCTCTGGCAGTCTTGATTCCAGCTTGTGCTTTATCCAGCCCGGTATTTCACATGATGTACTCTACATATAAGTTAAATAAGCAGGGTGACAATATACAGCCTTGATGTACTTTCCCAATTTGGAACCAGTCTGTTTTTCCATGTCCGGTTCTAACCGTTGCTTCTTGACCTGCATACAGGTTTCTCAGGAGGCAGGTAAGGTGGTCTGATATTCCCATCTCTTGAAGAATTTTCCAGTTTGTTGTAATTCATACAGTCAAAGACTTTAGCACAGTCAGTGAAGCAGAAGTAGATGCTTTCCTGGAATTCTCTTGCTTTTCCTGTGATCCGATGGATGCTGGTAATTTGATTTCTGGTTCCTCTACCATTTCTAAATCCAGCTTGAATATCTGGAAGTTCTTGGTTCATGTGTTGTTGAAGCCTAATTTGAAGATTTTGAGTATTATCTTGCTAGCATGTGAAATGAGCATAATTGTGTGGTAGTTTGAACATTCTTTGGCATTGCCTTTCTTTGGGATTAGGATGAAAACTGACCTTTTCCAGTCCTGTGGCCACTGCTGAATTTTCCAAATTTGCTGGCATAGTGAGTGCAGCCCTTTAACAGCAGCATCTTTTAGGATTTGAAATAGCTGAGCTGGAGTTCTGTTGCCTCTGCTAGCTTTGTTCATAGTAATGCTTCTTGAGGCCCACTTGTCTTCACACTCTAGCAAGTCTGGCTGTAGGTGAGTGATCACACCCTCATGGTTATCCAGGTCATGATGGTCTTTTTTGTACAGTTCTTCTGTGTGTTCTTGCCACCTCTTAACATCTGCTTTTGTTAGGTCCATACCGTCTCTGTCCTTTATTTAGCCCATCTTTGCATGAAGTGTTCCCTTGGTATCTCCAGTTTTCTTGAAGAGATCTCTCTTTCCCATTCAATTGTTTTCCTCTGTTTCTTTGCTTTGTTCGCTTAAAGAGGCTTTCTTATCTCTCTTTGCTGTTTTTTCAAACTCTTGATTTAGATGGGTGTATCTTTCCTTTTCTCTTTTGCCTTTTCACTTCTCTTTTTTTCTCAGCTATTTGTAAGGCCTCCTCAGACAGCCATTTTGCCTTTTTGCATTTCTTTTCCTTGGAGATGGTTTTGATCACCACATCCTGTACAGTATTACGAACCTCTTTCCATACATAGTTCTTCAGGCACTCTATCAGATCTAATCCCTTGAATATATTTGTCACTTCCACTGTATAATCATAAGAGATATGATTTCATTTCAATTCATTCTTTATGCAGCTGGTTTCTTCTTGAGGCTGTTAGTTTATTCCTCTTTGAAGTGTATGTTGTCAAACTAAACTAGGGAAAAGGAAATGCTTAAATCATTTATGTGAATTCACATCCCTTCATGAAACGGGCACAGGTATTCTAAGTTTACGTCTACTAAGAAACAGACCGCCATTTTTTAAACATATTACACTCTTGGTTTATCTTTTGTTTTTCCTTTTTTGATAGTGATATAGATACAGATAAATATTTTGCTTCTTTCTTTAAAATAACTATAAAGTGATAAATCACATCTTGGACTCACATCAGGTACACCTTGTAGCACGTGTTGGGACTGTGGCAATCCCAGCTTTGTGGCGCATTTTCATGGAGATTGTTGCGGCTCAGCTTTATTCCATTATTGCCTTGCAGAGGTGATTCCCGATTTTTCTTTTTCGAGAAAAGTTGTTTTATTCTTAGGTGATTTTAAAAAATTTTATTCAGAATTTAACAAAATAATGTGCTGGCAATTTTTGATCCCTTTCTTGAACTCTAAATTCTTTGTGTCACAGGTATACATGTGTTCCCCATCCTGAACCCTCCTCCCTCCTCCCTCCCCATACCATCCCTCTGGGTCATCCCAGTGCACCAGCCCCAAGCATCCAGCCTGTGGCGGATTCATTTTGATATTTAGCAAAACCAGTACAATATTGTAAAGTTTAAAAATAAAATTAAATTAAAAAAAAAAATTCTTTGTGTCAAAGACCAACCCGCATGACCTACTGAAATGTCTGAGATACATTTGTTTCTGTTACATACTAGGGTAGGAGAGGAACCTTGACTTGAAAGCCTCAGCTGACTAGTGGAACAGGAAACAGGTTCAATCCCTTGATTTTGAAGATTGAGTAATAATGAGCCATGAAGTCAGATGGGCTGAGACCTATCCCATTTTCAGTAAGTAAGCTGGTAGTAAATCCTCCCCACTTCAGTTCCTTACTTGCTGAGGTTTTGATCCTGGGTACCATGGTCAGTGACTTAAAACTAGAGTGTTTAGTTAGGGAGGATATTTTTCTATTATTTTATCATGCATATTTAAGTACAAAATTAAATACACACACATACAAATGCAACTTTGGTATTTTGCCACCAGAATGTAACCCACATGAATAATAATGTTTCTGTCACTTGGTGGCTTTCAAGTTCTGAGTATAATTTGTTAGGGCTTGCTGTATTATCTTTATTTATTTTGGTTGAGTCAAAGTAAAGGCTTTTTATAGAAAAATCTCCTCCTTATTCCATAGGAAAATCAGGGTGATATGTTGGAACTGGCCTTTGGCTTTTCTATTTGTGCTCCGTGGGAGGGAAAAGGAATGATTCCTGTAAGTGGAACTTTCATAGTTTTGAGTGTACATGTTTCCTTTTAGCAACAATTTTTCTTTGTGAATAAATTCCATTTGTATAAAAGTTAGATCTCATAATTAAAAATTATATTTAAAAAGCTGTCCCACAAGATGTTAGGATTTGATTGCTGATTTTGATCTAGCTGGCTTTTGACCACACCAGATTATATTATGAGAGGAATTTACACACTAGGTATCCGGAATAAAGACAGTGATGTTCTTTGGGAGGAGTGGCATTTTCGGTGGAGCTGGTTGAAGTATGTGTTAATGTGTTATGTCAACTAAAATTCTGATCACCTAACAATTTTCCTTAAATATATGACACGTATTTTGTGTATATTCTCTCAGGTTTTCCTGTATCAGAGATGTTGATGTCTTATTCCCTATACTAAGATGAGAGATTATGAAATCTGTGAAATCAATCTGAATTGATTTTAATATAATGTAAAAATAAGTTTCTTTATACTTTATTTAAAGTAGAATGAATTTTGAGCAGTTTTACAGTTGAGTTTTGTACTTTTGGGCATTGATAAGGCTATTGCCAAATTCAGACTTAAATGGAAGAAAGAAGGGAAAACCACTAGATCATTCAGGTATGAACTAAATCAAATCTCTTATGATTAGACAGTGGAAGTGAGAAATAGATTTAAGGGACTAGATTTGATAGATAGAGTGCCCGATGAACTATGGATGGAGATTTGTGACATTGTACAGGAGACAGGGATCAAGACCATCCCCATGGAAAAGAAACGCAAAAAAGCAAAATGGCTGTCTGGGGAGGCCTTACAAATAGCTGTGAAAAGAAGAGAAGCGAAAAGCAAAGGAGAAAAGGAAAGATAATAAGCATCTGAATGCAGAGTTCCAAAGAATAGCAAGAAAAGATAAGAAAGCCTTCTTCAGCGATCAGTGCAAAGAAATAGAGGAAAACAACAGAATGGGAAAGACTAGAGATCTCTTCAAGATTTTAGAGATACCAAGGGAACATTTCATACAAAGATGGGCTCGATAAAGGACAGAAATGGTATGGACCTAACAGAAGCAGAAGATATCAAGAAGAGGTGGCAAGAATACACAGAAGAACTGTACAAAAGATCTTCACTACCAAGATAATCACGATGATATGATCACTGACCTAGAGCCAGACATCCTGGAATGTGATGTCAAGTGGGCCTTAGAAAGCATCACTACGAACAAAGTTAGTGGAGGTGATGGAATTCCAGTTGAGCTATTCCAAATCCTGAAAGATGATGCTGTGGAAGTGCTGCACTCAATATGCCAGCAAATTTGGAAAACTCAAAAGTGGCCACAGGACTGGAAAAGTCCAGTTTTCATTCCAATCCCAAAGAAAGGCGATGCCAAAGAATGCTCAGACTACCACACAATTGCACTCATCTCACACGCTAGCAAAGTAATGCTCAAAATTGTCCAAGCCAGGCTTCAGCAATACATGAACCGTGAACTTCCAGATGTTCAAGCTGGTTTTAAAAAAGACAGAGGAACCAGAGATCAAATTGCCAACATCCGCTGGATCATGGAAAAAGCAAGAGAGTTCCAGAAAAACATCTGTTTCTGCTTTATTGACTATGCCAAAGCCTTTGACTGTGTGGATCACAATCAACTGTGGAAAATTCTGAAAGAGATGGGAATACCAGACCACCTGACCTGCCTCTTGAGAAACCTATATGCAGGTCAGGAAGCAACAGTTAGAACTGGACATGGAACAACAGACTGGTTCCAAATCGGAAAAGGAATACGTCAAGGCTGTATATTGTCACCCTGCTGATTTAACTTCTATGCAGAGTACATCATGAGAAATGCTGGGCTGGAAGAAGCACAAGCTGGAATCAAGATTGCTGGAAGAAATATCAGTAACCTCAGATATGCAGATGACACCACCCTTATGGCAGAAAGAGAAGAGGAACTAAAAAGCCTCTTGATGAGAGTGAAAGAGGAGAGAGAAAAGTTGGCTTAAAGCTCAACATTCAGAAAACGAAGATCATGACATCTGGTCCCATCACTTCATGGGAAATAGATGGGGACACAGTGGAAACAGTGTCAGACTTTATTTTTTGGGGCTCCAAAATCATTGCAGATGGTGACTGCAGCCATAAAATTAAAAGACGCTTACTCCTTGGAAGAAAAGTTATGACCAACCTAGATAGCATATTGAAAAGCAGAGACATTACTTTGCCAACAAAGGTTCGTCTAGTCAAGGCTATGGTTTTTCCTGTGGTCATGTATGGATGTGAGAGTTGGACTGTGAAGAAAGCTTAGCGCTGAAGAATTGATGGTTTAGAACTGTGGTGTTGGAGAAGACTCTTGAGAGTCCCTTGGACTGCAAGGAGATCCAACCAGTCCATTCTTTTTTTTTTTTTATTTTATTTTTAAACTTTACAATATTGTATTAGTTTTGCCAAATATCAAAATGAATCCGCCACAGGTATACCCGCATTCCCCAACCAGTCCATTCTGAAGGAGATCAGCCCTGGGTGTTCTTTGGAAGGAATGATGCTAAAGCTGAAATTCCAGTACTTTGGCCACCTCATGCGAAGAGTTGACTTATTGGAAAAGACTCTGATGCTGGGAGGGATTGGGGGCAGGAGGAAAAGGGGACGATAGAGGATGAGATGGCTGGATGGCATCACCGACTCCATGGACGTGAATGTGAGTGAACTCCGGGAGATGGTGATGGATGGGGGGCCTGGCATGCTGCGATTCATGGGTTCGCAAGGAGTCGGACACAACTGAGCCACTGAACTGAACTGAAGGCTGGCTGTGACTGTGTAGCAGTTTTTTATAATTAATGACTGGTAGGCCCATGGACAGAGGAGCCTGGTAGGCTGCAATCCATGGGGTCGCTAAGAGTCGGACACGACTGAGTGACTTCACTTTCACTTTTCACTTTCATGCGTTGGAGACGGAAATGGCAACCCACTCCAGTGTTCTTGCTTGGAGAATCCCAGGGATGGGGGAGCCTGATGGACTGCCGTCTATGGGTTCGCACAGAGTCGGACACAACTGAAATGACTTAGCAGCAGCAGCAGTGTCTTATTACCATTGTCTCCTTTTGTAAAACTATCTTGTGCTTATGATTATTTATATGTAGTTTTTAAAAGACTTTTTAAAGAGCAGTTTAGATTTGTAACAAAATCAAAAGGAAGGTTCAGAGATTTCACGTGTGCTTCCTGCTCTCACACAGAGTCTCTTCTCATTATCAACCTCTCTCATGAGAATGGTACTTTTTTTTTTTTTAACCAAAAGTCCATAATTTATTTTGGGGTTCAAAACTCTTGGTATTGTGTGTTCTGTTGGCTCAGATAAAAATATAATAATGTATATCCATCATTATAATAACTTGCAGGGTATTTTCACTGTCCTAAAAATTGTCTGTCTCTGCCAGTTCATCACCCGGTCTTATACCGAGCCCCATCTTTTTATTGTCTCCATAGTGTTGTCTTTCAGAATGTCATATGCTTGGAATCATATAGTAAGTAGCCTTTTTGCATTAGCTTCTTTCACTCTGTAGTATGCATTTAAAGTTCCTCAGTGTCTTTTCATGGTTTGGTAGCTCACTTCTTTTTAGCGCTGAACAATACTCCATTGTCTGGATGTACCACAATTTATATATCCATTCACTTACTTTAGGATATCTTGGTTGCTTCCATGTTTTGGCAGTTATGAATAAGTTGATTTAAGTTTTTGTGTGGACATGAGTTTTCAGTTCTCTTGGATAAATCCCAAGGAGTATGATTGCTGTATGGTAAAGAGTGTGTTTAGTTTTGTAAGGAATTGCCAAACTATCTTCCAGTGTGGCTGTATGATTTTGCCTTGCTGCCAGTGAGTTCCTATTGCTCCACATTCTTGCTAGCATTTAGTTATTCTGTAGTTTAGCCATTCTGATTGGTGTGTAGTGGTATCTTATTCTGTTCTTAATTTGTATCTCCCTGGGGACATATGATGTGGAGCATCTTTTCATGTGCTCATTTGCTGGTAAAGAATCTGCCTCCAGTTTAGGAGAACTGGGTTCAGTCCCTTGGTTGGGAAGATCCCATGGAGAAGGTAATGGCAATCCACTCCAGTATTCTTACCTGGAGAATTTCACAGACAGAGAAGCCTGGTGGGCTACAGTCCATGGGGTTGCAAAAAGTTGAACACCACTTAGCAACTTTCACTTTCACTTTCATATCTTCTTTGGTGAGATGTCAGTTAAAATCTGTGGCCCATTTTTTAACCAGAATTTATTTACTTACTGTTGAGTTTTAAGAGTTATTTGTAGTTTTGGATAAAAAGGCCTTTATTAGATATGTCATTTGCAAATATTTTTCCCTAGTCTGTGGCTTGTCTTTTAATTATCATAATACTGTCTTTTGCAGAAGTTTTTAATTTTAATGACATCTAGCTTATCAATTAAGTTTTTCATAGATTATGTCTGGTGTTACATCTAAAAAGGCATCACTGTACTCGAAGTCATCTATGTTATCTTCTGGAGATTTATAGTTTTGTTTTACGTTTAGGTATATGGTCCATTTTGAGTTAATTTTTGTAAAGGTATACGATCTGTGTCTTAGATTAATTTATTTTTTTGCATGTGGATGTCTGATTTTGATAGCACTGTTTGTTGAAAAGACTGTCTTTTGGTTTTGTGTAGTTTTGGAAACTGTTTAATACTGCATTTATCCCTCACAACTTACTTTGTTGCCTTTTATAGATGAAATCTTAAATAAACTTAGACATAAAAGTATAAATAGCCTTGAGCATTGGGCTTAAGTTCAGTAAACAAATGATATTCTCTGTCCTACTTTCGAGTCAAAGAGTACTTCCCCTTTGGCACACTCTTCTGTAGTGCTAGCATTTTTAAATCTTTGTTCACTTGGAATTTTACTAGTCAGTGTCCAATAATACCATTTTGATGGAAAGAAATGGGTAACTGTAAAGAAAAGAGATTGATTCTTGTTCACCTGCAAAACTGCTTTTGGAAGACAAAGCAAATTTATCACTACTTTTTAAGCTCTGGAGGACTTATCTTTTTTGTATTCCCAAACATTTTGTAACTTTTCATTATGGCACTTACTACAGTTGTTTATCATTCCATGTGTATTTTGCCTTCCTAGTTTGTGAGCATTTTGAGGGCAGAAACTGCTTGATTCATCTTTGTATGATTAAGGGCCAATAGATAGCTATCCAATTATTATAGGATCAGTGTAACCTCCCAAAACAATAATTTTAGAAGACAGTAGTTCTTATTTAAAATGAATACATAACCCACACATGAGATAGAATGTTAAAACTCATTACTTAAAGTAGTTCCGGATTTAAAAGAATCTTTGTCTTGATTGAATAGCCAAGTATATATTGCTTTACTGTCAACTAATCACAGAAATCTTTTAATCCCAAGTCTCTGGGCTATGAACATTTATCATGTTTATCGACTGTTTATTTCTGGTATTGATTCCTTAAGAAATACAAGTGCATTTACTATGTAAGTGAATTTTGTGATTATTGTGTGTTTTAAAAAATGTTTTTAGTGAAAAATTTCAAACCTTAAAAGTAGAAAGATGAGTGTAATGAACTTCCCTCTGTCACACCCAGCTTAGACATTTATAACCTCATGGCTAATTATATTTTTTGTTGATCCTTTTTCACTTTTCCCCTACTGTCTACTTCCAGAATTATTTTGAAGCATATTCTAGATCATATGATTTCATCTTTAAATATTTCATCTTGCATCTCTAAAGCATTAAGGGTTCTTTTTGTTAAAGCATAATAGCTGGTACCATTCATTGTATCAAGCCAAAAAATAAACAGCAACTTCTTAATGTCATTAAAAAATGTTTATAATTACCCAGTTTCTCTTCCTTCTTTCCCTCCTCATCCTCCTTCTTCTCTTTCCACTGTATTTTTGTTATAATCAAGTTGAATAAGTTTGCATATTGCAGTGTTAACCCGCAGATTCTCCTTAACCTTCCTCTCCCCTC
The DNA here is from genome assembly GCF_032452875.1 of Bos javanicus. NCBI lineage: Eukaryota > Metazoa > Chordata > Mammalia > Artiodactyla > Bovidae > Bos > Bos javanicus. The sequence goes on along the minus strand of NC_083871.1, from coordinate 27,018,067 downwards.
CTTTTTTTTCCCCCTTGCCCTGTATTTGTTGAAGGAATTGGATCTTCTGCCCTTTACTGTTTCTCATAGTCTGAATTTTGCTTAGTTCATCTCCATGATGTATTGTAACATTTTCTTAGTCTTTGTGCATTTCCTCAATCAGATTCAGGTTTGATTTCCCCCCACCCCACCCCCACAAAACTTTGATTGATGGTGATGTTGAAGCTGAAACTCCAGTCCTTTGGCCACCTGATGTGAAGAACTGAGTCATTGGAAAAGACCCTGATGCTGGGAAAGATTGAAGGCGGGAGGAGAAGGGGACGGCAAAGGATAAGATGATTGGATCGCGTCACCAACTCAATGGACATAAGTTTGAGTGAACTCCGGTAGTTGGTGGTGGACAGGGAGGCCTGGCGTGCTGCAGTCCATGGGGTTGCAGAGTCGAACACGACTGAGTGACTGAACTGAATTGATATGTATTTTTATTCCAAGAGGCATGTATGTTTGGTTCATTCTCTCTTTCTCTCTTTTCTTTCTTCCTCCCTCCCCCAGCTCTGATGCCCTACCTAGACTGCCAGATCACTAATATGTTAGGGATTGCAATATGGCAATATTCTGTCACTTCTTATTATGTGAATTTTTCTCCTTAAGGAGAAACTGATTTTTTTTATCAACTCTGATCACCCCAGTAAATGCTTAATTCTATAACACTTTTCAAAAATAGTTGGTTCTTTAGAACCCTTCAAAGATCAGTGAAATTTAAAAGTATCTCTAATTTCATAAACTCAGATATTTGATGTACTCCAATCCATTGCAGTTGTTATTGTTACTGATTCCATTTTTAGCCAGGTGAGACCTCTTCAGGTTGTCTGCTGAGTTTGACATTTTTTCAGTAATCTTTGGTAGCTTTCTGGTATGATAAAGTGTTCGGACCCATCTTAAACTCATTTCCTGCTCTAGCCGTGGAATTAGCCATTCCTCCAGTAGCCTGAGTTCATTTTGTTGGAACTGTCAACACTATTTGTTACTGAAGCAATGATTCACAGTAAAATTACTATATTTTAAAATCACTTGAAATACTTCCTCTATGTGGTTTTTCCACATTGTTAGTATATACAGTTAGACTTTCAAATTTCACTTTTCTTTTTAGAGATTGCTTTTGAAGTTCTTTTTATGTGTAAGATGTTTATACCAATACAAAATTAGATCTGCAGAGCAAAGTATTTTCAAAGTGCCTAGTTCTCATACCTATCCTCTTTTACCCCATTTTCTCCATTCCTTGTAGTTCAAGTTTCTGTATATCCTTACATTTAAAAGAATGAGCAAATGTTTCTATATTTATAACTCTTACCCTCCCTTTCTTGGATGAATAATAGCTATACATACTTTTCTTTACTGGTATGTAATTAAAAAGATAATCTGGGTACATATGCTAATACAAAAAAATTTGTTCAAAATGCACAAAATTGGCATTTTCTAATATATTGATGGGTTTGATTAGCTTGCATAATTAGATATTCAGCTGTCTTATTCTTTAGTAGCTTTAAAACTTGCTTTGATCAGTTATTTTTAAGGGGATACTTTTCCTTTTTGCATGTCATTTATATATACATAATACATATACACATATATATTTGTTTAGGAATGACACTGATATATATATAAATTAAAAATAGACATTTATCTGTCAAATGGAAACATAAGGAAAGTAATTTTCTTTTTGATAAAGATTAAAAGTTTATTTTAAAAACTCTTTACTATTTTTTTAGTTATTATTACGGCACAAAAGCATTGTGTGTAGTTAGAAAAATATAGCTTCTAAAAAGCACTCTTGGTTAATTTATTTCAGCTTTATGTATCTTCTGGGCCTTTTATCAGAAATTCAGGAAACCTTGTTAATGTGGTTTTGCAGTTGGAGGCTTTGAGCCTGCTAGAAGCCTGTCAGGACTGTTCTTTGCTATACTGCTCCATCCACATTTTAAATACTTTTATTATTCTTTCTGTATAAGGGAAAGCATTCAGTAAATACAGTCTTTTGTTTTTTCAATACTGTAGTTTCTTTTAGACTCTAATTCCAGTGGTTCCCAATGTATGGGCTGTGGGGGTGGGGAGAGGTTCTGCAGCCCAACTTAGTTTGTATTCTGAATAAGCAAATGCCTATGAATGTACCTGTTATTTATTCAAACCGTGTATAGTTATTTTGTAATTGGTGGAATCTCATTTAAAAGACACTGAATTAATTGTATCATTTTTTGTTTTCTTGTGTTTTCTTTGTCATTGGATGCTAGGTGTGCTAATTATATAGCAGTATGTGACCTTTTATAACTACTGCTCTAATAAAAAATTAAAGGGTTTGTTAAAGTAGTTACCTACATATGTATACATAATTAATTTTTGAAAATATGTAAAAGTTTAACTGTAGACTTCCATTTTAAGGGAGAGAGTTCTGTTACTGGAGAACTAAGTACATGGGGCTAGTGTGTATGTATGTATATACATACATATACATATATACATGTTCTGGCCACCCTGGTTGGGAGTGGGAGGAGAAAGTCCACAGGTGCCCAGTGGCCATAATCTTTGCCAGCTGGGCAGTTGACCGTCTTAGAGACAAGGCCCTCTGTTGTTCCTGGCCCAGCAGCTGGATTGAAAACATGCACCATATCACGCTGGTGTTTAATCATCCTCACAAGGATATACTAGTTTTGAGTGGAAGAGAATCTTTATTTACATGTTCCCAGAGTATCAAAAGAGGGGTTTGGTACCAACTTAGCTAAATATACTGATGGTCCCTCTGTGACAGCTTCTCTGTGCTGCCTCCCTGAATGGGAAGTAGTGATGTAGGCTGGTGTAGGGTATGTTGAAACCTTTTTTTCAACCTTTTCCTTTTTTTTTTTGAGATTGGGGCCTTGTTGTGGATTATGCTGGTAGGAATGTGTAGCTCTGCATACAGTCCTAAGGTGGGAGTGAGAAAGAGGACTTCAGTTTAGGGTCCTTTTCTTTTTCAGTTTCCCTTTCCATTTCTTGCCCTTTCTCTTTTTCCTCCCTTTTGCCCTTCTCCCCTCTCTTTCTGTTACTTCCCTCATTTTACTTCTCTCCTTAGTAAATGAGTTAATTATTTCCATATTTACTGAGCAGCTTCTTTGTAGCAGGCCTTGGTTAAATTACTGTATATTGTTGAATGAGCCAAAGTTCAGTGTCAGGAGCTCATTCTATTGCAATTACTTACAGATGGAATAAGGTGGAAGGAAAACAATCTATAGTTTCAATAAGGCCATTCTTCTTCTGGGCACTTATTTTTGTTGTTGAATTCCTGTATGTAGTTTCTGTGACCCAGGTTGGTGCTGAAATAATATCAGCTTTATGAGTCTCAGCCCTGTCTGGCTGGCTGCCCTATGCCATGTAGTGTGTTGAGACATACCAAGTGAATATAACTGAGAGTGGCTGACTCACTCTATTGAGACTCCTCAGTACAGTTCAGTCGCTGAGTTGTGTCCAACTCTTGTGTGACCTCATGGACTGCAGCATGCCAGGCTTCCCTGTCCATCTCCACTCCCATAGCTTATTCAAACTCATGTCCATTGAGTTGGTGATGCCATCCAACCATCTCATCCTCTGTCATCCCCTTCTCTTCCTGCGTTCAATCTTTGCCAGCATCAGGGTCTTTTCCAGTGAGTCAGTTCTTCACATCAGGTGGCCAAAGGACTGGAGCTTCAGCTTCAGCTTCAGTCCTGCCAATGAATATCCAGGACTGATTTCCTTTAGGCTGGACTGGTTGGATCTCCTTGCAGTCCTGGGACTCTCAACAGTCTTCTCCAACACCACAGTTCAAAAGCATCAATCTTCAGTGATCACCTTTCTTTATAGTCCAGCTCTCACATCCATACAGGATACTGGAACCATAGCTTTGACTAGATGAACCTTTGTTGGCAAAGTAATGTCTCTGCTTTTTAATATGCTGTCTAGGTTGGTCATAACTTTCTTCCAAGGAGTAAGTGTCTTTTAATTTCGTGGCTGCAGTCACCATCTGCACTGATTTTGGAGCCCAAGAAAACATAAAGTCTGACACTGTTTCATTGTTTCCCCATCTATTTCCCATGAAGTGATAGGACTGGATGCCACGATCTTCGTTTTCTGAATGTTGAGTTTTAAGCCAACTTTTTCACTCTCCTCTTTCACTTTCATCAAAAGCCTCTTTAGTTCTCCTTCGCTTTCTTCCATAGTGGTGGTGTCATCTGCATATCTGAGGTTATTGATGTTTCTTCCAGCAGTCTTGATTCCAGCTTATGCTTCATCCAGCCCAGTGTTTCTCATGGTGTACTCTGCGTATAAGTTAAATAAGCAGGGTAATGGTATACAGCCTTGATGTACTCCTTTCCTGATTTGGAACCAGTCTGTTGTTCCATGTCCAGTTCTAACTGTTGCTTCTTAACCTGCATACAGGTTTCTCAGGAGACAGGTCAGATGGTCTGGTATTTCCATCTCTTGAAGAATTTTCCACAGTTTTTTGTAATCCACAGAGTCAGAGGCTTTGGCATAGTCAATAAAGGAGAAGGAGATGTTTTTTCTGGAACTCTCTTGCTTTTTTGATGATCCAACAGATGTTGGGAATTTGATTTCTGGTTCCTTAGGAGAGTCCAAAGTCTGTTCTCTGGAAGCTCTGACAGTCTGTTCTTCTGTGATCGAAAATAACTGTTTCCACTTAGCCCTACTCTCCACGTGTAACCAGGAGAGTTTATGCCTGGCTCTACATCAAAGTTACTTAATCAGTCTGCCTTTGATGGACGTGACTTGAGAGATAATTTTACAACTCAGCTCCTTGATTGTGCTAGTGTGAATTCTGAATCAAAAAGAGGTTAGTGATTTTGCAGAGGTTACACAGAACTTTAGTGGCAAACTGGAACCTGTCATTTCTGATTCTGTTTTTAGTACTGTATTATACTACCTTTCCTATCATAGAAGTCTGTGATGAGGATCAAATGAGATAAATGGTAGTATGAATTAATAGACATGAAATACTACAATGTAAATTACTTCCCCATGCTTTCTACTATGAGGAGACATGCAACACTTTTTACATTGTCAACTTCTTGATTCTTAAGCATCATGGCAGCAAGGGTCATTTTTTATGTCTTTGTGTGTTATTTCCATTATTTATGTAAGGAATATGTGGATGAACTGATTATCTAATAAAACTTATACTTTATATTTATGTACTTTGTACTCAAATCAGGAATTTATTACATTCGTTACAAGTAGTTTTCTGACTGTAATTTCTTGGGAGGTATATTAAGCTAATTAATTAAATAAAAGAAACCACTCATTTATGATTTTAATTTTTTTTTACTGTGACTTCTAACTTCAGGCAGTTGTCAACTGAAAAATTTTAAGGTTCCTTAGGAGTCAGAATTTGAATAGAATCAAATCCCACTCTTACTGTTACTAGCTGTGTGACCTTGGACCATTTTTTAAAAATCTTCTCTGTACTTTAGTTTCTCTATTGTTAAACTAGAAATAATAATAGTGATTAAGCTAAAATTGATCACTAGACCAGTGGTCTCCAACCTTTTTGGCACCAGGGACCCATTTCATGGAGTACGATTTTTCCATGGACCAGGGAGAAGGGGGATGGGTTTGGGATGATTTAAGTGCGTTACCTCTATTGTGTACTTTATTTTTATTTTTGTTACATCAGCTCCACCTCAGATCAATAGGCATTAGATCCCAGAGGTTAGGGATGCCTGCACTAGAGCATAGACTCATTTACTACCCAGAAAAACCATACAGCATAGATGAAGAAATGAAGGCATGGAGCGGTTACACAGTTAATACATAATGAAAGTTAGATTTTCATTCAGTTGAACTCCAGACTTCATGTTTTTTGAGCACTGTGTTATATTACCTTCTCGATTACTTCTTAAGTTGTTCTGAGGAGGACATGAGGTATGCATGTAGAATGCTTGGTACAATTTTGGTTTTCAGAGGTTCTGGAATTGTGAGTAAGGTATTGTGGACTTAGGGATTAATTTTGGTAGCATTATAGATATATAATTGTCCTTAGTTCTGAACAGTTCTGGTAAATTATTAGAAATGAAACTATCACAAACCCCATCCCAGACATAATGGACCAGAATCTGTATTTTAAGAACTTGCATTTTAGATCCTTAAAGTTTGAGAAGTACTGCAAGAGATGATTTTGGAGGTTTCTTCCATCTTACAGTTGTGTGTCGATAACCTTAGGGAAGCAGACATATGGATATTTCAGTGTTGTTATTGCGTTTGGAGAAGAAAATAGTAATTTTAATGAAGTATTATTTTACTGAAAAGTATTATTTTAGTAAAAATCACTATTACATGGATATGTTTCTATTCTTTGGCTTCCATTCTGAATTTGTAAAAATATTCTGATATAGTACAAAACTGTCCTAAATTGTATCATCCTGTGTCATCTAAGAAAATAATCAGAACTCAAAAACTTAGAATGGTTTTAGATGAAATATTTTTCTTAATCTCACTGGATAATAAGATTATAATATTAGCCAAACATATAAATGGGAACCCTAAATATAACATAAAACTTCCTTATTTTGGACAGTTCTCTATACTGATGTTTCATTGTTTAGTTCAGTTCAGTCGCTCAGTCATGTCCGACTCTTTGCGACCCCATGAACTGCAGCACGCCAGGTCTCCCTGTCCATCACCAACTCCCGGAGTCCACCCAAACCTGTGTCCATCGAGTCAATGATGCCATCCAACCATCTCATCCTCTGTCGTCCCCTTCTCCTCCTGCCCTCAATAATTCCCAGCGTCAGCGTCTTTTCCAGTGAGTCAGCTCTTTGCATCAGGTGGCCAAAGTATTAGAGTTTCAGCTTCAACATCAGTCCTTCCAATGAACACCCAGGACTGATTTCCTTTAGGATGGACTGTTTTGATCTCCTTGCAGTCCAAGGGACTCTCAAGAGTCTTCTCCAACACCATAGTTCAAAAGAATCAATTTTTTGGCGCTCAGCTTTCTTTATAGTCCAACTCTCACATCCATACATGACCACTGGAAAAACCATAGCTTTGACTAGACGGACCTTTGTTGGCAAAGTAATGTCTCTGCTTTTTAATATGCTGTCTACATTGGTTATAACTTTCCTTCCAAGGAGTCTTTTAATTTCATTTCTGCAGTCACCATCTGCAGTGATTTTGGAGCCCAGAAAAATAAAGTCTGACACTGTTTCCACTGTTTACCCATCTATCTGCCATGAAATGATGGGACCGGATGCCATGATTTAGTTTTCTGAATGTTGAGCTGTAAGCCAACTTTTTCACTCTCCTCTTTCACTTTCATCAAGAGCCTCTTTAGTTCTTCACTTTCTGCCAAGAGGGTGGTGTCATCTGCATATCTGAGGTTATTGCTATTTCTCCTGGCAATCTTGATTCCAGCTTGTGTTTCCTCCAGACCAGTGTTTCTCATGATGTACTCTGCATATAAGTTAAATAAGCAGGGTGACAATATACAGCCTTGACTTATTCCTTTTCCTATTTGGAACCAGTCTGTTGTTCCATGTCCAATTCTAACTTCTGCTTCCTGACCTGCATATAGGTTTCTCAAAGAGCCAGGTCAGGTGGTCTGGTATGCTCATCTCTTTCAGAATTTTCCAGTTTATTGTGATCCACACAGTCAAAGGCTTTGGCATAGTCAATAAAGCAGAAATAGATGTTTTTCTGGAACTCTCTTGCTTTTTCAATGATCCAGCGGATGTTGGCAATTTGATCTCTGATTCGTTGGCCTTTTCTAAAACCAGCTTGAGCATCTGGAAGTTCAGGGTTCATGTATTGCTGAAGCCTGGCTTGGAGAATTTTAAGCATTACTTTACTTAATATTTGAAGTTAAATATTATAAGATTAACCACAAAATAAATGTGCACTTGACTTACTTGATTGGAAATGTTTAATTTTATTAATCCCTGAACTATAGAAATTTCTCTCAAACTTAATTGAGATAAAGGGTCTTCTAAGAGTTTGTTTTTTTGATGACTTTTGTTACCATTTTCCAACAAGTAGGAAGACAGTTGTAAGATTCTGAAAATTTGAGTTTTTAGACAGTTGAGCATCTCTTCATGTTAAATAATTGAGTTAATAATTTTTCCCAGATTATATAATTATGTTTCTTTCTTGAAAATCTCTTTAATTTTTAACTTTCTTGAATTGATATTCAAACAGATGAAAAACATGTTTATACTGTTTAAAGCAAACGCCTTGTTAAAAACCAGGACATTTGAGTACTATTTGAGAAGCCCCGTGTGTATTGTCCTCCAATTGCATGCTGCCTTCCTTCCTTCATCTCCAGAGACAGCCATTTTGCTTGGTTTCATAAAACCTCTGAATAGTAAGTTGTTAACTTACTTAAGTTGTAAGTTGTTAACCAGTAAGTTGTATAGCTTTGAAAACTGGCTAGCAAGCATAAATATAACTTTGTAAAGAAGGAGCAGTATTGCTAATATTGGGTCAAATCTCATTGAAGAAGGTAGGTTGGATAAATTATCTGGGTCATGGTCTGGTTTGGCTCTCCTGAGAGTTTATAAGAACTCTTTTCAGGAAAGTCAGTGGAAAGCTTTATTTGAGTGGATCTTGGTTGAAATAGCATCTGTTTCTTGTAGTTGGCCATCTCACAGTACTATAGTGTGGATCAGGTAACTGGGTGTTCTTCAGAAGTATTGTCAGAGGGACTGAAACGCTCTGTACTTTCTTCTAAGCCACCATGGCCTACTTTTAGCTCTTATATAGAAGTCAGGGGAGGCACAGCCTGGTTCCCCAAACATAGAGTCTTGTAGCCTAGGTCTTACCTTAATCAGGTAAGTAGTGGTGGGTCCAGTGGGGCTGTTGGCTGTGCCCCTGCTTGTGGCCTGTCTGCAGTCCCTGCCCCCTGCCCCCAGCTTTCACCTACTCTTTACTCATGGAAATCATCAGGCAAATTTTTTACTTTCAATGGACTTCGAATCTTCTACCATGGGATCTTCTTCTCCATGGGATGTGGTTGGGAATCCAGAGATAGTTGTGGTTTTACATGGCTTTTCAACATCCAGCTATGATTGATTGGTACAAAATTTCAGAAGGTCAGACCCTCAGGTTTCATTGAGTGATTGCCCTCAATTTCGTAGCATTTGGCCTCAGCAACAAACCGAGACCACATCACTATTCCATATTTGAGCAGGCCATCATGAAGGTGCTTTGTGGCATCTGGGACTTCAGAACCGTAGGATCAACCTGTTATCTCACAGCTATTAGGGATATTGTTGCTCAGAAGCTGTTGTGTAAGTTCAAGCAGAATTGATCTGGTCTGCTTACCATCTAGAGTTTCTTTTTGTCAAGTGGAGGTTTATTTCCTAAGACTGACTGTCCTCTCCTTCTCCAAAAACTTCTCAGAGATGGAGGCATGCTGTCCCCCTTCCTCATGTAGTTGATGAGGAATTCTCTTGAGATCTCACCCAGTCTTCAGGCTGTACACCCACCCCTCTGAGAGTGAGCTGTGGGACATGTGGGCAGGGATATGTGACAGTGATGGGAATGTGGTTATTAACAGTCTTTGCAGTATATCAGTCAGAGGAAGTTCAGAAGATGCTGGTGGGAGCTCTGTCTGTTTCCATTCCCATGCATTTTATCTATGGGCCATTGGATCCAGTGAATCTCTAGGATTTTTGGAGCTATGTAGGAAAACACTGCTGTGGTCCACAGTGTCGATTTTGGATGACCACATCAGCCACTGTCCACAGCTAGAGGATCCATGGGCTTCTTGAATGAATATATGGACTTAATTAACTCATTCTGAGCTGGACAGAGTAGCTTCCCGGTATTACCTCCCCTATTCCTTGTGCTGTGCTTGCTTCAATCATATCTGACTCTTTGCAGCCCTATGTCTGTAGCCCTCCCGGTTCCTCTGTCCATGCGATTTTCCAGACAAGAATACTGGAGTGGATTGCCATTTCCTCCTCCAGAGGATCTTCCTGACCCAGGGAGCGAACCTGTGTCTCTTTTGACTCTTGCTTTGGCAGGTGTGTTCTTTACTACTAGCATTACCTGAGAACCCCTCTTCCTTATCTCTTGTGTATTCCAGTTAGGAAGAAATGCCCAAAAGAGGTCCTGGCCACCAAACACTTCTCTTAAAGAAGTCCACCTGACTCACATTGGTGAACAGCATATAGTAAAAAGCCAGCAGAAGCTGTAAGGGTGACCTGATAGTCCACCTTCCATTCCTTTGACATCTGATCAAGTTGAACTTGCCTTTATCTTTGAGTTATTAGAACGTTCTGATGGGCACTACTGCTCACTGATGCAGAAAATTTGACATTCTTTTGCATAAGAGTCTTTGGAACACTTCTGTGGACTTTTCTGAAAAGTACTGATTTCTGGTCCTGATTGAAATTATCTAAAGGTGCTGCCTTCACCACCCTTGAATGGCTTTGAGTTCAGCCTTCTCTAAGCGACACAGCTTCAAGTGAGAGTCTCCTTCGTCATAACTTTGGTTTTGGTTTCATTAGCTGCTTCTATTTGTAGACATTTTGTTAGACTTTGGTTTAAATAATGCCGTATTCTAAGTATACTTTAAGACTATGATTTACCTACATGGATTATATTTTTATATTCTGTAAGGATACTAAACCAGCAGACAGGTACCCTAGCAGAGTAGTTTAACCTTAGGAAGTATGTTTCATTTCAGAATAAATTGAACTAAATCCAAGCTGTTTACAGAATTTCCTAAAATTACAGGATACTAAAGACAGTAGCCTCTGTGCCAGAGATTCACTGTTACTTGCTGTTAAGACTGGTCTTTCCAGCTACTAATGGCAGTACTCTTCATACCTTAGTGTGTGGAGGCAGGTCCCTCCTGAGCTGGAGTGGAGAGGATGGGATCTTGTACAGTCCACATCACCAGGCTGAATGTTTATTGACCACTTAACCTTCTTGTTGGTTGTCCCAGAGAGGGTTCCTTGTGTAGCTTAGCAGTTCCTGTACTTTACAGACAGGAAAGTCTCAGAAACTTTAAGAACAAAGTCTGAAAGGCCTATAAGCAAATGGTGCTAAATACTTTGTTTTAAAGCCACAGTTTCATTGTTTTGGTTAAAATAGGATTATTAACTAGTGATTAAAAAATTTTTATTAGCAACTTCAAGTATAACAACTGGAATAAGTCTTTATTTTCTATATATAAAAATGAATTTTGACAGGAAAAAAAAAAAAGGTCAGGGAAGACCACTTCTGCAGGTGCAGTAGTATCCCCAGCTGATTCAAGGAGCTGATCAGGAAGGCAGAGTAGAAAGTTCATCAACAGGCATTGTCGTCTGGTTAAAAAGATGAGTGGCCAGGCTGAGGAAAAAAGATAATAAAAATATGAATGAAGTAGAGTTGTATAGGCCTATGTAGAAGAAAAAATAAAAGAGCCCTTTACTGAGGGATATAAAAGAAGATATGAATAAAGGGAAAAGTACTATTTGGGGATAGAAGACTCACTATTATAAATTCTCCTTAAATCTTATCCGGGATTCTGTTCATGTGTTAGTTAATCATTGAAAACTTCTTAGACCATCATAATTTATTTTCCTCCATAGCCTTCATCCCCATCTGATACTAATTTTTTTGTTTATTCACTGAGTTGTGTCTGACTGTTTGCAACCCTGTAGACTGCAGTTAACCAGGCTTCCCTGTCCATCACCAACTCCAGAAGCTTGCTGAAACTCATGTTTATTGAGTTGGCGATGCCATTCAACCATCTCATCCTCTGTTGCCCCCTTTTCCTCCTGCCCTCAATCTTTCCCAGCATCGGGGTCTTTTCCTGCGAGTTGGCTCTTTGCATCAGGTGACCAAGATATTGGAGCTTCAGCATCAGTCCTTTCAATGAATATTGAGGGTTGCTTTCCCTTAGGATTGACTGGTTTAATCTCCTTGAAGTCCAAAGGACTCTCAAGAGTCTTCTCCAGCACCAGAATTTGAAAATATCAATTCTTTGGCTCTCAGCCTTCTTTATGTTTCAACTCTCATTTGTACACTACTGGCAAAACCATAGCTTTGACTATACAGACCTTTGTCAGCCAAGGGGTGTCTCTGCTTTTTAATACGCTGTCTAGGTTTGTCATAGCTTTCCCTCCAGGGAGCAAGCGTCTTTTAATTCCATGGCTGCGGTCACTGTCTGCAGTGATTTTGGAGCCCGAGAAAATAAAATCTGTCACTGTTTTCTCCTTTTCCCCTTCTATTTGCCATGAAGTGATGGGACCGGATGCCATGATCTTAATTTTGTGATTGTTGAGTTTTAAGCTAGCTTTTTTACTCTCCTCTTTCACTAAATATATTTATTTCTTTGTCTTTTTTTCTTCTGGAATGTAAACTTATGAAGGTATATAAATTTATGAGAGTGTGCTTGTTGTTCTTCCCTAATTAGAATGTCTTATTCCTTGTGATATCCCCAGCACTTAGAGCTTAGAGCACAGAGGAAGCAATCAATGACTGGTGAATGAATAAATAAGTAAAACTTTCTCTCCTAATCCATAGTACTTATTGTCTATTCCATAGTTTTTTGGTCATTAATTTTGTTCAGTTTAGCATATTTTCTATTATTTTCTTTTGGTTTCTGTTGCTTTCTATTATTTTCTTTTGGTTCGTGTCTAATTGTTTCATTCCTGTAAGACATTCTTCTCTGTGCTCCTTGATGGCAGGAGTGGGACAAATACATCCTTTGTATACTTCACTGCTGCTGCTGCTAAGTCACTTCAGTCGTGTCCAACTCTGTGTGACCCCATAGATGGTATACCTCACAGTACAAGGCAAATGGATGTAGGAACTTGTTGAACTGAATACATTTATTTACTCATAATAAATTGCTAGAATCCAGTTTGCCTTCAACAAAATGAGTGTTTTTAATAGATAATACAGTGTATATCTAAATGAAATAGGAATTGTTTTATAAAGATGGAGAATTTTTAGAGCTGTTTTGTTGTACTCATGATAAATTTTGGTAACTGTAAGTTGTGCAATTATAATTTTACAAATCTCTACACACAATTTGAGCAAAAGAAAAATATAATTTTCAGTGAGAGATGGATTTATTACCTTGAAATTTTAATTTTTAAAATGTCTCATGCTATAGTTTTAAAAAAGAGTATTCTAAACAAGTAAAATCTGTACCTTTTATACTTGCTATTGCATATATAAATATGTAAATATTTTTTTATAAATACTTTATCACTTCTCATGCCAGTATATCATTCAAGAGTTTATATAACTTTTTCTTGTTCGTTTATTTTCCCAGTGGATTTTTTAAAACACTGCTGATACACTATAAATTTATTTCTACTTATAGATTTGTTATATTGTTGGAGATAAATTTCCAGTAATGTACTGTCAAAAGTAAATATTTTTGAAATTATTGAAACAGTACTGTGAAATGCTTAAAAGCAAAAAATATAAACTATGAAAAAGTTTTGTTGGTTTTTTTCTAGTTCCTATGGAAAGTTATTTATTTATTAAAAAGATTTTTTTTCTGCTTTGTTTCAGACCAGTCTATCCATATGGGGATGGGGAAGCCTTGGCATTGTCCTTTCTCTAATAACATTTGGACCCTTTGTAATATTTTATTTGGCATTTTATATCCTCTGCTTTGTGGGTGGGTAAGTATTCTCAATGATAATTTTATAGTTTATGTCATGTTCAGTTGTTCAGAATGGAAACATGACCATGAGACCTCAATAAGAAAAAAAAAATGACCATAAGAAATGGCAGCATGCTTTGTGAATGCTGTTATTTTTACCAAAGTTAAAAATAGTAAAATTAAGATACCTATAGAAATAAAAGTATAGATAGTTACGATTTGTACCAGCAGTAGGGGTAGTTATATTCAAAAAAATTTTTATTTTATGGTGATACAAACTTTTTTGTATAATTTGGAAAGTTAAGAATTTTTTATTCTTTTTGGTGTTGTGTAAAATTTTTAAATTCTTTTGTTGAAGTTCTGTGAAATTTTCTAGATAAGGTGAGATATAGATAGGCTGTAGAAGAACCACTAAAAACTCTGAATTAAGCATTAAGGCACATGAAAGGATCTGAAATTCCAAGTTCATTTTATGTCGTAAATTGATCTGTTATTCTGTTCCAAGTTATTGATCTCACTGAGACTTGCTGCCACAGTAAGGGGACTTCAATTTATATACCAACAAGCATCCCCACATCATCTCAGGATCAGTTAATTAAGCATTCCCAGGTTACTCAGTTACAGTCAATGAGTATCATAATTCCTGAGTCAAAAATCTTTTTTATTTTGGCTCTCATTATGAAGAACGATGGTCCTTTATTGAATGTAGCTTTATATAGTTTAATGCCTTATGAATTTTAAAAGCAAAAGCAGGCTTTTGTATATATTAAGTAAAATAATTACTATAATATGTAAAATAATATAAATAAAAGTATATAAGTAAAATAATATAACTGAAAGTCATCTAAGTTTTAATTTTTTTCATTAAATTTTAAAAATATGTTTTTGTTCTTTTGCCCACTTAACATTGCAAGTCAGAAGAGAATTAATACATTTTCTTATGGAAGCTACCAGGTGTTTTTTTAATTGGGGATGGTTTTGGCTAGTCAAACTTAAGTTTTTGAGTTCTGCAATTTACCTGTATACAGTGTTGATAATTTACCTGTATACAGTGTTAATAATGTATACATTCTGCTTATAGTAAAGCTAATCACATTTTGTAATGTAAAGAAAACCTTTGATTTTTTTTCTTTTTTCCTTTTGGATTGTTATTTTAGGATACTTTAAATACCAGTGTGGGTTATTTAATGGCATTCCATTATGTTTGGTCATGCAATTTTCTACAGCACCTGTTTTTTCTTAAACCTCAAGGCTGAAGCTATGAATTAGGTTCTAAGATCAGACTGTTCTTAGCTTTCTTTCCTACTGTCACACTGTGGGCAAAGGTGCACATTTTATCAGTCTGTTTTATGATAATGTTTTTAGAAATACATTGTTAATGTAATATAAGCATTTTATTGTGTCTAGGTAAAACTAAAATACAAGACCAACTTGATTCTTAGTAATAATGTTTGATACAACACAGATATGTGAAATTTACTTATAATTCTGTGGCCAGTCTTTTAAAAAAGAAACAGACTTGAGGACGTAAATTGACTTGAGTGTATCTGTTTCTCCACCCGCCTCCCTGTGCTGAAGAGCAGTGATGTAGCAGATCACCACAAAAAGCGGAGGACCTTGAAAATCTTCCTTTCAGTACCTGAGGCTGGCTATGTTTAATTTTTCACTTTCTCTTCTTGTCACTATACTCTTTCAATCATTGTAAGATTACTATAAATCATTATAAAATTAAAATTTAATTTTCTTTTATGGATTTTCTGTCTACTCAGTAGTGCTTCAATTTGTTTGGTCAATTTTAAATGTAGGAAATACTGATAGCATTTAATCAATACTTAAAGTAGTTCTAAACCAGTATTTGTCTTACTTTGACTCCATAATTGTTTTTAAAAATAGCTTTTTGGGATATATTTATGTTTCTTTTTAAATTCCAGACTTATTTCAAATGAATTATAAATTGGATCATCTTTTTCCTGTATGAAAGAAAGTGAAGTCGCTTAGTCGTGTCCGACTCTTTGCGACCCCATAGACTGTAGCCTACCAGGCTCCTCTGTCCATGGGATTTTCGAGGCAATAGTACTGGAGTGGATTGCCATTTCCTTCTCCAGGGGATCTTCCCAACCCAGGGCTCGAACCCAGGTCTCCTGCATTGTAGATAGACGCTTTACCGTCTGAGCCACCAGGGAAGTCCTTAGGACTGTAATTAATTTATATTAGATACTTCTAAGCCAAGTTTCCTAAATAGCTTTCCAGTCACTTACATTGTTTGAGAACTCCAAGAAAGTTTAATACAATTACTGAATAAGGCAGAATTTTAAATTAGCAATCGGGGTACAATATAAATGCAGATAATTTAGAGTCAAATCTGTATCTGTAAATGTATTAAGTATACCTAGGCTTTGTTTATATTCCTAGTGACAAGTTATCTCTCTCTCTAATTAGTTAACAGACCTATAGAAATACATCTCATTTGTCTTTATCCTTGGTTATTAGCTTACCTGCTTAATTAATGAAGGCTTATTATCCTAAAGTTTGAAAATGATGCCTGAGATTCTTATGAAATAATATTGAATGAAAACTTGGAAAGGCATTATTATATAAATTCACAAAATGTTTATAGTTTTTTTAAACTTCAAAACTTAACAAAATCTGTCAATTCCTTGCCTTGCCAAAGTCACAAACTGACTTTTTAGTGCATGATAAACTGTTAAATCAGAAAAATATGTGTTAAATTGTAGTGAAATTTTGTTTTGTATCTATAATTAAATTTCTTTCAGGGGTTTTGTTGTTACTCTGCTGTTTGGAAAAACAAACTCAGAGAAGTACCTAGAGCAGTGTGAACATTCATTTCTCCCTCCAACATCAACTGGGATTCCTAAGGTAAGAAGGGTAAAGGAATGTAAGACCTTAAAGCCCTGCTGTGTGTAGTGTTGATAATGTGATCGCCTTTATATGGCTTGGCGCATCTTCCTATAGTTCACTAATGCTGACTATAAACTTATGAGAGACTACTGATCAGGCTTAGAAAATGCATGTTGGATGTTAAAAGTGAGCATGCAAATTTGAGGAAAAGATAAAAATTTGGAATCTTTTCCTGCTGTCTTAACATAGAATTTTGATGCATCACAGCATCATGTCATTGTCAATTATTGAAATGTCAGTGAACGTACTATTTTGAATGAAGTAAATGCATAGGAACCAGAGCGGGGGAAAATGGGCATTTTTTCTTAAGCTCACTTGAAAAGTAGAGCTTGCAGTTAGGCTATGCTGTTTCTATAATTTTGTTACCTCAAGCTCAATTTTATGTCTTTCGTGTTGCAATTTTTCTTTTTTTTCAAATATCGTACTGTATAAATAAAATTGAAATTCCATACTAGATATAGGCTTCACATTCGCAATTCCTTCAGTTATTATTGTGGAATTGTAATGATTTTCATGTATGAAGAGAAGAAAATGGTCTGGAGTCGGTGCCAGTAACTGAATTTTATAATTACTAACATGTCCATTATGTGCTAATATGACTTTCATATTGATAAGTAAATACAGTTTTTCTAATACTTAGTGTTACCTTTAAAATAATCTTTGAAACTTACCTCTGCCCCCCTTTAAAACTCCTGTTAATGTGTATTCTCTGAATTTGCTTACAAATCTTTTTTGAGGTAATGAATCTTTTCTTTTTTAATTGAAGTATAGTTGGCTTACAGTGTTGTATTAATTTCTGGTGTACAGCAAATTGTCTCAGTTACACACAGACATGCATTCTTTTTTTAAATATTCTTCTCCATTATGGTTTATCCCAGATTTGATACAGTTCCCTGTGCTATACAGTAGGACCTTGCTGTTTGTCCATTCTAAGTGTAATAGTTTGCATCTTCTAACCCAGAACTCCCAGTCATCCCCTCTCCCTCCCCTCTTCCCTCTTGGTAACCACAAATCTCTTCTCTGTGTCTGTCATTCTGGTTCATAGATAGGTTCATTTGTGCCATATATTAGATTCAACATACAAGTGATACCATATGGTATATGTCTTTCTCTTTCTGACTTACTTCATTTAGTATGATAATCTCTAGTCACATCCACGTTGCTGCAAATGGCATTATGTCGTTCTTTTTTATGGCAGAGAAGTATTCTGTACTCTACACACACACACACACCCCCCTTTTATTTAGCTGTTGATGGACATTTAGTTTGTTTCCATGTCTTGGCTGTTGTGAGTAGTGCTGCTGTGAACATAGAGGTGCATGTATCTTTTTGAATTACAGTTTTGTCCAGGTGTATGCCCAGGGATGGGATTGCCCGATCATATGGTAGCTCTATTTTTAGTTTTCTCAGGAACCTCCATACTGTTTTCCATAGTGGCAACATCAGCTTACATTCCCACTAACAGTGTAGGAGGGTTGCCCTTTCCCCACACCCTCTCCAGCATTTGTTATTTGTAGACTTTAATGATGGTCATTCTGACCAGTACAAGGTGGGTGGTACCTCATTGTAGTTTCTATTTGCATTTCTTTGATAATTAGTGATGTTGAGCATCCTTTCATGTGCCTACTGGCCATTTGTGTGTCTTCTTGAAGAAATGTCTATTAAGGTCTTCTGCCCATTTTTCATTTGGATTGTTTGATTTTTTTGCCTTTTCTTTTTGAATCATTTCTTAGCCATCCATAGTTTCTATTCATTTGAATGGTACATAGAGAGGATGATGCAAAATATTTTAAATTATGATTTTAAACAGCAATAAATCATAATCAAGATTGGTTAAATCTTTATGATCTGTTTTTTGGTATATGGTATAAATAAATAGTGATTTTGATTTGCTTTTTCTAAAATGATTTATAAGTATATTTTATGAAAAAAATCTCAGTGGTTGCATGGGATAACTTGAAACATATGTTTTTAATATGCATTTGTGCTTTTTAAAATTTTTTTATCTGTTTATGACTGTGCCGGCTCTTTGTGCTGCGTAGGCTTTTTTCTAGTTGTGGCCCGCGGGGGATACTGTCTAGCTGCCGTGGGCGGGCTTCTCACTGGACGTGGCGTCTCCTGTCGCACAGCCCACGTGCTCTAGAGTGCGTGAGCTTCAGTGGTTGCAGCATTTTCGCTCAGTGGTTGCAGCTCTCTGGCTCTAGAGCACAGGCTTAGCAGTTACGGTGCATGGGCTTAGCTGCTCCACATCAGGTGGAATCCTCCCAGATTAGGGATCAAATCTGTGTCTCCTGCATTGGCAGTTGTATTCTTTACCACTGAGCCACCAGGGAAGCCCTGGTTTGTATTAATTAAAGAGTATCCTACTACTTTTTACCGTATTTCCAGGTCACTGATCTTTCTGAAAACTATGGACAAAAGAAATTAATTTTTTTTAGTTGCTGAGAACCATCCCTTAGTAAAACTTAATTTAAAATATGTTAATTTGGCAGCTGGTATACTCCTTTGGGCTGGGAGGGAGGAGGAAATGGGGGTGTGTTTAATAAAGACCATTATTAATTTGACTCACCTGAAACACTAATTTATGGTTTTAAATTTTCATTGAAATATGATAACAGTATACCTGATTTTTCAGTTTCTCACATTCTAAATAATGTTTGCTGATTATTGTTACTGAGGATATCTAGTTTTCTTAATTTGAGACATAGTATTTGCTTGATACCTGAGTCTCAAGAAATAAGGTTATTTATTAGCTTGAAGATAATGAGAGGGATGTTACAGTCAATATTTAGTTAGAAATAAACTATAGATATTTTGAATCAAGAAACTATGCAATAAAACATTATGATTCCCTTTCAGTGCTTAGAAGAAATGAAACGGGAAGCCAGAACTATAAAGATTGATAGAAGATTGACAGGTGCCAATATAATTGATGAACCTCTCCAGCAAGTGAGTTTCAGTATGTGGTATTTGAATTCCATATATTGTGTGCTGGGTGCATTTCTCTTGAAATACTAAGAAATAATTTTGCTATTTATGTAATATGCTGGAAATTCATTATAATGCTGTTCTTGGATTCTCTATATAAACTTGCTGCCTTATTTATGAACTTATTTATATGTGTTTGCTTTGTGTTAAACCCTTTTGGTTGAATTTACATTGAAAAAAAAGTTTTTATTAACATCTGATAGTGTTTCTAATTGTTTTAAGAGTTACAATGTTGCTCTTCAAAAATTTTTGCTCTTCAGCTGATGACTAAGCTAGTGGTTTGATAAGTCAGAGGTTTTTCTACTACTTTTGTTACTTTTTAAAATGGATATTACTGGCTTCATTCAAAAATACTTTAAAAATTAAAATTATTCTCTCCCAAAATATTTTCACTGATGCTCAATTATATAACTATTGCAAATAATGTGTACCTTAAAATTCTGAACATTATTTTATAGATAAACCCTTATTTAGTTTATCTGATTTGCAGAAAAATTATACATTATGTTGTATTATTTGCCATTTATTGGGTAATAATGCTGTTGACACTATCACTGGTATTAGAGTTAAGTGAATTATGTCATTTTTGTCATTTGACTGCAATGAATCTGATTATACTCTCAAAGAAAACATTTTTTTCAAGATTACTAGGGTCTCTTGATATTATTTTGCATCTCATTCCATCAAACTAACTAAAACTCTTCATTGTATTTTACCATTGGAAATTAATGTTTCTGCATGCTCCATCTTTAACCTGAATTTGGGTAGGGCTTCACCATAGATAATTCTTTAATTAACAAAAAATTAGGCAGTAGATGAATTGGGCTACCAAAATAACTTAATTTAATAACTTAATTTTTTGAAATGTTTTTTAGCATATTGATGCTCTTGTAATGAAGACAGTTATTTACTACCACAATTTATTAGATAGATAATAAATGAAAATTTCAAATAATCTTTTTAAGTTTTAGTTTGCCACTATTACTTTTTAAATCCTTAAAAACTGTATTTTTTCCTGTATTTTTGTTTTAGGTTATCCAGTTTTCCTTGAGGGATTATGTCCAGTATTGGTATTATACACTAAGTGATGATGAATCTTTTCTTCTTGAAATTAGGCAGACTCTTCAGAATGCACTCATTCAGTTTGCTACTAGGTAAGGTCACTGGATTGTATTTATGCGGAAAAATTTAAATATTGTTTGTATCAATAGGGAAAATAACTTTTAAATGGAAGGAGAAAATTGGTTATTCCAAGGTAAGTAGAGCAGTAGATTGTTATTGTGGGATAACTCTTAGTTTATGGAACTAGAGCCCTGAAAAACCTTTACTCTTTTACAACTGCAGAATGTTTATCTCGACTAATCCCTGTTTTCTAAGTCTGTGTGTCAGTTTCTTCCTCAGAACCCAGTTGTCCAATCATGTGACAGTTCAGAGTCTTTCATCCCACATATTGATAATACTTTTTCCCCTCTTACCCAGATACTCTTTGTTTTTAATTGCAATGTCATTCTTTTATTATATTGTTCAGGAAATAAGATTTAGTACAGTTAAACTCAAAGTAAATACTGAACCAAGGTGGCAGGGCCAGACAGACGGAACATGATTCAGAAATCTGGCAGTGAAAGACACTCTTGGGCATGACTAGGAGGTGTTTCACTGTCGTAAAACAGTAAGGCAGGCAAGGGGTTCTGAAACATAAGGCAGGATCAGGCCCTGTACCGTAGACATTAAGAAGCTTGTCTCAGATTGGTGTAAGGAATGGTTTGTATTCTGATGCCAACTGACCACTAGAAACCTCAGAAGGTTTTTGTTATTGTTGGCATTTTTAATATTAATATTTATATAAATATATGAAATATATAAATATGTGTAAATATAGATGCAGTGTGTGTGGTGTGCATATATATCTATATATATTTGTATGTCTGTATGTGTGGTAAAAGTAAATGTAAATACATAAACAGGATGGATCCCAATCTTCTAGAGTCATTTCCTCTGGAGTAACAGAGGAAATATTTGTTTGAACCCCATGCAGTTTCCATTTGTCTTCTATTGGAATAAGTAGAGTCTCTTTGACAGTTACCTGGCCACAGAATAGTATAGGAGTAGCTGCTGGCAACACAAATAAGCTAGCTTGTTCCTCCTTATTGGTCACACCTTAGCATGGTTCCTGCCAGTCTCCTACTCAAGCAGGGCTTTAGTAATAAACAAAGCACTAGCAAAAAAAACCCCAGAGTTACTGCATTTCCACCCTCTTGAATAAGTCTTTCCTTGGCTTGCACTAAGAACCCATGCCCCATAGGTGCTGTTCTGACTAGATTGTATGAAATGAGTGGGAGCAAGAGACAAAATGGCTAGAGCAAAATTGGGAGCCACTGATCCCCATCTGGAGATACAATTTAAGATGCCCACAGACTTGCAGGGAAGAGATGCAGAGGAATGGCGTGGCAGGGCTCATGTCTTGGGGAAAGCAAGGTGTCCTTGCTTGGCTTCACTTAATCGGCTTGCCCTGGGCAGCCATAGCCTCCATAACGCCACACATGGGCTCTTCATTTCCCAGGGAACTGCATGGGCTTGATGGGCTGCAAGTTCTTGTTCAGTGGGAATACCAGGAGGCAGGTGCAACTCCACGATAGCCTCTTCAGAGAGCCCCGCCAAAGGGCTGACGGTGCCCTGAAGCCTGATGCTAAGGGATGTATTCACTACCCTCTCCCCTTCCTCCATCTGGGGAACTATTTTTTCATTCCAAAGGGGCAGAACTCTAGCAGTAGTGTCCTTCAGACTTTCACAGGAGGGTAGCTGATGGCTATTGAGGTCTGCATGCCTGCAGTCTTACTGGTGTTGCTGTTGAAGGGATAGTCAGGCTTCATGGAGATGGTAGAACATGACAGCATCTCCAGATCTTTACCTGGGCTTCATCCTGCTTGGCAGCAACATCTGCCTTATTGCGGCTAAGTCTGCACTACTGGCAGCCACAGTTGATCAGTGGCATCTGGTGTAGTCCAGAGAGTCCCAATTGTTGCTTCTGCACCTGGTGAAGCAGATGTCAGACTCCTAACCAGTATCTTGTAGCACCTGCATGTTGTGCTTCACCTCCTGACGCCCACTGTGCTCATGTTGGCTTCTCACCAGCCAGTGAAGCCATCCTCCGTGTCCATGTACTCTTCTGTGTGGGATCAGCACCGCCTTGTAGCCATCCATGGCGGTGGTTCTGGGGGATAGATTGGGGCTCACTGAGGTTCCAGAGTCATTCCAGGTAGTCTTCTTTATTCAAGTGCTGTGAGAAGAGCTCAGTGTAACTGCCCACTTATCTTAGGCACATACCTAATGGAGTCCTCTTAGAAGAACTCAAAGGAGCAGTCGGTAGAGAATATTCAGTTTATTTATTCACTTTCAGAAGAGAAGTATATTTTAATGAGATTTCCTTTAAGAAACTTTTCTGAGATATACTAAAATTCTCACTTTACAAACACCCTCTTATATACTGCCTAAATATTTTGGTCTGTATCCTTGTATTTAAACTACTTGATTTTTAGAGGGGCCATTTCATGTGGAGAAATTATTTATATTTTAAAGAAAGGATTTTATCTTTGGGTAAGTTTGCTATCTTCTTTTTTTTTTTTTTTAATAGAAGATTTTTCTACCCAGTACATGCAGTGATTTTCCTACAAGCCTATGGCCTCAAGGCAGGAGGCTACATTGCTGTGTCACAAGTAGGTTCTCAAATCTGAAGGTGTTATTCTCTAGCCAGCCCCTCTTCTTCCCCACTTAGGTTCTTGAAATGCACTTTTGTACTTCTGAGAGTCTTGGAGAGTAGAGCTTTGCCCTAGGGCTCTTACTTTGTTTCTGTTTCTGTCTGAATAGATATTTCCAGCTCATGCTGCCCTGTCAAGACTTTTCTTCTATAATTCAGTTGATCTTAAGGTTTAGAGTGGGAGATGAATTCCTCAGCCTCCGGTCACTGAGGCAGGCTGCAGTAGGTTTCATAGTTTGAATTTTAACCTTACTTAGATAGATTGAAGCCCCTTCTCTTTTATGATTAACAGCAAACATTTGGAAAGTAGCCAACCATAATTATGAGTGTAGATGCACTGTGGAATATAGAAAATATACTAACATATAATCAAAGAAGTCAGAAATTGGATTTTATGTCCTTTAGTTCATATATGTAACATTATTGCATGTTAGATATTGTTTAAGATCATTATTCTGAATCTGTTGGTCACTGCTTTTTATAGTAACACCCTTCTAATGACTTTTTCCCCCCTCTCTGCAAAGATGGAAGAAGAGTTCATTATTCTTTTGTCTGCCTGCTTAAGATTATATTAAAATATAAAAAATTGTAGACCTAGAAAGAATTTTGAACTAGTAATTGGAAGACTTGAGTGAGTTTGTATCCTCTTCTCTCATTTAACTATGGGACTGTGAGCAAGTATTCTAAATTTTTTGGATTTTGGTTTTTCTCATGTGTGAAATAAGTGTCATAAATACCTGCCTTGTACTGTATTCCTCACAGGGTTTTGGTCTGGAGCAAATTCATGTGTTCTTTTAACTCATATTTTATGTCTACTTTGCCTCAGCCAGATGCTGCAGATATAGCAGTGAATAAAGCAAAAATCCCTGGTCGGTAGAATGTAATGGAAATAGTTCATGTGAAAATGTTTTAAAAATTGTGAAGAATGTTAGAAATTTAAGTTTTTATGTCACCGTTCACCCATAATTTCACAGATAAGGAAGCTAAATTCCAGAAAGATTAAGCAGTTAGTCCAAGATTATCTGTTGAGTTGGGGGCAGAGTAAGAATCATTCTTAACAGTCACTATTCTGTCCCCCAGTCCCTAACAGATATATTGTGATCTAGATTATCATCTTAGTTTCCCTCACCTTTCTGTCATATCACTGCAGTGCTTTGCCTGTTCTTTGATCTTCTAACTACCTTTTCTTTAAACTTCCTGTTATAGTTTTTTTCTCCTTTCTCTAGCATTCTATTATTGTTCAATTGCTTAGTCATATCCAACTCTTTTGCGACCCCATGGACTGTAGCCCACCAGGCCCCTTTGACCATGGGATTCTCCAGGCAAGGATACTGGAGTGGGTTGCCATTTCCTTCTCTACTAACATTCTGTGCTTTCATGCTAAATATTGGGTGATTATAGGAAGAACCAAGTTTCTTCCATCCTAGACTGATCTGAATTTTGTCTTTGCTTGGTCGTTGGCCTTAAGTTTTGGGGCAAATTAATCAGCCTCTCTTGAGCTTTAGTTTCCTTATTCATAAAAAGCTGATAATATTACTTGTCTGTAGCATGTAGTGAGGCTCAGTTAATGTTTGTGCCTTCTCAATGAGTGGCTTTATTTTTGTCTTTCATTGGCTTTTTCTAGTAAAGCCATACTAAAATATATGTTTTCACAGGGGCTCCTTGATTATTTCCAATGAGAATATCAAGAAAATTAAGTGCTTATAATCATTACTTGAATACTTCTTAAATTCTTATTCTTGTCTGCTGTGCACTGCAAAGCGTACGTTATCTCTTCTCTCCTTCAAATTTCAATCTTGTATAGAGTTTTTAACCAGGGGCCCATGAAGCCTTGAAGATTTAAGCAAAATTTTCTGTGCTTTTTTTTTTTTTCCTTCTGAGTGGTTCCGTAGATTTTATTTTCAAAAAGGACCTATGAACCCCAGAAAGATTTAGAACCACCAAATTCTAGTGTTCATATTTATTTGGCACCTTGAGGAAACAATCACAGAATATCAGCATCAAACAAAATGCTAATTTTGTTATAACAGGAGGGAAAGGATATATGTAGAGTCTGAAATTCTGGTTTTGAGCTTTAGTTCTGTTATTTATTAAGCTCTATGGCACTGGTGGTACAGTGGTAAAGAATCCACCTGCCAGTGTGGGAGATGGTGGTTTGATCCCTGGGTTGGGAAGATCCTCTGGAGAAGGAAAGGCAACCCATTCTAGTACTCTTGTTTGGGAAATCCTATGGACAGAGGAACCTGGAGAGCTATAGTCCATGGGTCACAAGAAGTCGGACATGACTTAGTGACTAAACAACATGACCTTGAATGGATAAGAAACATAAATTCTTTGCATCTAGTGACAACGTGTATCTGCTTATCAGGTTGTTGTTAAGATTAATGGCATCAGATATGAGAGAGTACATTGTAATGCCACACGTCATCCTAACTTTAGTACCTGTTTCTAGTAGCAGTTTGGGGAAGGAAACCTTCCCAGGGAACTCTTTAGTTCTCTGTGGAACCTGGGCATTAACCTGGAACTTTAGGGGATGAATCTGTGATAACCTGTATATTTTTAATTCTCTCTTCAAATAAGATAGCATGACATTGGAGAGAAAGCCTTGGGAGATCTGTATTGTAATTCTACCTGTACCATTAAGTTACAGTATACTTAGAAAATTTCCTGACATATCTGTAAAATGGTGATACTGATACTTGTCACAAACTCTGAGTTGTGAGGGGCAAATGAGATCATATGCATGAAATATTTCATAAAGTGTTTGTCAACCAATAAATGATTTTTTGAGCAAGTTATTTAACTTTCTGTGCCTCAATCTCAGCATCAGCAAAATGAGGTAATTTTCTCATAGGGTTGTTGTAATAATTATATGAGAGAAAAGAACATGTAAAACACCATAGGAATCTGGCACATAGTATGTATTCAGTGAATGTTAACTTCTTTCTTCTTGTTTTTGTTATTTCTTACATTTCTGGGAATATATGCACACAGATTCTCTTGTCTTCTTAGCTTCATTGTTGTTTGAGGGGGAAGGGCAGAGGAAACAAAATTAAAACACATGAAATGGAGAGAAACTGGTTATTTGGGTATTATTTAAAGGATTTGATCTAGAGGTAGAATGGACCAGAGTACCTGAGCAAAACCTGATGTGGATTGAGCCCAAAACTGGACTTCAAGAATGGGTGTATAGAGGTAAAGGTTAGTGGTTAATTGTATATTTTTATAATTCTTATACCATACTCTTCACCCACTTTAAGTTGTTGGCTCTCAGTGTATTCAGAGTTGTGCAGCCTTTATCACATTTACTTTAAGAATGTTTTAATGGCCCCACCAAGAAACCTGATATCCACTAATCAGTCTCTTCCCATATCCCCCACAAGGTTCTACCTCTATGTAGTCAACTATATATTTTTTCTATGTCTTTATCGACATTTTACATGAATGAAATAATATATGATCTTTTGTGACTAGCTTCTTTCACTTAGTGTAATGTTTTCAAGGTTCATCCTTGTTCAGTTCAGTTCAGTTCAGTCACTCAGTCGTGTCCAACTCTTTGCGACCCCGTGGACCCAGCACGCCAGGCCTCCCTGTCCATCACCAACTCCTGGAGTTCACTCAAACTCATCTCCACTGAGTCAGTGATGCCATCCAACCATCTCATCCTCTGTCGTCCACTTCTCCTCCTGCCCTCAATCTTCATCCTTGTTGTGGCATGTATTATTAGTTACTCCTTTTCATTGCTGAATAATTTTCCGTTGTATGGACACACCATGTTTTGTTTATCCATTCATCAGTTGGTAACCATTGCGGTTGTGTCTACTTTTTGGTTTTTATAAAGCATGCTACTATGAGCATTCATGTACATGTTTGTGTAGACTTGATGTTCTCATTTCTCTGAGATGTATACCTTGAAATGAAATTTCTGGGTCATATGGTAACTCTGTTTAATCTTTTGAGGAACTGCAAACTTTTAAGTGGCTGCTCATTCCTGCCAACAATGTATGAGTGTTCAGTTTCTCTGCCTTTGCCTGTACTTGTTATTGTCTGGCTTTTGATTAAAGTCATTCTCCTTGGTCTAAAGTGGTATTTCATTATGGTTTTGATTTACTTTTCCCTGATGGCTAATGATATTAAGCATCTTTTCTTGTGCTAATTAGTTATTTGTATATCTTGGACAGAGAGTGTCTTTCAGAGCTTTTCCCTGTGTTAAAACTAGGCCATTGTTGACTGTACTGCATTGCTTCCTGGTTTTATAAATACAGTTTTACTGTTTTATTGGACAGTTCTGCTCATTTGTTCGCATTTTGTCCATGGCTGCTTTTGTGCTTTAGTGGCAGAACTGACTGAGGTAATGTGGCCTGCAAAGCCTGAAACCGTTCCTGTTTGGCTCTTTAGGAAAAGAGTTTGCATCCATTAAAATATTAAGAAGTATTATTCAAGAAATAGGAAAAATATTGGAATAAAACTCATATACAAAGAAGTTGTACACTGTATGATTTTAGGTGTGTTAAAATTGTAAATATGTGAGCATAGCAAACAGTAAGAGAAAAAAATAGTAAAATATTAACAATGATCTTTGGATTGTGGATGTATGGCTAATTTACAGCTGATATAGAAAAATCTAAAGAAAGAAATGACATTTTACAAAACAGGCATGCATTATTCTTGTAGCCCAAGACAGGAACATTTGGTGCTCAGCACTAAAAAAAAATATATCTAGGATGACTTTTTTCAACTAAATTTATTTTCCTGTTTTTTATATTATTATGAGCACATAAATAAAAGAATCCTTTTTTTCAGCTGTATATGACATGTTTTGTACAGATAGCCATTGTATCCTTACTTCCTTGTGAAGTTATCTTGAAATTAGTGCTTACATATAGTTGTTTTTGTACATAATGGGGTAGTCAATACGCAATAGATTATTGTTAACCGAGTTTCCATTTATGACTTCTTGGTAATTTTTTTCCCACAGAATTTAATGTATTTCACTGTTGGGTCTACGAATGTTTCATTTATCAGATAAATTTTACTGAAAACCTTGTTTATTAAAATACTTAATAAGATGAATTTAATTGTTAGTACTTAACATTATACTTAAGATGCACACTTAGCCCCAGGTTGTTTTTTGTTTTTTTTTCATGTAGCTTAAGGCTTCCAGCTCTGTGTTCTTTATACTCAACCTCTAAATTAGGTGAGTGTGCTTTATGTGTGTTCTTCTAATTTTTTCTTTATATTTGGAGATTGAAGTTCTTTAGAACTTCTGCATTGTAGAACTGGATGGATTTTTTTATGTGGAGTTGTAGTTCACTGAGTACCATTTCCATACTATGGCTATATAAAACTGCAGGCCCAGATTTTTCTCCATTTCTACCAATTTGTTTATAACTTTTATGAGTCAGAAGATTTCGTGTAGTTCAAGGTGTAGCAGATAAACTGAATTGAAACTCAGGAATCCTGTTTTTGTTTTAACAAAACCTTTATCTCACTAACTAATCTGGAATAAATAATTTACATTTTTGGCCTTGTAATTATAAAGGTTTGTGGTAATTCTTTCAGATCTCTTTCAGTTCTGAAATACTGAGATTCCCTGATATAGTTGTTACTAATCTCGATCTGTTTGCCTTCACTCATATCTCCTCTTCAAAACACTCACATTCTCTATCACACCCCACATTTTGAATACCATTTGGAGAGTTATTTTTTTAGATTTAATTTACTTTGGGATTAAAGTACTTCTCTGGTCTGCTGTTTTACTGATAGTAAATCTTAAAGTAGGATGATGATAAACTATATTTAAACCTTTTATTACATTTCTGCATGGTCAGAAAGGATGCAAGACTTCAAACATCTAAGATATGTACTAGACCAATCTTTTCCCTATAGTTAAGCAGTTTTGTATCAATGAAACTTGACAGTTTTTTACTTGATTATCCAAACTACTGCTCTTCTCTATAGAATACTAAAAACAATAAATTTGTAGTTTTGTAAGTCTGCTACTTTAAGTTCCCACCGTGGTGGATTTTAAGCTGTGAGCATAAAGTCACTGCATGTGGGGTTAGGAGAGAGATGTGCTCATTTGGCTCTCCCCCTGCAGCACATGGGGCTTCCTAGGTGGAGTTAGAGGTAAAGAGCCCATCTGCTAATGCAGGAGGTGCCAGAGACATGGATTTGATCCCTAGGTCAGGAAAGATCCCCTAGGGAAGCGAATCCCATGTACAGAAGAGCCTGGCGGGCTACAGTCCATAGGATAGCAAAGAGTCAGACTTGACTGAAGCGACTTAGCATGCACGCATGCTGCAGCACACAGAGGGAGGAGGTGCAGCTGAGGGAAGGGAGCAGACTAATTATAACCATAAAGTGGTGAAACTTGTGTCCTCATGGTTGCTAACTTGGCTCCTGTGAAAGAGTGATTCTCCATGTATTTTTGAGGATTATGGTAGAGAGTGATCATAAGTTTAATGTAAATTTAGGAATGTTGTGAAAAATTAGTTTAATTATTTTATACTCAGTCCTAAATTCTTGAAGTAGTTTTTAAAAGGGAAGCAAAAATGCTCTAGGGAAGTGGTTATGGTAACTTGAAATATTTATGAGCAAATTGAGACTGGAAGAAGGGAAAGTCTTTAAATGGATTTAGAAGCAAGTTTACAATTCTTTGCTTTTAAAATATTGCTCAAATTCAATTTTAGGCTGAAGCTTTTGATGCTAACAAAGTACTCCCTCAAGGACTCTTAAGGATGGAAACATGTAAAGGTTTATGTATTTTAAAAAGTATATCCTTTATGATAGTGAATTCTGAGGGGGTTAACTGTCTGATTCAGTGACTCAAGGAAGGAATTTTTTTCTTTTACAGATAGGTCACTCACTTTCGGCAAAAGATGGCTGTGAGTCAGGTGATCAAAAAAACTAGTGGAATAGAACTTCTCAAAATGTCTTCAAAGATGCTTGTCAAAATCTACCCAGTAAAACTAGGAATTTTGCTAGTGATTTTTTTAAAAAAATGTCTGATATTTCTTCTTTAGAAGGTAAAAGACCTCATTTAGGAGATTAATACATATTATTGTATTTTATGCAGTTGGTTATTATATTGCCCTTACTGATTAATATACATTTAAAAAGCCTTTATATGTGATAAGTGTGTATGACTTTTGATATATATTCACACATATACAAACACGAATACTATACAGTGTATATACTATGCAGTATACTGTGTCATTTTTAATGTTTTAAGATAATATCTTAGTAATCATTCCTGTGAAAAAATAATACAGCATAAGGAATGAAACATTTATCATAGGATTGTTTCTGTGGGAAGATCAGTTTTGACTGTTTTCATTTTGATATAAAGGACTTTTTCCAGGACAGTGTTCTGCCAAGTGTGTGAAGATTGCCTCTACTGCCCAGCAGTCACCCACTTCTTTAGTTAGGCAAGTCGTCGTGATGACTACGTGATCAACTACGGGTTGATCATGCTCATTCCCTTCTTTTGCTTGTTCCTATATCCTTACTTTCCCTGTTAAATGGTACTCATTCATCAATCATAGTACTCATTCATCAAGATTTTTTTAATCTTTTTTAACTTATGACATAGCACTTAACTTCTGCTTATTTCTGTATGTGACTCTTTTTGGAATGGTACGAGTTCTGTACTACTGTAGTAGAAGTTCTCTTTAGTTAGCCAGTCCATTCCCTTTGTACGACATACTAACTCATGCCTGTAGCATTAAAGCTAGGCTAATAGACTACTTTCTTGTACTTCTGCCCATTTCTGTTCCCACTTTTTGAGATTTAAACTTATCAAAAGTCACTTGTATTAATAGATTCTTGGGCAAAGAAAATTTCATATAATAGGTCTGTAGTGTGAGCTGAACAGGGATACTTTAGAGGAGCAAGACAATTGAGTGTGTTAGAAAAGGAAGTTGTATTTGTTTCTGAACCTGTGTACCCTGGTTATATTTTTTATTATAATCATATAATTTAATTTACCCCTACCTATTTTGAAGAAATATGAGTATGACAGGGTAGTTCCTGTGAAAATGAGGTCACTTGCTTTGGAATTTACTCAGAGCAAGTTGCTGAATAGATTGCAATTGAATTAGGTGTGCAAAAGACAACTACAAAATACTGGTGAAGAGCCTTGAAAGACCCTTACTCTGCGTTCAGATTTGTTTACAAATGTCCTTAGTTGTTATGTCATTTAAAAGAAACTGGAAACCATAACTTCTTCAGTGTGAGAATGATTTATTCAAGACAAAGGCTACATTAATAACACTTAGCAAAACATTAATCAAAAGGTCTTGTCTTTGTCTTATATTGAATGATTTATATGATTGAAGTTAAAATGACATACATTCATGATTCCCTCTTTTGATCAGATATTTTATTTACTCATTATCACTTTTCCATGTATTGTGTTCCTGTGTGCCTGCCTATGTGTATGTTGTATTTGGTTAATCATAGATTCTTAAAGCTGTAAGTGTCCCTAGAGAAAAACCGTGGGATGTGATATGACTTGCTGAATTTCACAACTAATGAAATGGTGTATCTTTTACTTGAATCAAGGGCATGTATGCCAGTCCAGGCCTCTTTACAGAAGTCTTTAATTGATTTTGATGTGTGTTTTGTATTCCTTATGATAAGCTGTATACTGCTTAGAATAGATGGAACCAGTGAAGCAATTTGTGTAATCTCAGTCTCAGCCCCATATTTAGGACATTCAGTGCCTTTTTTAGGCTTTAGCATTAAGTAGCTTTAGGTTTTGGAGAAGGCGATGGCACCCCACTCCAGTACTCTTGCTTGGAAACTCCCATGGACGGAGGAGCCTGGTAGGCTTCAGTCCATGGGGTCGCTAAGAGTCGGAAACGACTGAGCGACTTCAGTTTCACTTTTCACTTTCATGCGTTGGAGAAGGAAATGGCAACCCACTCCAGGGTTCTTGCCTGGAGAATCCCAAGGATGGAGGAGCCTGATAGGCTGCCATCTACAGGGTCGCACAGAGTTGGACACGACTGAAGCGACTTAGCAGCAGCAGCTTTAGGTTTTAGAGAGGCAAAAAGAGCTTCTCAATCAATGTGTGTCCCATTTCAGAACTTTAAGGAGTAAGGAAGAAGCTGTTCTAGGTGGTTCATGGGCCATTCTCCAGGCACCTGTTAACAGTGCTCTGACCCTGAAAGAGAAATCAATAAATTGGTATGTATTGAGTGCCTCCAGTGTTTAACGTATTATTTAGCCATTGGGAACAACACTGTGAATAAAACAAACACAGTGGAATAAAACAGATGAAATCCCTGACTTATCTCAGCAATTGAATTATTTAACTGCAGATTCTAGTGCTATAGAACTAAGCACTGTAACCAGAGATCTCCAGACCTAGTGTGAAGGAGTACGGCAGAGGGTGAGGGTCAATGCAGGGTTCTGTGTGTGGAGCCAACATTTTAGATAAACTCGAAAGCATACATGGGAATTGTCAGGGGAATGTGGAGGAGAGAAAGTAAATTTGTAGGGAGTAGACAGAGTGAGCAAACTTGGCAGAAGAAATAGTCTGTCCAGAGGCACTGAGATAAGAACAGAACCAAAGAGGAAGGAAGAGAGCGAAACAGACGATGAGGAAGTAAGCAGGGACCCAGATATGCATGATCAGGGAGTCATTAAAGTATTTTTAAAGCTCTTGTTTCGTATTATCATATTTGTATTTTTAAAAAGATCACTCTGGCTGCTCTATGGAAAACAGAATGAAGGGAGAGACAAGAAAGGACATGGGAGACCAATGAAAAGGCCAGGAATAAGATGCTGGTATTAGAGGTGAAGATAAGGCCTAATATATATTCAGAGAGGTTCACTTTATAGTTTGACTGTTGCTTTTGTTCTTTGAGACTTCATTTCTTATTTGCATTCCTAGTTAACCATTGTAATTCATGCAGTCATTCTATCAAGATATATAAGCTACAGGAACCTACTATAAATTTTATTTTTTTGGAGTAGGGTTGAATATATTCCTTATTCTCTTGGTCATATAGGAAGTATGCTCTCATTTTTAAATTCAAGAAATGAAAGCTTCTAAGTAATAAAATGAAAGTATAGATAATAGGATTCATTGTATAATAATCTAGATGTTTTTACTAGAAGACATGTGGGGAAATATTTTAAACAAAGTGAAAAAGAGCCTTGACTGCAGTTATGGTTTAAGAATAATAGTATTAAGAACTCAAATAGAAAGCTATTTGTAGATCAATAGAAGGAAATGTGGCTATTACATAAATTAAATGATTTTTAAATTTATATTTACATTGCACTTATTATATTAGTCATATACCATAATTTTAGGAAGTACTTCACTGTCAACAAAATGTTTTCAAATTATAAGGTAAATACTACTAGAAATTATTAGTAGATATTTTCCTAATTTATAAGTGGGCAGTCATGTACTACTGTTGTTCCTATCTTCCTTACCTAGAATAGTTCCTTTGAATTGAGATTTACATTAAATTTGTATGTATTCAGTGAAAATGAGTCAAGCAGAGGGAAAATAATTACCTTGGACAGGGAATATGAAATATTATGCTTCCTGTTTTCCTCACCTCAATGTATTTATATATTGAAAGTAGAAATCTGTGTTTAATAATTAAAATAATTTTTTATATTTGCATTACTGATTAACTTCCAGTCATGTTAAATATTACTTTTACATCCTTTTATATCTTCTTCAGATGTCTCATTTACATCTTCTAAGATGTATTGAGATAGGTTCTAAAATTAATGAATTTATTTTGCTTGAATTTCAATAAATTCTATAACAGCACTATACATGAAACAGCACATACAATTTGAAAGATTCTGCTTCTAAATTTGTTAGAATGAACCTTTTATGGATTAAATGAATTTATGGTCTATACCATGTAAATTTTGTTCTTATACAAATTTTCAAGTTTGGATGATTTTGTATAGATATTCATGTAAGGATTTTTGAAAGATGCTTACACAGATAATAGTGCTTTTCTCTTTAAAATAAGAAACAAAGATTCTAGAGACCTCGAAGTATTTAATATACATGGCTCATATAGTCTAATGATAACCCCTCTGCAAATCTGAACACTCAGGTTACCTTTATTTTTATTAAGTTGACTTGTATTTTATGTACTTATAATTTACTTTCCATGTGTATAATAGATTATAATTGCACATTAAAAAGTATATTAATGTTAATAATTTGTTTTTATTTGAAAACAGCCATCTGTGATATTCCTCAGTGCTGTTATCACATTTATAAGGTTTTTCTCCAAAAACAGTAATCAAATTAACTTACTCACTTGCTTTTTTATGTATGGTGAATTAGCATGATGACTTATGGTATACTTTTTTTTTTTTCCTCTCCTTTATTGCTCAGCATCTTTATGAATAACTCTTTGTCTTCTATTTGGTATGTTCATAAAGGGATGAATTAATTTTAATGTTAATATAAGGAAAACAGCATTGAAAAAATGCTTGTTTAAAAATATCACTTAATCAAAAGAGATGTGTAATCTGTTTTGTATTTATCTATTGTATTTGTTATATTTCACTGGTGTGCTAAATTAGCAGTGTTTGTTGAAGTCTTCTTTTATAAGAGTACTAGGTAGCTTAATAAAATTAGTTACCACTTTTTTCATGGGTAAGTGTGGTATTTTATACATTATTCTTTAAACCATTTCCAGGTGACTATAGCTATTTTGAATAGTTGAGTTTTTAAGTGTTTATATATGCAAACAGAAACCAATCAGGCTCACACCAAAGGTATTTGGTTCAAAACTTGGACTGTATAACTAAATGGAAGAATGTGGAGAATTCAGAAAGGGTTCAGAAAGAATCAAAAATCCCAAGTGCTCTTTTAAAAACAAGCAAAAGCATTCTAAGTTCTTAATGTGTTGTTATGTCTGGGATGAGAAATTGCCTGTTTTCTTTCCTGTTTTTAATTTTAAGCACTTAATACTTTTAAGCTTCGACACATAAAATACTTCAAAGCATACTGTTCAAAAGTTTAAATAGATTTGATAAACTATGGGTCTTTTGAAGAGGAATGCTAAGATGTAATACTAATTAAATGGACAAAAAGTATAAATAAATTCAGTCTGTGATGATCATGTTGTTTTTCAATAGTCATTGAATAAATTTATTTTTTGATTTAAAAAGTCATCCTTTTATGTAATGTGTTTGTTATAAGGTCTAAAGAAATAGACTGGCAACCTTATTTTACTACACGCCTTGTAGATGATTTTGGCACACACCTACGAGTATTCAGAAAGGCCCAACAAAAGATAACAGAGAAAGATGATCAAGTGAAAGGTAATAATATCTTTATCCCATTTGAAAATTAGGATTTTATTTTATTTTATTATTATTTTTTTAAATCCGTTTTTCTTTATTATTCTCTAATCTTGAATTGTTCCTTTTCTGTCCAGGTACAGCAGAAGATCTTGTAGATACCTTCTTTGAAGTTGAAGTTGAAATGGAAAAGGATGTTTGCCGTGACCTAGTGTGCACTTCTCCCAAAGATGAAGAAGGTTTTCTTTTTAATTTAACTTTTTGAGCATATTAACTGTTCACGTTAGTAGAGGCAAATTAGCAGAACCATTTAACAAATACCAGGGTAAAATCTACCCACTCCAGTGTTCTTGCCTGGAGAATCCTAGGGACGGGGGAGCCTGGTGAGATACCATCTATGGGGTCGCACAGAGTCAGACACAACTGAAGCGACAGCAGCAGCAGCAGGGTAAAATCTAAGAGTGAAGTTATTCTTACAGGACAGGAAGCTTAGTAAAAACACTACTGCTTATTTTATCTTTTAACTCTTAGAAGTAAATTTCCAGATTCTTTTTTCTTTTAAAGAGAGCCTTTTCAGTTAAAGAGAACTTCCTTTGTTGTCTTTTAAAATATAGCAAACACAAACATTTTATCCTTAGGAATTTACTTTTTTTGATCTGTAGTAATTTTATCTTCACCTTGAGTTTATTATTTCTAATTCGAGAATACACCTATTATTGTAAATATTTTCTAAGGGAATGATGACAATGTTTCAAATGAAATTTATAGAGTTGAATTGACTTTTCTTTTTGAGAGGTTAGACCAGATAAATTTTAGCTGAGGATGTTGTCTTTTCCTAGTTTTACAGTGACCGAGTCTGTGCTACTGGGCATATTGTTTTGATTATCAGGTTTTGATTATCAGTTACATAATTACCTTCCCAGGAAGTGTCAGCATATGAACACGTCAGAAAAGCATTGCTAGTCGTGGAAATTGTTTTCTTAGATTTTTAAAATGTGCTCAGCTTTTCTATTTCTTTGCTTTCTTTTCTGCTCTTTTCCGTTTTTCTTCTTTCCTTTTTATATTTATTATGCAATTCAGTTTTTAATTGCTCCTTCATTAGCATTAATATGAAATAACTAAATGTAAGG
Source organism: Bos javanicus (assembly GCF_032452875.1). Taxonomy (NCBI): domain Eukaryota; kingdom Metazoa; phylum Chordata; class Mammalia; order Artiodactyla; family Bovidae; genus Bos; species Bos javanicus. The sequence continues at coordinate 26,981,367 of NC_083871.1, read as the reverse complement.
AATAGTTAGAATGATGTATAGTTCTTTTATGTAAATCAAGCCCTCTTCAATCAGTAAAATAGAAGAGCATGTTCTTTTTCTTATTACCTGCCAGGTTAGTGGAGGTTCTTTCTTGAAAAAGAATTGTAAGTATATTTTTAAATGTGCAGATAACTTAAGTATGTAGAGATGTGTGGTAGAAGAGTAGAATACTTGGTGCAACTAAAACTTTGGAGAAAAACACTTTTGTAATTGAAGTTTCTCAACAACTCAAGATTTAGGGTTCAGTTCAGTTCAGTCGCTCAGTCGTGTCTGACTCTTTGCGACCCCGTGAATCGCAGCATGCCAGGCCTCCCTGTCCATCACCAGCTCCTGGAGTTTACTCAAACTCATGTCCATCAAGTTGGTGATGCCATCCAGCCATCTCATAGATGTAGGGTAGAACTGGGCAAAGTAAAAAAGTGTATATTACTTTGATTAATGAATATTTGCTGTTTGGAGAATAACAAAGATTTTTATTGAATACTGATTAATTACTAAGATAATAAGCTTATATAATCAGCAAACTGCTTAATCCTGCCACTTTGTGTTTTATATCAAGAGTAGGTGGAGATTTTGTATTTTCTGTTATTATGGCTCCTTTTTTTTTTATTTCTAGGATTCCTAAGGGATTTGTGTGAGGTCTTATTGTATTTGTTGCTACCTCCTGGAGATTTCCAGAACAAGATCATGCGATACTTTGTCAGGGTAAGCTTAAACACATACCAAATACATGGCTGTAAAGAAACTTAGAGTAGTAATTACCAAATTTTTGGTCCCAGGACCCTGTTACACACTTAAAAATTATTAAGGACCCCAAATAGCTTCTGTTTATGTGGGCTTTGTCGATCAATATTTATTATATTGTAAATATTAAAACTAAGGAATTTGGAACACAGAATACACAAGCACATTCCATTAACTATCATGCTCCATTCTGAAAATACCACTGTTTGCTTCCCTTTCCCTTACACCCCAGAGGTTCCTGGACAACACCTCAAGAACTGCTTGAGTTAAAGTTAGATTATGTTTTAAATTTTCTTTAACATTGTTGTTCAGTTGCTTATTCGTGTCCGACTTTTGCTACCCCATGGACTGCAGCACACCAGGCTTCCCTGTCCTTCACCATCTCTCTGAGCTTGCTCAAACTCATGTCCATTGAGTCGGTGATGCTATCCAGTCATCTTGTCCTCTGTCATCCCCTTCTCCTCTCCTGCCTTCAATCTTTCCCAGCATCTGGATCTTTTCTAATGAGTCAGCTCTTTACATCAGGTGGCCAAAGTATTGGAGCTTCAGCATCAGTCCTTCCAATGAATCCTATAAATTTATCTAAAGTAGGCTAATTAAAATAACACTTCTGATAGAAACTTTCAAAAAAAACCCTGGGCAGCTAAGATTCTACTTCTTGGCATTGAAAAATAAATGTCAGATGAAAACAATAATTTTGGACTCATTTATTCTCTGGGTATAATCCTTTGGGATAAAATTCTGTGTGCAAATGTAAAGGAATAACATTTTGACTTTGATTACTGGTTATGACCAAGAAATGCTAGCTACGTTAGTCCTTACCCTGGCTCAATGGGTTAAATTAAAAGTTTCTGATTATACTGAAAATGAAAGTTTATGATCTTTTTAGTCTGCCATTCTGCAAAACAGATACACCAGTTCCTAACTGAGCTTTTTTGCTTATTATTATTTAAGCAGTATCAATTTAGCAGTATCCTGATAGCTCTCTAACTTGAGTTCAGTGCATTTTCAGGTAGGGTAATGATGCTGTGAAATGAATAGAAAATGCTTGATCTTGATGGGAAGAGTCTGATAGATTATATACATTGAAGACTTGGGCTGGTCATTATCAACATCTGGCATGTCTATGTCTAGATTCACATCTACCACTGAAGGAAGATACTGCTAATCAGTCATCATATTCATTCATGCTGATTATTTGGAGCAGTCTTTGCCTGCCTGATACTCTGCTTAACTTTTAAATATACAAGTTGTGCAATTCTGTGCCTTCTTGCGCATCCATCCCTGTGACTTTAAACACCATCCAAATGCTAATAACTTTCAAATCTATATCTTTCCCTTCTAAACTGTCCACCAGCTGCCTACTAAAATCACTATTTCACTGATGCACAGCCCTTTTAAACTTTGCATGCACAAGATGGAAGTCTTACTCTTGCCTCCAAATCCTGTGTACCTTTTATAAGTCTTTTCTTCATTCCCGTAATGACCACCCAGCAAATGTTTTAAATCTTAAGTCCTTTTAAAAGGCTTACAATAAGACTGTGGGTGATGTGGCGTTGTTTAACCTCTCTGGCCTTCATTCCATGTCATCACTGTACTCCAACCACACAGGCTTTTCCAAAGTGCCATTTCTCTCCACTATAGGATTATCTCGTACGCTTTTTTTCATCTGCTTAGAATGATTTGCATTATACTCTTGGCTAAATTATATTTGTCCCTCATATCTCACTTCCTCAGAAATACTTCCTTCTCTAAAAGCCCCCTCATAATTCCCTATCAGTGTAGGTAGGTACTATATTCCTTCTTAAATTTACCATATTTTAACATGAAAGTTTGATTGTTGGATTAACTTGCTCGATGCCTCTTTCCCCTAACAGAATCCCAAGCCCTAGAGGACAGGGGCCATTTCTTCATTTCTGTATTCTGTATCACTGTGTATTTACTGGTTTTCACAGTGCCTGCCATATAGCATATACCAATCAGATAATCAATTTTAATGCACAGTTGAGTTGAGTTCAGTCATTCAGTAGTGTGCGACTCTTTACGACCCCATGGACTGCAGCATGCCAGGCCTCCCTGTCCATCACCAACTCCTGGGGTTTACTCAGACTCATGTCCATTGAGTTGGTGATGCCATCCAGCCATCTTATCCTCTGTTGTCCCCTTCTCCTTCTCTTTCAATCTTTCCTAGCATCATGGTCTTTTCCAATGAGTCAGTTGTTCGCATCAGGTGGCCAAAAGATTGGAGTTTCAGCTTCAGGATCTGTCCTTCCAATGAATATTCAGGACTGATTTCCTTTAGGATGGACTGGTTTGATCTCCTTGTAGTCCAAGGACCTCTCAAGAGTCTTCCAACACCACAGTTCAAAAGCATCAATTCTTTGGCTCTCAGCTTTCTTTATAGTCCAACTCTCACATCCATACATGACTACTGGAAAAACCATAGTTTTGACTAGATGGACCTTTGTTGGCAAAGTAATGTCTCTGCTTGTTAATATGCTGTCTACGTTGGTCATAACTTTTCTTTCAAGGAGTAAGCATCTTTTATTTCATGGCTGCAGTCACCATCTGCAGTGATTTTGGAGCCCAAAAAAATAAAGTCTGACACTGTTTCCCCGTCTATTTGCCATGAAGTGATGAGACCAGATGCCCCGATCTTAGTTTTCTAAATGTTGAGTTTTAAGCCAACTTTTTCACTCTGCTCTTTCACTTTCATCAAGAGGCTCTTTAGTTCTTCTTCACTTTCTGCCATAAGGAGTGGTGTCATCTGCATATCTGAGGTTATTGATATTTCTTCCTGCAGTCTTGATTCCAGCTTGTGCTTCATCCAGCCCAGTGTTTCTCATGGTGTACTCTGCATATAAGTTAAATAAGCAGGGTGACAGTATACAGCCTTGATGTGCTCCTTTCCTGATTTGGAACCAGTCTGTTGTTCCGTGTCCAGTTCTAACTGTTGCTTCCTAACCTGCATACAGGTTTCTCAAAAGACAGGTCAAATGGTCTGGTATTCCCATCTTTAAGAATTTTCGACAGTTTGTCATGATCCAGGCTTTGGCATAGTCAATAAAGCAGAAATAGATGTTTTTCTGGAACTCTCTTGCTTTATCGATGGTTCAACGGATGTTGGCAATTTGATCTCTGATTCCTCTGCCTTTTCTAAATCCAGCCTGAACATCTGGAAGTTCATGGTTCACATACTGTTGAAGCCTGGCTTGGAGAATTTTGAGCATTACTTGACTAGCATGTAAGATGAGTGCCATTGTACATTAGTTTCAGCATTCTTTGGCATTGCCTTTCTTTGAGATTGGAATGAAAACTGACCTTTTCCAGTCCTGTGGCCACTGCTGAGTTTTCCAAATTTTCTGGCATATTGAGTGCAGCACTTTCACAGCATCATTTTTTAGATTTGAAATACCTCACCTGGAATTCCATCACCTCCACTAGCTTTGTTGGTAGTGATGCTTCCTAAGGCCCACTTGACTTCACATTCCAGGATGTCTGACTCTAGGTGAGTTGATCACACCATTGTGATTATCTGGGTCATGAAGATCTTTTTTGTACAGTTCTTCTGTGTATTCTTGGCACCTCTTCTTAGTATCTTCTGCCTCTGTTGGGTCCATACCATTTCTGTCCTTTATTGTGCCCATCTTTACATGAAATGTTCCCTTGGTATCTCTAGTTTTCTTGAAGAGCATTCTGCTGCTGCGACTGCTAAGTCACTTCAGTTGTGTCCAACTCTGGGCGACCCCGTAGACGTCAGCCCACCAGGCTCCCCCGCCCCTGGGATTCTCCAGGCAAGAACACTGGAGTGGGTTGCCATTTCCTTCTCCAGTGCATGAAAGTGAAAAGTGAAAGTGAAGTCGCTCAGTCGTGTCCGAGTCTTCGCAACCCCATGGACCGCAGCCCACCAGGCTCCTCCATCCATGGGATTTTCCAGGCAAGAGTACTGGAGTGGGATGCCATTGCCTTCTCCAGGAAGAAAACTCTAGTCTTTCCCATTCTGTTTTCCTCTTATTTCTTTGCACTGATCACTGAGGAAGGCTTTCTTATCTCTCCTTGCTATTCTTTGGAAATCTGCATTCAGATATATATGTCTTTCCTTTTCTCCTTTGCTTTTCATTTCTCTTCTTTTCACAGCTATTTGTAAGGCCTCTTCAGACAGCCATTTTGCTTTTTTACATTTCTTCTTCTTGGGACTAGTCTTGATCCCTGTCTCCTATACAATGTCTTGAATTTCTGTCCATATTTCTTCAGACACTCTGTCAGATCTAATCCCTCAAATCTTTTTGTCACTTTAGGTCATAGCTGAATGGTCTAGTGGTTTTCCCTACTTTCTTCAATTTAAGTCTGAATTTGACGATAAGGAGTTCGTGATCTGAGAGGAAACCTATTTGACCTTGCTGGCTATGGGGCACATGCTACTGCTACTCTTTAAAGATTAAACTGACTTTTAGGAGACAGGAATGACGATCAGTCTTGTTACATGGGTTTAAAATGTGTTTAAAATAAGTAGGGTTGTTTAAAGAAAAAGCAAATACGTTTTGCCATAGATTGATCTTTTAGGCCAATATTTCATTTCTTTTTGCTTGTGTCTAATTGAGTGAGTGTAATTGTAGAGCTCTGTGGTCAGTTTGTTTTTCTCTTAACTTGATAGTTCTTTATCACTTTCCTTTGTTGATAATTAAATCTAGGTTTTCCCAAAAGGCACTTTGTTCAGATTAAATAACAGACTAGAAAGTTCTTAGTTCTTTCCTTTATATGAATCCTTTGTATGAGTTGTACAAATCACAGCATTTGACTGAGATATTGCTATTTAATTGCCTCTGCTGTCTCCCATTACCATGTTTTATGGACATAAAGATTCATGGCCTCAGTGACTCTGTAACTTTTAAATCTTCATATTTGGCAGCTTATGCTTGTGTTAAAGTATATGAAAATTGCCACATAATTTATAATATTTGCAATATTTTGCTCTCACTAAAACTGTATAGGAATTATTGAGTCGTATGACTAACCAAGGACTTCCCTGGTGGTTCAGATGATTAAGAATCTGCCTGCAATGCAGGAGACCCGGTTTCGATCCCTGGGTCAGGAAGATCCCCTGGAGAAGGACATGGCTACCCACTCCAGTATTCTTGCCTGGTGAATCCCATGGACAGAGGAGCCTGGTGGGCTATATAGTCCATGAGGTTGCAGAGTCATACATGACTGAGCAGCTGAACACACAGACACACACACATATACATGACTAACCAAACTCTTTCATGAGGCAAATTAGGAGATCAAAATAGTTTTCAGAGAGACATAACGACTGTTTGCCTTAACTAATATGAAGCAGTAAACTTATTCAAAAAGGTTACCCATATGTTTTTACTCCTTTGAAAATAAACTTTCAATAAAGCACTTTTTTGTTTGTCAATTTTATCATTTCAGAATACATTTAAAAATTTGAGCATGTGTGGTCAGATACATAATTTGAGGGAAGAAATTACATAAATAAATATAATTTTTAAAAAGTTAGAGATTAAAGCTAATCCAGAATAAGCAATTTTCTAATTTGAGACTGGAAGATGTCTTAAAAGACATTTCAAAAAGTTTTTGGAGCCTCCATTAGTGCCTTTTAGAAATATTAATTGATCATGGGGTAAAAGTTGTCAAAGACTTGTAAAACTTATAGAAGTAGAATTTATATAAAATATTTCTCTAAAGGAAAGCAAAGTGAAGGCTCTCTTCTGTGAACTTATACCAGAAAATGGCACAGATAAATTAGAAATCTGGAAAGGAATAAATAAATTGGTCCTTTACTTAGAAAAGTGAAACATCCTGTTAAACTTGTGGCTATTTAGCCTTTCTAGTATTCATAAGAAATTCTGTTTCATAACTCTAGATATCACAAGCATAGAGGATTGAAGATTAAACAAGTAGACTATTGTCTAAGTTTGAAAGTGAAAGTGAAGTCGTTCAGTCATGTCCTGCTCTTTGCGACACCATGGACTGTAGCCCGCCAGGCTCCTCTTTCCATGGGATTCTTCAGGCAAGACTACTGGAGTGGGTTGCCATTTCCTTCTCCAGGAGATCTTCCCAACCCAGGGATTGAACCCCAGGCTCCTACATTGTAGGCAAACGTTTTACCATCTGAGCCACTTAGTTTCTTGATTTGTATCATTTAATTTTTTCAAAGTCATGCCATATTTAAGACAGTGACCTTGAGAAGATAAGAGTATTTTTGCATAGAGATAAATCTTTTATCTCTTTTAACTAATTTCCACTCACATACGAAAAGTTCCTAAAGAGCTGTAGTATATTAGGAGAGGTGGAAGACACAGAATTACTTAAAGAATGGTATGTGATAAATGCCATAAATACAAAGCATGAGTGTATTTTAAATATATAAGTGAATAGTGTTCATCAGAACAATCAGGGTTTATTTAATTAGAAAATTAATTCTGTAGTCAGTCCTAGAAGGAGAGCCAGAATCTTGATAGACGTGTAAACAGCTGCAGAGAATGGGAAGGTATAGTCAAAGAATATTAAGTAATTGTATTACCATAAATGTTATTTTATTTTTATTATCTTGTATTAGAAATTTCAAACAGACAGGTATAGCGAGTTAATACAATAGACATTAATGCGCCAACAAACCAGATTTGAGCAGTGTTAACATTTTGCTGTAGTTGCTCTAGCCCTCCCTCAAAGGCAGTCACTGTTCTGATTGTTTTCTTTTTTTGTTTTTATACTTTTAATATAGATGTAGGAGTCCATAAATACATATACTGCCATGTTTTGCCTTTTAAAAATGGATATAAATGCTAACTTGATCAAATCAAATCAGTCGCTCAGTCGTGTCCGACTCCTTGCGACCCCAGGAATCGCAGCACGCCAGGCCTCCCTGTCCATCACCACCTCCCGGAGTTCACTCAGACTCATGTCCATCGAGTCAGTGATGCCATCCAGCCATCTCATCCTCTGTCGTCCCCTTCTCCTCTTGCCCCCAATCCCTCCCAGCATCAGAGTCTTTTCCAGTGAGTCAACTCTTCGCATGAGGTGGCCAAAGTACTGGAGTTTCAGCTTTAGCATCATTCCTTCCAAAGAATACCCAGGGCTGATCTCCTTCAGAATGGACTGGTTGGATCTCCTTGCAGTCCAGGGGACTCTCAAGAGTCTTTTCCAACACCACAGTTCAAAAGCATCAATTCTTCGGTGCTCAGCCTTCTTCACAGTCCAACTCTCACATCCATACATGACCACTGGAAAAACCATAGCCTTGACTAGACGAACCTTTGTTGGCAAAGTAATGTCTCTGCTTTTGAATATGCTGTCTAGGTTGGTCATAACTTTCCTTCCAAGGAGTAAGCCTCTTTTAATTTCATGGCTGCAGTCACCATCTGCAGTGATTTTGGAGCCCAGAAAAATAAAGTCTGATACTGTTTCCACTGTTTGCTCATCTATTTCCCATGAAGTGATGGGACTGGATGCCATGATCTTCGTTTTCTGAATGTTGAGCTTTAAGCCAACTTTTTCACTCTCCACTTTCACCTTCATCAAGAGGCTTTTTAGTTCCTCTTCACTTTCTTCCATAAGGATGGTGTCATCTGCATATCTGAGGTTATTGATACTTCTTCTGGCAATCTTGATTCTGCTTATTAAAGGTATACTTTTGCTTTTTTTTTCGCTCAACTGTACTTTAGCTAATTGTGCCCATGTATCTAAGTTGATATAGATGGCTTCATCTTATTCAACTGATGTATGCTAGCTCATCTTTTTGTAAATCATGTCATTTACCAAATTTACTTTTATCTATACCTTACCTTTCTTCAGTAACAGCATTGAGTTAGGAAATTTACACTGTGCAATTGATTTGAGAAGTATATGAGATTAAATTTGTTTTTGTGTTTTAAAATTTTTGTCCAGGAAATCCTTGCACGTGGAGTTCTTCTTCCATTGATAAATCAACTCAGTGACCCTGATTATATTAATCAATATATCATATGGATGGTATGTACTTTCTAAAATGCAGCTCTTGTTTTTAAAACAGTTTTTTAAAAGGTATAAATATGATTTGGAGGTCAGGATGATTAAGCAATAATTTATTAAAGAAATTAAGTAAAAATATATCTCAAGGTAATCTTTTATATTTTCAATGTTTCTGTTAGCTTATGTGTTGAATGTACTAGCCAGATTTCCCTTAAGGAAGTAGGTTGATAAGATAATCTTCCTTACAGTGTTCCTGCTGTTTCTACTTATTTAAATTTAAAAAAGGATGTTTTCTTATCTGTGTGTATAGATGATAAGTACTTCTTAAAACTGCTGTTTGATTTCAAATTAATCTGAACTACTTAAATAGCATGCAATTTAAATTTTACGCTAAATAGTAGAGAAAAATATGAAGGAAAGAACATTAGATTGAGAATAAGATCTAAGTTCTACATATGTTTCTATAAGTCGCTTAGTATGTCACTAAGTTAGATAACTCATAGTTTTGTCATTCATCAGGTATATCAAAGGGTTAGTGGTTATTAAGTTTGCTAGTTCTAATTTTTTTCTGATTATATATGCTTTTCCTCAGTAAATTAATGGTTGAGGAAGAATGTGTTAAATGGGCTATTGCTGGGAATTACCTTGATGGGTACCTAAGTCTTTGATTCCTTTTTGTGAATCTGAAATTTCTCTCCCACATTGTCTTCTTTTACTCAGTCTAGCTTTTCTAGGAAGGAAGTATTTGATTGTTCTTTGTTTACAATCATATCCATTATTAGACGTGCCATTTTTCATTGTTGTAACTATTACAGTGTTTGTCTCTCGCATCGGATTATGGGTCCCCTATAGGCAGAAATTGTCTTCCTAGCCTTGGTTCCTAGAATCTTTCATGGAGTTCACAGAACTTAATTTTTCATTTCCTTTGTCAGCTTATTTAGATCCTGCTAGGCTGTACCTAGAGCTTTAAAAATTTGCATATCCCCATAACTTAAAAAAAAAAAAAGCCTTTGGTTAGGAATTCCGTTCTTGAAATTTATCGTAAAGTGCTGATAAACAAGGTTATAACAATCCAATTTAAGACTACTAATGGCAATCTTGCTAATAATCCTTAAAAAAATGAAAGCAATATAAGTGTTCAGCATAGAGGCACAATTGCACTCATTTCACATGCTAGCAAGGTTAATGCTCAAAATCCTTCAGGCTAGGCTTCAACAGTACATGAACCGAGAACCTCCAGATGTACGAGTAGGATTTAGAAAAGGCAGAGGAACCAGAGATCAAATTGCCAACTTCCGTTAGATCATAGAAAAAGCAAGGGAATTCTAGAAAAACATCTACTTCTGCTTCATTGATTATGCTAAAGCCTCTGACTGTGGATCACAACAAACTGTGGAAAATTCTTCAAGAGTTGGGAATACCAGACCACCTTACTTGTCTCCTGAGAAACCTGTATGCAGATCAAGAAGCAACAGTTAGAACCGATCATGGAACAACAGACTGGTTCAAAATTGGGAAAGGAGTATATCAAGGCTGTACATTGTTATCTTGCTTATTTAATGTACATGCAAAGTATATCATGCAAAATGCTGAGCTGAATGCAGCTCAAGCTGGAATCTAGATTGCCCAAAGAAATATCAGTAACCTCAGATATGCAGATGACACCACCATTATGGCCGAAAGTGAAGAGGAACTGAAGAGTCTTTTGATGAAAGAGGAGAGTGAAAACGCTGGCTTGAAACTCAGCATTCAAAAAACTAAGATCATGGCATCTGGTCCTGTCACTTCACGGCAGATAGATGGGGAAACAATGGAAACAGTGACACACTTTATTTACTTGGGCTCCAAAATCACTGTGGACGGTGACTGCAGCCATGACACTAAAAGACATTTGCTCCTTGGAAGAAAAGCTGTGACAAACCTAGACAGCATATTAAAAAGTAGAAATATCAATTTGCTAACAAAAGTCTGTCTGGTCAAAGCTGGTTTTTCCAGTAGTCATGTACAGATGTGCTAATTGGACTGTAAAGAAAGCTGAGCGCCGAAGAATTGATGCTTTTGAACTGTGGTATTGGAGAAGACTCATGAGAGTCCCCTGGACAGCAAGGAGATCCAACCAGTCAATCCTAAAGGAAATCAGTCCTGAATATTCATTAGAAGGACTGATGCTGAAGCTGAAGCTCCCATACTTTGGCCGCCTGTGAAGAGCTGACTCACTGGAAAAACACTGATGCTGGGAAAGATTGAGGGCAGGAGGATAAGGGGACGACAGAATGAGATGGTTGGATGGCGTCACCAACTCAGTGGACGTGAGTTTGAGCAAACTCTGGGAGATAGTGACGGACAAGGAAGGCTATTGTGTGCTGCAGTCCATGGGGTCGCAGAGTCGGACAGGACCGAGCAACTGAACAATAAAATAGAGAAATAGTTTAGGAATATTGATACAATAAATACTATTTATACTATGATGGTAGTATGTCTTTATGAATATGAAAAGATGTGTTTATTTTTTATGTGAAAAGGACAACTAAAAATGATGTGTGTGTAGATATCTGTTCCTTTAAAAATAAATATATAAGTAAGTATATATTTATGAGTGACTGTGATTCTGATAAGTTGTATACTGACTGAAATGTTAATAGAGAGGTCAGTCAATTCAGTTGCTGAGTCCTGTCTGACTCTTTGCGACCCCATGGACTGCAGCACGCCAGGCTTCCCTGTCCATTACCAACTTGCAGAGCTTGCTCAAACTCATGTACATTGAGTTGGTGATGGCATCCAACCATCTCATCCTCTGTTGTAGTAGAGATGTAGGATCCTGAAAATTTTAAGTTTTCTCTTTTGTTTATTTCACTTTACTACAAGTATTGGTTATGTCATAAGTGATTTTTTAAGAAGTAGGATAAAGGTAAAATTTTAAAACGTTTAAGTAGTAAAGTAAGAGTAAATATCTTTAAAAAGATTTTTTTGTAACACAAAAATGAATATCATATACTAACCTTAAAAAATCAGTTTACAGTACTGTATAATCTTACCTATAGTACAGAACAGGATGCAAGTTTACTGGAATATTATGGTTATCTCTCACTCATGGGATTAGGAATTATTTTTATTTCTATTTTTCTTTAGTTTTCAATTTTTATTTTGCTGAGCGTATATTAAGTATATAATTAGTTACATGGTAAAAACATTTTTGAGGGACTTAACACATACTCAGAACAGAATTCAAGCCACCAGATTTTTACTTGTTCTCTGCATAGTTGGGCTGGTACTGTTATTATGTATCATGGTTGGGGTCTTTTTTATTTAAAACAGTGATTGAGCACTATTGTGCTTTGCTGTAAAATATCAGAAAATATATTTAAAAGAGAAAAAGATATCAATAAAGGATCTTTAGCTTGCTTTGTTGTCTGGTTTATTCTCTTGACATTATTTATGTGGAAAACCCTTTGCACATAGGTATTATAAAATTGGCTCAGTTCTTACTCTTTCTGCCAGGTAAATTCCATATTAATGATAGCTAATTGTATAGTTTATTTTTATTTGAAAGGAAAAGGTTAGAGCAGTGTAGTAGTAACATATATCCTCCAAATAAAATGTTCATATTACCTAACAGAAGTTTCAAGTTTTTAAGTCATTTCTAAAGATAGTATCTGCCAATTTGCATTATTTATCTCAAAATATATATATTATATCTTTTGGGGACAAACTAGTTAATTGTAAACTCTTCTCTCTGACTGTGAAATAGTTTACTTAATTGGTTTATATTGTTATCTCCTGCTGCTGCTGCTGCTGCTAAGTCGCTTCAGTCGTGTCCGACTCTGTGCGACCCCATAGACGTTAGCCCACCAGGCTCCGCTGTCCCTGGGATTCTCCAGGCAAGAACACTGGAGTGGGTTGCCATTTCCTTCTCCAATGCATGAAAGTGAAAAGTGAAAGTGAAGTCGCTCAGTCGTATCCGACTCTTCGCGACCCCATGGACTATAGCCTACGAGGCTCCTCCGTCCATGGGATTTTCCAGGCAAGAGTACTGGGAGTGGGTTGCCATTGCCTTCTCCGATTGTTATCTCCTACTAGAGCAGCTTAGTGAACAGCTGTTTACTTGTTTCTTAATGTATTCTTAGAAAAATCAGGTCTTTAATGACTTACTTCTTTTATTATTGAAGTAAAATTTATACAAAGTGAGAGATATCGCCAACTAGTTATCTGAAGTTCTGTTATAATTTTGTACTTCTCCTTGCACTGTTTGAGAATGTGAAGACCAAATTTGGTCTCTCCACATTCTGATAGATATTTGGCATTTTCATTTTGTTATGGTTAACTTGCACATCTTGATGATTAATGATTTTGAACATTTTTTCATGTGCTTATTGCCCCCCTGCCTCTTTTCCCCACAGTTCTGAACTTTGGCAATCACCAGTACTTGGACTCCTATTTAGAATGGACAACCAAGTTGGCTACCTTTTCATAGTTCCCTTTACTGTTTTATTTGGCTTAAATTCATTGACAGTCATAGTCATTAGATCCTTTACAACATTCTCAACTACCTTTCCTCTCTCTCTCAGTTTATTATTGGCTTGGTAAAACCACATTATGGTTAAATCCAACTTAATGTTTTACACCATTCTTACTCTTAAATAGCAAGTGGCTGGAAAAGAAAGATGAAATAACAGTTATTCATGTTGTTACAGTGATTCTGTTAAATTTATGTCAGAGAATGCTGCTCTTAATGTTTAAAATTCTCCAATCACTTTTCATTCCATTCACAGAGAAAGCCAAACCATTTACTAAACCCTGTCACGTTTGCTTTTCCATTAGCACTCATCTCCCTTGCCCTTCTGCATTTCTTTGGTTTAGCTCTAGTCACCATGGCTTCCTTGCTGTCATCAGACATTCTGAGTGTACTCTTTACTTCACAGTGTGCTATATATCTTACTGTGTTAGTAGTCTCTGACCCAGGAGAATTTAAGTACCATGAGTAGAGAGATTTTCATTTTGTTTGAGGACAGTTGTGCCTGGCCCATGATAGGTACTCAAGATTCTGTTTTCACTTAAGTGAGTCTCCCTCCCATCAGTGTTTTAAACTTTTTTTCAGATCCGTGATTCTAATTGCAACTATGAGGCCTTTATGAACATTATTAAATTGAGTGACAATATTGGAGAGCTCGAAGCAGTCAGAGATAAAGCAGCAGAAGAATTACAGTATCTTCGATCTCTAGATACAGCTGGTGATGGTAAGTAATTTATTTAAGAATAAGAATGTTTTACTTCTTTAACAATTACTATATATTCAAACAAAACTTTAATTTACATAAAGGTCATTTTATGTTATTAGTGGTTTTCACCTTAACTGAATCTGACTTTTATTATGCTAATATGTTCTGAGAATAAAGCACAATAGTTTTCTGAATGTGAGACTCTTATTATTGCAGTTATTGCTAAAGATAATTGGCATAGTTTAATTTTAATTAATTTCACTATAAAATTTCCAGTTATTTATTTTTTAAATAAATAATTGCTGTGTTCATTGGTTATTATGTTAAATTATAGTAAGTGTATGTTTAAAGTATTTCACAAGTAACACTGCCACTTTACCTCATAATCAATTTGTTTATTCTTAGATATCAACACCATCAAAAATCAAATAAATAGCTTATTATTTGTGAAGAAAGTATGTGACTCAAGAATACAACGGTTGCAGTCTGGCAAAGTGAGTAAAATACTCTTGAATTAATATTTAACTATAGATAATTTCTCTTCATTAAAATATCCAGCAAATGACAAAAGGTTGAGTATTAACCAGTGTGGCATTTTACAGAAGAACTAAAAATTTAGAAAAAATTTATATTATACAAGGTAGTGTAAGTATTTATTAAAACAAGCTAATGAGATTCAAATATTGCATGAAGAGTCAAATATTTTTCTTGATTTATGTATTTATCTACTCATGTGACATTTATTTAAAATTCAACATTTATTGAATTATGTACATCGGACACCATTTAGATGGATCTAACAGACGGAAATCTCTCTCATGAAGCTTTCATTTTAGTTGCAGAATCAGAAAATAAACCAATACATAAATTGATATATTATGTAAAAAATGTAAAAGTAAGTAAAATGTGAAAAAATAAAATGTAAAAAAAAAACAAACCTAAAATGTGAAAGAAAATCAGTAAAGTAGGGTGGTAGAGAATGTCAAAGTGGTTTAGATAGATGCTGAGAGATCTGGTGACATTTAAAGATAGAGAGATCTGAATAATATGAGCGAATCCTGTGGATTTTTTTTTTTCTTTAATCTTTAATGCAAAGGTAAGAGCAAATGTGAAGTCCCTGGAATAGGAAAGTGCCTGGTGAGTTAGAGGAGGTCATTGTGAGTGGTATGGAATGTATGACAGGATTTGTAGTAGGAGTGAGATTAGAAACCTTAGGGGTTAGATCATACATGGTTTTACCTTCCATAGTAAGATTTTTTAAAATCTGAGTGTGATAGAAATCCATTGGAGATTTTCCCTGGCAAGTGACATAATCTGACTTATGAGGTAAAATGATTACTTGGGCTCTGTGATGAGTAGATTGTGGTGGAGTGGTGGAATGGAAACTAACAGATCGTTTACATGACTCTTGTTTTTGTTTAGTAAGAGATGTCTGGGGGGATTCATGTGAGAAGTTAATTAGAGACAGTATTTGCTAATGTATTAAATATGGGTTGAGAGAGAAAAAAGAACTCAAGGATGATTCCAAAGGTTTTTGGACCAAGCACCTGCATGAATAGTGTTGTTATTCACTAAAATGAATAAAACTGAGGGAGGAGGAAGTTTGGAAGAGAGAATCAAGTTTTGAATGTTTTAGCCTGAGATCCCTGTTTGATGTTAAAGTAGACATTCTAATTGGTAAATTCAAGTTTAAGGGAAATTTCGTGAATGAAATAAACTTTGAGAATCCTCAGGATTATCAGCTGCTTGTTTAAAGTTGAGAGATTGGATGAGATTACTTAAAAGAATGAGTTTAAGAAAGAAGATATCAAAGACTTTGTCCTGAGGCACTTCAGTTAGTAGTGTTTAAGACAAAATGAAAGGTCTAGCCAAACAAACTGTAAATGACTGTTGAGATTGAAGGAAAGGAGTGTGATATCCTAGAAGCAAAGTATAGAAAATACTGAAAAAAGTGAGAGATCAGGTGTATTACAGACTACTAATAAGTTGAGTAAGATGAAGATTTAGAATTGACTGTTGGGTTTGCCACAGGAGTATTATTGGTGATCCATGAGAGCATTTTGGTTGAATAGTGGAGAAAAACCCTGATGGGAGTCAGTCAGGAGAAAATGAGAAGAAATGAATTAGAAACAGTCATTATAGGTAGCTGTTTGGATGAGTTTCATTGTAAAAGAGAGCAGAGATTTGGGGCTTTGAAACAAATTTTTTACTACCTTTAGTTTTCAGTGTAGTCACCTTTTTTATGCTGGTTTTCTATTGGAAATTGTTTTGTGACTCTTTGGTCTTGTAATTTTGCAGTGTACTTAAATTCCTTAAGGAATAGAAGACTTAGTTTAAAATTTTGAGTTTAGTTTGCTAGTTTAATTATAACTTAAACATTACTTGAGGCCTACATTTGTCATAAATGTGTGTGCAGGTGTATGTATGTCTGTCTTTGTTCAGTTAACTGTATTTTAAAATGAATTTATATATGCGTGTAAATTCAGAATAGAAGAAGAATATGGTTTCACTTGTGATTGTTGTTTCTTTATCTAGTTACCCTACCTAGATCCTAGAGTTAGTGATGCTTGTGTGTTGTGGACTAAATCGCTTCAGTCGTGTTCAACTCTTTGCGAGCCTATGGACCGTAGCCTGTCGGGTTCCTCCGTCCATGGGATTCTCAAGGCAAGAATACTGGAGTAGGTTTCCATGCCCTCCTCCAGGGGATCTTCCCCACCCAGGGACTGAACCCTCCTCTCTTACGTCCCTTGCACTGGCAGGCAGATTCCTTACTGCTGAACCACCAGGGAAGCCCCTGCTGATCCTTAAGCATCATTATTTAAGTCTGTTTGCCTAAATACTTTTTGATACTGAATTCCTTTTAAAATTTAGAAACCTTGTTTGGAAGCTTGTCAACTCTAATTTGAATAGGAAGCTTTACCTTTTTTAAAAGCTCAAGTCATAGCATGTATTCCTTTGGATGAAAATTCAGAATCTTCAGAGATAGAGTTTTTTTAATCATACTGCTCATCTTAAAGTCTTCGAGATGCTTTATTCTTTTTATTACAAATAAAGTGATAGTGAATACTCTTCTCCATCCCATATCTATAGAGATGCTGCTGGACAGAACCAAGAAGTGATAAAATCTGAGGAAGGAAGATTTATATAGGGGAAATCATGTGCTGCTACTAGATTGCTTTGTTGTTGTTCAGTCACTCAGTTGTGTCCAACTCTGTTTGGACACCAGGTTTCCCTGTCCTTCACCATCTCCTAAAGTTCACTCAAACTCATGTCCATTGAGTCGGTGATTCCATCGAGCCATCTCATCCTCTGTTGTCTCCTTCTTCTCCTGCCTTCTCTCTTTCCCAGCATCAGGGTCTTTTCCAATGAGTTGACTCATTTAATCAGATGGCCAGAATATTGGAGCTTCAGTTTCAACATCAGTCCTTCTAACGAATGTTTAGGATTGACTGGTTTGATCTCCTTGCAGTCCAAGGGACTCTCCAGAGTCCTCTCCAACACCACAGTTTGAAAGCATCAGTTCTTTGGCGTTCAGCCTTCTCTATAGTCCAACTTTCACTACTGGAAAAACCATAGCTTTGACTATGTGGACCTTTGTCAACAAGGTGATGTCTCTGCTTTTTAATAGGCCGTCTAGGTTTGTCATAGCTTTTCTTTCAAAAAAATTAAATTCTTTTAATTTCATGGCTGCAGTTACCTTCCACAGTGATTTTGGAGCCCAAGAAAATAGTCTGTTTCCATTCTTTTCCCTTCTACTTGCCATGAAGTGATGGGACCGGATGCTGTGATCTTAGTTTTCTGAATGTTGAGTTTTAAACCAGTTTTTTCACTCTCGTCTTTCACCTTCATTAAGAGGCTCTTTAGTTCCTCTTCACTTTCTGCCATTAGGGTGATGTCATCTGCAAGTCTGAGATTACTGATGTTTCTCCAGGAAATCTTGATTTCAGCTTGAGCTTCATCCAGCCCAGCATTTCGCATGATGTCATCTGCATATAAGTTAAATAAGCAAGGTGACAGTGTACAGCCTTGAAATACTCCTTTCCCAATTTTGAACCAGTCTGTTGTCCCATGACTGATTCTCACTGTTACTTCTTTACAACACACAGGTTTCTCAGGAGGCAGGTAGGTGGTCTGGTATTCCCATCTCTTCAAGAATTTTCCACAGTTTGTTGTGATCCACACAGAGGCTTTAGCATAGTCGGTGAAGCAGATGTTTTTCTGGAATTCTCTTGCTTTTTCGATGATCCAACGGATGTTGGCCATTTGATCTGGTTCCTCTGCCTTTTCTAAATCCAGCTTATACATCTGGAAGTTCTTGCTTCACATACTGTTGAAGTCCAGCTTGAAGGATTTTGAGCATTACCTTGCTAGTATGTGAAATGAGTGCAATTTGCAATAGATGGCTTTACCCCAGCAATTTCAAATCAGTAATCTATTGTTGTTCTTACGTACTTACATGAAGAGGAGATACTAATTACAAGAGAAGTTTTTTCTCCTCTTTTCAAATCATCTTCCTTTTCCTTTATATATCACCTATGCCTAATTTAGTATCTGCCCCTAAATAAGGCAGCCTTATCTAACTTTCAGAAAACCTGTGCATCTTTTTTTGAAAATACAGGTTTGTGAGTATGGATTTGGGAATGCAGAGAAGCTGGTGGAAATCATTTCCAGAAACATTGTTGGTTTTTGTGGAAAGGGCATCAGACTTTGAGGACACTGACTCATTCTAACCAGCTTTGCAATCATAGGCAACATTTCTGATCATCAGCTTTCTTATCTGTTGAGTGGGATTGGTGATGTTTATCCAATAGGATTGCTGTGGAGATTTAATGAAGTGATATGTGTAATGCACCTAGCACAGTGCAGGACGTGTAGATTCTCTAAATTCTGAACCTGTTAAAAACTTTTTTCTCTATATATAGGTAGTTTCCTTGCTTTGAAGTTTATGTAATTTACCATTTAGGTAGACTGAAAAGAAAAACATTTTCTACAAAGATTATCGAATTTTTACCCAATTAGCAATCTACTAGTTAGGAATATTTTATTTTTCTCTAGTAGGTAGACTTCAACCTGTACTTGAAAATATTGGGGTTTGTTTATTCTTCAACATAATATCCCCTTTAGTCCCTATCATGTTCATTTTTGTTTGGAATGGGTAAAAAATAAAGAATACATGAAAATACATTTAGGTTTATTTTTTATTAGAAGAAATGAGTGCTTATTGTACCTTTAATGTATACTTAGTAAGCAGCTCTTAAAATAACTCTAGGAAATTCAGTGAGCTGATACTTTTTTTTGGTAACGCACCTGTACAAGAAGAGAAAACTTTATTCCGTTTTAACTTAATTTTTTACTTCTATGTAAGGATCTTTAACATAGTGAGTGAATAGATGAGATGTTAATCTGCAAAAACTTGTATTTATAGGAGATAAATACTGTGAAACTGGCAGCAAACTTTGGGAAACTTTGCACAGTCCCCCTGGACAGCATTCTTGTAGACAATGTTGCACTACAGTTTTTTATGGGTAGGTAAATCCATTTTATAAAAATAATATAACCCTCAAGTTTTTTTATAATTGTATATATTGTTAAATTTTAAATACTTGATATTAGGCATGCCATATATATCTCTCTTCCACTCCTCATTTTCTGAAATACCCCCATTTTTTTTAGAAACCATAGGGATAGAGATTTGTTTGGTTTTAAGGAAATAAATGCTTATTGTAGTTCCAATGTGCATTTGCTAATATGCTTTTAAATAAACCCCAAGAGATTCTACTATGAATTTTAATTATTTGAGAAAGAGACTTTATCAGAAAAGTATGGTATATATAACCTGCTTGTATCATTTTTGTGCATGAACGGGGGAAGGGTCTTATTTTTATACCATTTTATATATAAATGTTTATTGATTTTATTGTTACATCAGAATTGCTTTTATCTAGGGGATGTTCCCAGCAAAACTTCCTGAGTCTTCATATTCATGAACAAAAAGAAATGCATGGCTTATTGAAGAACCCAATCCTTATTTTTAATACATGTAATATAATAGTAATATTATGATTAATAGTTTTTATTGAGAATGGAAGCTGAATGTTGTTGAAGTAGTTTATTTCTGATGAAGCCTTCCCTGGCATCTTTATTCCCAAGAGGTGTTTTCATGAAAAATCAGATGTTTTTTAAAATGCACTTCCATTTCTTTTTTCTGCATAATTGGTCTCTTCAGCTTAACCAGTTTATGATATGACTTTTTTTTTTAACCTCCAGCATTTTCTAAACATGTTCAAAATGCAGAGTTTTAAGTATTTGAAACTTTCAAATACTTTCTTTCTTAACTTGTCTTACAGCTGTATGCACTCAAAAATCTGTGACTTTAATATCTCTGTTGTTATGAATTTTGTTTGATAGACTACATGCAGCAAACTGGAGGTCAGGCACATCTCTTCTTTTGGATGACAGTGGAAGGATACCGGGTTACAGCCCAACAGCAGCTAGAAGTTTTATCAAGTCGTCAGAAAGATGGAAAACAGCAAACCAACCAAACCAAAGGTCTTTTGAGAGCAGCTGCTGTTGGAATTTATGAACAGTATTTATCAGAAAAGGTGAGGATATACTTTGATTTATTTGAGGATACATTTTCTTTTCTTCTTTGACAGTGTCATTAATAATGGTAGATTATTAATAATTAAAATTAATAATACTGGCAAAGAAGATAATAATGATTTGTAGTACTTGTAAATATCCATTGTTCATGCTGCTATGCACAACTGTCTTACATTGCCTTGTTTTATCCTGATAATAGTATTTTGTATATTATTCTCATTTTATAGGTGAAGAAATTGATTAAATTATAAAATTGAAAAAAAAAAAAAAAGAAAGAAAGAAAATTGAATTAACCTGTCCAGGGTCATGTGGATACTAAATAACAGAGTTAAGATTCAGGGTCACACAACTTTAAATAATAGGAAGTAAGAGGTAAACCTTGAAAACAGTAACTAAAACAGAGCTGGAGTGGCTATACTAATATTAGATAATAAATTTTAAGACAAAAAACGTTACTAAAGAAACAAGGAACATTTTATAATAGAAAGGTCAATTGATCAGGATGATAAAACAACAAAGCCCACACATACATGGAGAACAAACTGACAGAATTGAGGGAGAAATAGACAATTCAACAGTAATAGTTGGAGACTTTAATACTCCCTCTCAAAAACTGATAAAACAGTTTGATAGAAAAATGACCAAGGATGTACAAGAATTGAACAATACTTTAGACCAATTAGACCAAATACATCTGTAGAATACTTCTCCTAACAACAGTTTTATTTTCAAGCATACACATAGAGTATTCTCCAGGATAGATCATGCTGCTGCTGGTGCTAAGTCGCTTCAGTCGTGTCTGACTCTGTGCGACCCAGTGGATGGCAGCCCACCAGGCTCCTCTGTACCTGGGATTCTCCAGGCAAGAATACTGGAGTGGGTTGCCATTTCCTTCTCCAGTGCATGCATGCATGCTAAGTCGCTTCAGTCGTGTCCAACTGTGCGACCCCATAGACGGCAGCCCACCAGGCTCCTCTGTCCACAGATTTCTCCAGGTAAGAATACTGGAGTGGGTTGCCATTTCCTTCTCCAGGATAGATCATAAGTTAGGCCATAAAACAACTCTCATTTTAGAGGCGTTAAAATTATATATAAGTGTGTCCGTTTCTCATAGTAGAATTAATTAGAAATAAAGAACAAAAGGGATTTGAGGAAATTTATAAATATTTGAAAATTAAGCAACAAATTTCTAAATGTTGTCTGTGTCAAAAACGTCAGAAGGAAATTAGAAAATGTTTTCAATTGAATGAAAATGAAGAAAACAATACATCAAAATTTATGGGATGCAGTTAAAGAAATATGTAAAGGCAAATGTGTAGCTTTAAATGCCTGATTAGAAAGAAGAAAGATGTCACATCAGCAATATACATTTTCATCTTAAAAATCTAGAAAAAGAAAAGCACGACAAATCTAAGCAAACAGAAGGAAGGAAATAGTAAAGATCAAAATGGAAATCAGTGTAATAGAAAACAGAAAGACAATAGTGAAAAACCAGTAGTACAATCAAACACTGTAAAATGAATAATGAAATTTAGAAACCTTTAGCTCAGTTGGCCAAGAAAAAAAGATACAGATCACCAGAATCATGAATGAAGGAGGAAGCATCACCACTGACTATAGAAATTAAAGGGACTACAAGGAAATACCGTTGTTGCTTAGTCGCTAAGTCGTATCCAACTCTTTTCAGTTCAGTTCAGTCGCTCAGTCGTGTCCGACTCTCTGCGACCCCATGAATCTCAGCACGCCAGGCCTCCCTGTCCATCAGCAACTCCCGGAGTTCACCCAGACCCACGTCCATCGAGTCAGTGATGCCATCCAGCCATCTCATCCTCTGTCGTCCCCTTCTCCTCCTGCCCCCAATCCCTCCCAGCATCAGAGTCTTTTCTAATGAGTCAACTCTTCGCGTGAGGTGGCCAAAGTACTGGAGTTTCAGCTTCAGCATCATTCCCTCCAAAGAAATCCCAGGGCTGATCTCCTTCAGAATGGACTGGTTGGATCTCCTTGCAGTCCAAGGGACTCTCAAGAGTCTTCTCCAACACCACAGTTCAAAAGCATCAATTCTTGGACGCTCTGCCTTCTTCACAGTCCAACTCTCACATCCATACATGACCACAGGAAAAACCATAGCCTTGACTAGACGAACCTTTGTTGGCAAAGTAACGTCTCTGCTTTTGAATATGCTATCTAGGTTGGTCATAACTTTCCTTCCAAGGAGTAAGCCTCTTTTAATTTCATGGCTGCAGTCACCATCTGCAGTGATTTTGGAGCCCAGAAAAATAAAGTCTGATACTGTTTCCACTGTTTCCCCATCTATTTCCCATGAAGTGATGGGACCGGATGCCATGATCTTCGTTTTCTGAATGTTGAGCTTTAAGCCACGTTTTTCACTGTCCACTTTCACTTTCATCAAGAGGCTTTTTAGTTCCTCTTTTTTTAGTTCCAACTCTTTTAGTACCCCATAGACTATAGGCTCCCAGGCTCCTCTGTCCATGGGATTTCCCAGGCAAGAATACTGGAATGAGTTGTGATTTCCTTCTCCAGGGGATCTTCCCAACCCAGATATCAAACCCTGTATTGACAGGTGGATTCACCCCTGAGCCACCTGGGACGCCCCATAAGGAAGTATTACAAACAACTTTTTGACAACAGATTAGACAATTTAGATGAAATGGACAGATTTCTGGGAATACACTAATTGTCAGACTGACTCAAGAAGAAATAGAAAATACAGTAAATGAATTTAATTAATAATTAAAAATCATCTTTCAAAGAAAAGCCCAGGCCTAAATGGTTTTATTAGTGAATTCTATCATATATTTCAAGAGGAAATAATACCAGTATTTCACAAACTCTTCCAGAAAAGAGAAAAAAGAAACACTTTACAACTCATTTTATGAATTTAGTGGTATTCTCATATCAAAGACAAAGACATCATTTAGAAAAGTACAGACTGATGTCCTTCATGAATATGGACAATAATCCTCAAGAGTCACACTCCAGTATTTTTAATGACTATGCTGTAATACCTTTTAATTCATACTTATTAGCACAGAATTATATTTTAATTTTAAGTATATATATTATTTGGAAACCACTCATTTGTGCGTATGCTTACATTTTTGCCTTATGAAATATATTGTATTTAAAAGAGTACACAGTTTTAAGAACAATAGTATAGCAAATGCCTTTATACACTCCATTCAGCTTTAGAAGTAGAACGTCCATTGTATTTTAAAGGGCTTCCCTTGTGGCTCAGCTGGTAAAGAATCCACCTGCAATGTTGGACACCTGGGTTCAATCCCTGGGTTGGGAAGATTACCTGGAGGCTACCCACTCCAGTATTCAGACCTGGAGAATTCCATGGATTGTATAGTCAGTGGGGTCGCAAAGGGTCGGATACGACTGAGTTACTTACCTGTATTTTAAAAGATCCCTATGTTAGCCTTTGCCTGTCCTTACTTTCTTGCTTTCTGATGAAGCCAGTTTTCTCTAATTATTCACTTACTTTCCCATGTAGTTTTCCTGTACCTATATGTTCTAAATAATACTACTGCTTCAGCTTTATGAGATTTTGACATTACAAAAATGTCAGGAGAGATAACTTTAGACATTTGCCTTCCAGATGGCTGTCATTGTTGCCAGCAGTAGAAAAGATGCCACTGTTGGCAGTAATCATATTTTTTTTAGCATGGAACAAGAATAATATCCATCTTTCATTTGAAAATATATCAAGAATGTGTGTGGTGAAAAGAATTACAGTAAACAGAAATTTATATGATTTTTCTCTAAAACTATTGAATGGTTTTTGAAGGGACTAAAATTAACCTTGAAATAAATGTACAGAACTGAGTACATGTAGGCTATAGCAAGAACTCATACAATGAAGAAAATAACTCATTTTTTGAAAATAAAGCTATTAAGAACTCAGATATCACCAGAAAGGAACAGCCAGCTTAAACAGTTTCCTCACTCTCTTTAATAAAACTATAATTTCTTTGGAATGCTCCTTTATTCTCACATGTTTAAATGATCTATGCGTTTTAGAACCATTTTCCTTGAAAAGGAGAGGTTGTTAACTTATGACATCCTTTATGCTTTGAAGTACTTAAAAAATGGGTGTTTTAGACATGGGCAACCTATATGATGAATTCATACATGCAGAGAACCTGATGGACAAACAGCTGGTCTACCAAACGTGGAGATACAAAGTTGATGGACACTTTTTTTGGAAAGCTGGAAACAAATCCCTGTAGGTCTAAAAACCTGCTGTTTTTAGTGAGTAAAATCCCATTATTCTTTGCCTAAATGGTTTTATTGAAAGGATATTTCACTTGATGTCATGACATTGCAGTGGTAAGAGAAATAAATGTGATAAAGGCTCAAGAGCAGAGCCAAAAGTCATAGTGAATTTTATTTTATAGTTGGTTGTATTTAGTTATACCACTGTATAAAATAGAGGGTTGTCCTGAAGACTGCAGGCAGATCAGAAAAAAAGGCACACAAAAATATCCTACAAGATCATAGAATAAAAGGTAAATATAATTGTTTATTTTTATTAAATACAAATGTATCTATTAGTCCTATTACATGTATAATCTTTTAAATAGTCTTAGATTTATATATTTTAAGAATAAACAGTGGTACTGCCTACCAATTTTAAATTTAGGTGAAAAGTTTAAAAAATGTTAAAATAAGTTTCTATATCAGCGAACAGGAATATTATTAAGTAAATTGTTTTGTTTTCTCAAACATATTTTTTGTTTAGTCCTATTAATTATCCGTTGCCACTGTTAACTAGTCGTTTTGTTTAAATAACTACATTTGTGTAATATGGAAGTAAGCAGTACAGATTAATAGGTAATTTTGGAAAAAACATGCAATTTTTGTATTTTTATGTTAACGTAGTACCATATGTGCAAATATTTCTTCTATATTACTGTTTTTTTTTTTTTTTAAGGGACTTGGTTAGTTATGCCCAATGTTAGCTCTCTGAAAGTATTGCTCACCATACATATTCCAAGGATAAGGCTTAATCCAATTCTGTGTACCTGAGATTATAGAAAAAATTAAGCTAGATAAATTGAAAATGTTATTTTCAAATTTGTCTCTTACTTCCTAGAAACTGAGTTTAGTGAGCTCAGAGGGCACATGAAAGGACAGAAACTAACTTAAATCATGTTCCTCTCTGATCTTTGTCACATAGCTGAAGCTGTTGAGTTCTGTCCTTACTTCAGGGTGAGAGGGGTCGGGGGGAGGCGGGGAGGGAACACCACACACATACACAAACAAATAATAGACAAGTGTCCTTTTCTTCTTCCTCCAAAAACCCCCTCACAAGAACCAAAAAAGTACCACCACACTACCTCCCTGAGTTTACTTCTAAGAGTGTTGAATTAACAAGGGGACATTAGAAGTTGTATAGCCCTTATGCTGCACATTCATACCCTCCTGTTTACTTACTTAAAAAAAATTTTTTTTTAATTTTGTTCAAGAATGGTTGGTACATAATATTGTGTTAATTTCTGCTGTACAGCAAAGTGATTCATTTACACATATACACATTCCTTTTTCATATTTTTCTCCATTATGGTTTTTCACAAAGTATCGAGTGTGATTCCCTGGGCTATACAGTAGGACCTTGTTGTTTATCATTGTATATATACTAGTTTGCATCTTCTAATCCCAAACTTCCATTCCCTCCCTCCTGCATCCTCTCTCCCCCTTGGCAATCTCAGGTCTGTTCTCTGTGTTTATGAGTCTGTTTCTCTTTTGTGAAGTGAAGTCCCTCAGTTGTGTCAGACTCTTTGCAACTCTGTAGCCTACCAGGCTCCTCCCTCCATGGGATTTTCCAGGCAAGATTAGTGGAGTGGGTTGCCATTTCCTTCTCCAGGGGATCTTCCCGACCCAGGGATCAAACCCGGATCTCCCAGGTTCTAGGCAGATGCTTTACGTCTCAGCCACCAGGGAATAAGTTCATTTGTGTCATGTTTTGCATCGTGCATAAAAGTGATATGGTAATTTGTCTTTCTTACTTGGGTTAGTATGATAATCTCGAGGTCTATCCATGCTGCTGCATATGACTTTATTTCATTCCTTTTTATCTCTGAGAAATACTCCATTGTGTATGTACCACATTGTCTTTACCCTTTCATCTCTCTATGAACATTGAGGTTGTTTCTATGCCTTGGGTATTGTGAATAGTTCTACTTTGAACATAAGAGTGCATTTACCTTTAAATTACAGTTTTATCTGGATGTATGCCCAGGATACTTACATACTTTTTCTTCTCTTCTTGATTTATCTATTCTGTTCCTTAGATAGTCTTAACAGCACAGAGAAATTGCTTAAACAATGCATTTTTTTGTTATTGTCTCTAAAAGTTACCATCATTTAATCACTCATTTATTCTCCATATCCTTAAGACTTAAAAATACAAAAGTTAACATGCTGAGTAATGTCTGTAGTGTCTGTCACATTATGCAGCTTGAGATGAAAGTTATTGAAACAAAGTAACTTTTCGAACTTTTTCTGTCCCTTATCATGCTGATACTTTGCTGCAGTATTATAAAACTGAATTAGGATAAACATGGTCTCTTTTAAGTGCCATTCAAAAGGATTGTTTCTAGTGTGAAATGATAAGTAGCAACATGGCATACTCTTTTGACATTTTATTAAATACACATCTAAGACTACTGCATGCTCAACGCTAACTGGTAGTGACAGTTATTTCCTATGTGCTGGACACATAAGTCTTACATAAATCTCTTTTCATCCTCACTATAATCATATGTAGTGTTTATCTCCATTTTACAGATTGAGTTAATCATATGTAGTGTTTATCTCCATTTTACAGATTGAATAGGTGAAGCCTTGTGAGAGGAAACTTGCTCAGCAAAAGTTAAGATTTAAATCCACATTTGTCTAACAAGTCTGCTGTGTAGTACCTCATGGCCAGAAAAATGCTAGCTCTGATTTCAGCCTTTAAACATCAAGGTGTCACTTACAAACCAAGGATTTTTTGGCAGTTACTTTTAGTACTATGATTCCATTATTTAATTATCCTACTTTGGCTCCCTGATGCGAAGAGCCAACTCAGTGGAAAAGACCCTGATGCTGGGAAAGATTGAGGGCAGGAGGAGAAGGGAGCGACAGAGGTTGAGACGGTTGGATGGCATCACTGACTCAATGAATATGACTTTGAACAAACTCAGGGAGATAGTGAAGGACAGGGAAGCTTAGCATGCTGCAGTCCATGGGGTTGCAAAGAGTCAGACGTGACTGAACAACAAATTATTTAATTCTACTATGAAGGCTTAACTTGGATTTAGAAATTTCAAAGATCAATGCTACTTGTATTTTTCTCTGTTTGTCAGGCATCTCCGAGAGTTACTGTTGATGATTATTTGGTAGCAAAATTAGCAGATACTTTGAATCATGAAGATCCAACCCCTGAAATCTTTGATGACATTCAAAGGAAGGTATTATGTACAACATTTATCACTATATCTTTTTTGAAAACAATGTATATGTCTATATGCATGTAATTTGTCTGTAAAAGGTTATTGAAACGTTATGAAAGTACAGTGTGATAACTAAAAAGATGTGTTATGGTAATAATACTTCACAAAATAGCCAGTTTTTCTTTGCTTATTTACTGTAGAAATGCGGAAAATCCCTGTGCTGGGTTATTTACTTTGAATCTGGCTGAAGTGACAGATACAGATTCTAGAATTTTATGAATAGATGATGTATAAATAACAGATTCATTTATTTTAATATGTGCTTTGAGCCTTTATTTGGATTTGTTTCTTAGAGAACACTGCTTTGTAGAGCATTATATATAACTGCTGTCATGTGACTTGTTTTGCAGTAGGACTCTCTTCAGTATAATTTAGATGCTAGAGGGGCCAGAAAAATATCACTAGTTGTGACATAGTCTTATTACTGACATCTTATAAATATGGAGCCTATAATTCATTACAGTAATACCTCTGTCTACCTTTTGTTGAAATCTTATTATTGGAAATTAGTACATTATTTGTATTAATGATTGAATATCTTGATTTATTTCAATAAGGTGTATGAATTGATGCTTCGAGATGAAAGATTTTATCCTTCCTTCAGACAGAATGCACTTTATGTGCGCATGTTAGCTGAGCTGGATATGTTAAAAGATCCTAGTTTCAGAGGATCAGATGACGGTGATGGAGGTAAGGTAGTGCACATTGTACATTTATCCATTATATATGTATATTCCTGTATATATTCTGCTTACCAAATAGCATAAAAATGTTCTTAAAGCTGAAATATAAATTGTAATATATTTTAAAATCCATGAATAAATGATGAAGTTTACTTACTTAAACTAAATTAAAATGTTAAAATCTGATAACAAATTAGAACATAACTGTTGAGCCTAGAATTCCTTTTTTTTTTTTTAATTTATTTTTTAATTGAAGGATAATTCCTTTACAGAATTTTGTTTCCTGTCAGACATCAAGAATCAGCTATAGGTGCACCCATGTCCCCTCCCTCCCAAATTCCCTCTCATCTCCTTCCTCATCCCACCCTTCCAGATTGTTACAGAGCCCCTGTTTGTGAGTTTTACAGCAAATTCCCATTGTCTTATTTTACATATGGTGTTGTAAATTTCCATGTTACTCTCTCCATACATCTCACCCTCTCTCTGTTCCCCTTGCCCTGTGTCTATAAGTCTGTTCTCTGTGTCTGTTTCTCCATTGCTGCCCTGAAAATAAATTCACCAGTGCCATCTTTCTAGATTCCATATATATTCATTAGTATATGATATTTATATTTCTCTTTCTGACTTACTTCACTCTGTATAAGCAGCCCTGGGTTTGTCCACCTCATTAGAACTGACTCAAATGCATTCCTTTTTATGACTGAATAATATTCCATTGTATGTATGTACCACAGTATCTATATCAGTTCATCTGTTGATGGACATCTAAGGTTGCTTCCATGTTCTAGCTGTTGTAAATAGTGCTGCAGTGAACATTGGGTTACATGTGTCTTTTTCAATTTTGGTTTCCTCGGGGTGTATGCCTAGTAATGGTATTGCTGGGTCATATGGTGGTTTTATTCCTAGTTTTTTAAGGAATCTCCATACTGTCTTCCATAGTGGCTGTGTCAATTTGTATTCCCACCAGCAATGCAAGGATTCCCTTTTCTCCACATCCTCTCCAACATTTATTGTTTGTATACTTTCTCATGATGGCCATTCTGATGGGTGTGAGGTGATATCTCATTGTAGTTTTGATTTGCATTTCTCTAATAGTGAGCGATGTTGAGCATCTTTTCATGTGTTTGTTAGCCCTTTGTATGTCTTCTTTGGAGAGATGTCTGTTTAGGTCTTTTCCCCACTTTTTGATTGGGTTGTTTGTTTTTCTGGTATTGAGTTGTATGAACTGCTTGTATATTTTGGAAATTAATTCTTTGTCAGTTGTTTCCTTCCCTATTACTTTCTCCCACTCTCAGGGTTGTCTTTTCACCTTGTTTGTAGTTTCCTTTGCTGTGCAAAAGCTTTTAAGTTTAATTAGGTCTCACTTCTTTATTTTTATTTTGTTTCCATTACTCTAGGAAGTGGGTCATAGAGGATCTTGCTTTAATTTATGTCATTGAGTGCTCTTCTATGTTTTCCTCTAAAAGTTTTGTACTTTCTGGCCTTACATTTAGGTCTTTCATTCATTTTGAGTTTATCTTTGTGTATGGCATTAGGAAGTGTCCTAATTTCCTTCTTTTACATGTAGCTGTCCAGTTTTCCCAGCACCACTTATTGAAGAGGTTATCTTTGCCCCATTGTATATTCTTGCCTTCTTAGTCAAAAATAAGGTACCCATATGTGCATGGGTTTATCTCTGGGCTCCCTATCACATTCCATTGGTCTGTATTTCTGTTTTTGTGCCAGTACCATACTGTCTTGATGACTATAGCTTTGTAGTATAGACTGAAGTCAGGAAGGTTGATCCCTCCAGCTCTATTTTCTTTCTCAAGACTGCTTTGGCTATTTGGGGTCTTCTGTGTTTCCATATGAATTGTGAAATTTTTTGTTCTAATTCTGTGAAAAATGTTGTTGGTAATCTCTGTGAATCTGTAGATTGCATTTGGTAGTATAGTCATTTTCACAACATTTATTCTTCCAACCCAGGAACTTGGTATATCTCTCTTTCTGTTTAATGTTGCCTTTGATTTCTTTCTTCATTATAATTTTCCATATACAGTTTTTTTGTCTCCTTCAGTTCAGTTCAGTCGCTCAGTCGTGTCTGACTCTTTGTGACCCCATGAACGGCAGTACGCCAGGCCTCCCTGTCCCATCACCAACTCCTGGAGTCCACCCATCCATGTCCATTGAGTCGGTGATGGCATCCAACCATCTCATCCTCTGTCGTCCCCTTCTCCTCCTGCCCTCAATCTTTCCCAGCATCAGGGTCTTTTCAAATGAGTCAGCTCTCCACATCAGGTGGCCAGAGTATTGGAGTTTCAGCTTCAACATAATTCCCTCCAGTGAACACCCAGGACTGATCTCTTTTAGGATGGACTGGTTGGATCTCCTTACAGTCCAAGGGACTCTCAAGAGTCTTCTCCAGCACCACAGTTCAAAAGCATCAATTCTTCGGTGCTCAGCTTTCTTTATAGTCCAACTCTCACATCCCTACATGACTACTGGAAAAACCATAGCCTTGACTAGACAGACCCTTGTTGGCAAAGTAATGTCTGTGCTTTTGAATATGCTATCTAGGTTGGTCATAACTTTCCTTCCATGGAGTAAGCGTCTTTTAATTTCATGGCTGCAGTCACCATCCACAGTGATTTTGGAGCCCAGAAAAATAGTCGGCCAGTTTCCACTGTTTCCTCATCTATTTGCCATGAAGTGATGGGACCAGATGCCATGATCTTAGTTTTCTGAATGTTGAGTTTAAGCCAACTTTTTCACTCTCTTCTTTCGCTTTCATCAAGAGGCTCTTCAGTTCTTCTTTACTTTCTGCCATAAGGGTGGTGTCATCTGCATATCTGAGGTTATTGATATTTCTCCTGGCAGTCTGATTCCAGCTTGTGCTTCTTCCAGCCCAGCGTTTCTCATGATGTACTCTGCATATGTTAAATAAGCAGAGTGACAATATACAGCCTTGATGTACTCCTTGTCCTATTTGGAACCAGTCTGTTGTTCCATGTCCAGTTCTAACTGTTGCTTCCTGACCTGTATACAGGTTTCTCACGAGGCAGGTCAGGTGGTCTGGTATTCCCATCTCTTTCAGAATTTTCCACAGTTTATTGTGATCCACACAGTCAAAGGCTTTGGCATAGTCAATAGGTAGGTTTATTCCCAGAAGTTTCATTCTTTTTGTTGCAATGTTAAATGGGACTGATTCCTTAATTTTTCTTTCTAATTTTTCATTGTAAGTATATAGAAATGCAAATGATTTCTGTGTATTGACCTTGCATCCCATGACTTTGCTAAATTCACTGAATAGCTCTAGTAATTTTCTGATAGTTTCTTTTGGGTTTTCTATGTATAGTATCATGTCATCTGCAAGTAGTGAGTTTTATTTCTTCTTTTTCCAGTCTGGATTTCTTTATTTCTTTTTCTTCTCTAATGACCTTACCTAAGACTCCCAAATCCCGTGGACGGATGAGCCTGGAAGGCTGCAGTCCATGGGGTCACTGAGAGTCGGACACTACTGGTCAACTTCACTTTCACTTTTCACTTTCATGCACTAGAGAAGGAAATAGCAACCCACTCCAGTGTTCTTGCCTGAAGAATCCCAGGGACTGGGGAGCCTGGTGGGCTGCTGTCTATGGGGTCACACAGAGTCAGACACGACTGAAGCGACTTAGCAGCAGCAGCAGGACTCCCAAAACTATGTTGAATAATAGTGGTAAGAGAGGACATACTTGTCTTGTTCCTGATCGTAGAGGGAATGCTTTCAGTTTCTCACCATTGAGAATAATGTTTACTGTGGACTTATCATATATTGCCTTTACTGTGTTGAGGTAGGTTCCATCTGTGCCCATTTTTTGAAGCGTTTTTATCATAGATGGGTGCTGAATTTTGTCAAAGGATTTTTCTGCATCTGTTGAGATGTTCATATGGTTTTTATCTTTCAGTTTTTTAATATGATGTATCCATTGATTGATTTGTGTATATTGAAGAATTCTTGCATCTATGGAATAAACCCAACTTGATCATGGTATATGAGCTTTTTAATATGTTGTTGAATTCTCTTTGCTAGAATTTTGTTGAGGACTTTTGCATCTGTGTTCCTCAGTGATACTGACCTGTAATTTTCTTTTTTGTGTGTTGTCTTTCCTGGTTTTGGTATCAGAGTGATTGTGGCCTTGTAGAATGAGTTTGGAAATGTTCCTTCCTCTGAAGGTTTTTTGAAGATTTTCAGAAAAATAGGCATTAGCTCTTCTCTAAATGTTTGATAGAATTCCCCTGTAAAGCCACCTGGCCCTGGGCTTTTGTTTTTTGGGAAATTTTGGATCACAGTTTTGATTTCATTGTTTCTAATTCGCTTGTTCACAATTTCTTTTTTTTCCTCATTCTGTCTTGGGAGGTGGAACTTTTCTAAGAATCTGTCCATTTCCTCTAGGTTGTCCATTTTATTAGCCATATAGTTGCTCATAATATTCTCATATGATCCTTTATGTTGTCTGTTGTCACCTCTACTGTTTTCATTTCTAATTTTGTTGAATTGATTTTTTCTTCCTTTTTTTCTTGATGAGTCTGGCTATTGGGTTGTCAATTTTATCTTCTCAAAGAACCAGCTTTTAGTTTTATTAATCTTTGCTATTGTTTCCCTCACTTCTTAATTTTTTCTCCTCTGATCTTTATGATTTCTTTCCTTCAACTGACTTTGGGATTTTTTGTTCTTTTTCCAGCTGCTCTGAATGTAGACTTAGGTTGTCTCTTCAATGCTTTTCTTGTTTCTTGAGGTAGAATTGTATTGCTATAAACTTTCCTCCTTAGAACTGCTTTTGCTGAATCCCATAGGTTTGGGGTTGTCTTTTCGTTGTCATTTGTTTTTAAGAATCTTTGGATTCTTTAAGAATCTTTAAGAAATCTTAATCTTTAAGAATTATTTCTCCAGTAACCTCTTTTTTATTTAGTAATGTATTATTTAATCTCCATGAGTTTGTGTTTTTTGCAGTTGTTTTTTTCCTGTAGTTGATATATAGTCTCATAACATTGTGGTCAGAGAAGATACTTGATACGATTTCAGTTTTCTTAAATTTACTGAGGCTTGATTTGTGACCCAAGATGTGGTCTGTCCTGAAGAATATTCCATGTGCCCTTGAGAAGAAAGTATATTTTTCTGCATTTGGTGGAAAGTCCTGAAGATATCAGTGAGGTCCATTTGGTCTAATGTTTCATTTACGGTTTGTGTTTCCTTATGGATTCTCTGTTTTGATGATCTGTCCATCAGTGTCAGTGGGATGTTAAGGTCTGCTACTCTTACTGTATTACTGTTGATTTTCCCTCTTACGCCTGTTAGTGTTTTCCTTATATATATATTGAGATGCTCCTATGTTGGGTGCATAAATATTTACAATTTTATGTCTTCTTCTTGGATTAATCCCTTGAACATTGATGTTGTGTCTTTCCTTATTTCTCATAATATTCTTTATTTTAAAGTCTATTTTGCCTGAAATAATGATTGCCACTCTGGCTTTCTTTAGGCTTTCATTTGCATAGACTCTCTTTTTCCATCCTTGTACTCTCAGTCTGTGTTTCTGTAGGTCTAAAGTGGGTCTCTTGTGTGCAGCATATATATGTGGGTCTTGTTTTTGTATTCATTTAGTCCATCTGTATCTTTTGGTTGGTGCATTTTATCTGTTTACATTTAAAGTAATTTTTGATATATATGTTCCTGTTGGCATTTTCTTAATTGTTTTGGGTTTGTTTTTGTAGGTCTTTCTTTTCTCTTGTGTTTACTGGCTATGTAAGTCCATTTGGTATTTGTTGTAAGGCTGGTTTTTTGGTGCTAAATTCTCTTAACTTTTGCTTGTCTGTGAAACTTTTGATTTCTCCAATTTTGAATGAGATCTTTGCTGGGTAAAGTAATCTTGGTTATAGATTTTTTTTCTTTCAATACTTTAAATATATCCTGCCATTCAGTTTCTGCTGAAAGATCTGCTGTTAAGCATATGGGTTTTCCCTTGCTGCTTTTAATATTCTTTCTTTGTATTTAATCTGTGTTAGCTGTATTAATATGTATCTCGATGTGTTTATCCTGTAAGGGACTCTGTGCTTCTTGAACCTGATTGACTGTTGCCTTTCCCATGTTGGGGAAGTTTTCAGCTATAATTTCTTCAGAAATTATCTCAGTGCCTTTCTTTTTTTCTTACTCCTCTGGATTCCCCATAACTCCAATGTTGGTGTGTTTAATATTGTCCCAAAGGTCTCTGAGGCTGTCCTCAATTTTATTCATTCTTTTTCCTTTATTCTGCTCTTCAGCAGTTACTTTTACCATTCTCTTTCAGCTCACTTATCCATTCTTCTGCATCAGTTATTCTGCTATTGGTTCCTTCTAGAGTATTTTTAATTTCAGTAATTGTGTTATTTATACCTGTTTGATTATTTTTTATTTCTTCTGTGTCCTTGGTGATTGTATTAACTGTGTTATTTCTTGCATCTTTTCCATTCTATTTCAAAGACTTTGGAGTATCTTTACTGTCATTATTCTGAACTCTCTTTCAGGTAGATTGCTTATTTCATTTTTGTTTATTTGGTCTTGTGACTTTCTGTCTTATTCTTTCATTTGTGCTGTATTTCTCTGTCTTTTCTTTTTTTTTCTTTTTTCTAACTTGCTCCACTTTCCCAGGCTTTAGGGTTGTATTCCTTCTTCGTTTTGGTTTTGGCCCTGGGAGGGAAAGGTTGTTGGTCTGAGTGGCTTGTATTGACTTCTTATTAGGGGTGACTAATGCCTGTGTTCTAGTGGGAGGAGATCAAGCAGGTAGGTAATTACAGAAATAATGGGACATATACATTCACTTCCACACATACAGTCATAACGAAAGTATTCTAAAGAAAAGAGTACAGGGGATAGACTTAGTGAACAAGGGAAACCAAACGTGATATTGATCAGTTAAAAGCAGAGCTAACTAATGCTCAGTCTGGAAAACTGAGCCTAAGCAGATTGCCAACTGGGGAATACAGCAAAGAGAGCACAACAATTTAACTTACATAGTGAAGAAAGAAAGAGTGAAGGAAAAAAGGGAAAAGAAAAGAAAAACAAAGAGGAGAAGGGCGAGAAAAGAGAATTTTTCTTAAAATTCTTGAAGCATGTTTTCAAAGGGATTGTCACCCCAGTATTTTTATGGTAGTTTCTTTTTTGCTTGTAAAGTAATAATTGCCATGATTAATGATAGGATCATTGAGAAGATTAAATGAGGTAACAAGTGATGATTCTGAGAATGTTCCATAAACTATAAAACATTGTAAAAACATTTTTTTTCTGTTTTTAATTGTATTCTGTTCCAAATCCTGTATAATATAAGCTAGAAGAAGCTACAAGTCATTTATTCCAGTCTTTCAGTTTTCTTCTGTTCACATTGTGTAGTGAATAAAACAGACTTTAAGAGTGATAACACTTTGATTTTACTCTTTTTCTACTACTTATTACCTATGTGATGTTGGCCAAACACTTAATTTCTTTAGGCCTCATTTTTCTCAGTTATAAATGTAGACTATTATTCTTCTTGTAGTAATATCCTACCTCAGAGTTGTCACATTTTAATGGAATTCTATATGTAAAAATGGTATATAAACCAAAACACAAATATCGGTGTTTCTTCATAGTAAATAATTGGCTATTTAAGAATAGTGCGAGAGGCAGCCCTTAGACAGTTTGCAGACTTTAGGCCTGATGACCATTTTTACTAGTGATTCAATGCAGAAGTACTTACTAAACTCTAATGAAGTATCTAGGATTTGATAAAATTTCTAGCAAATAACCAATGTAAATACAAAGTAAATGGGAAAGACTTTACTAAGTATTTAAGAGAGTGCTTTAATTATGTTCATTTACTTATAAATAGAGTTAATGGACAGGACCACTTAAAGTTGGAGATATAATAGATGTAATTAAGTGGTTAGCACTGCTTTAGCAAATGCCTCTATTTTGGAAACTTTCTAGCCTCCCCTCTTTTCTACTCATCCTCCCCACTCCTTATTCGATATTAGTGAGACTTTACTTTTTAAGTTATAGAAGAAATATAGTTACAAAAATTTGTATGTTACAATAGCTTTTATATTGATTGATGATCTAGTATCTTGGTTATTTGTAAAACTGAAATAGTATTCTGTTAACTGTATTTGATTGCTTAATGGAGGGAGTTTTCTATTTTTAAGAGTACTTCTCTGCCAGCTCAATAGTAAAATCAGTGTACTTCAAGTTTATTATATATTGTATCTATTTACTATCTCTGTTGAAAAATCTTTTACAGAGCTGATATGAAATTTGTAGTAGAAACTCTTCTTCCTTAAAGGACTATTATAAATGTTTTCATTGTATATTTTAATTTTGTCTACTTTAGAAATTTGCTTAGTGTTGTGAAATGGAATTGCTATCTGACCCAGAAAGAAAGAAGATAAATTAAATCATAAGCAGCTAATTTATAAGCATCCATGTATTATATAATGATCATAGTAGCAATATATTCTGTGGGAGTAGTTTTTGATCCTATAGTGTAAAAACTCTTCCAGAATCTTCTAAACTGACTTTTAGCTTCCATTTATATTTGTCTTGTGACTGATTATTATTTATGTGATCTCAAACTTCCCAAAATGTCATACTTATTTAAAACACAAAGTAGATTAAGAGGTTTGTTTTTTTTTCCCCCTGCAGCTGATTTTGATCTGAATCAAATGAACTTTTCTTTTATGTCAGCCATTGAGTAGTCCCTCACACTGGAATCATTGATTGTAGTTTGGAATTAATATATACACATATATCTTTTATCTGTCTGGGACATTGCTTGCTTTTTAACATTCCGTGTCCTAATTAATGAGCTCTTACATGTTTTGTAACTGAGAAATTGCCTAATACTTTTTTGAAACCATGTTAAGAAAGTATATGTAATCATGGGTATAACTTGAAACATTTTTATTAAAAATGGGTTTTATGTGTATTTGTGAGTGTTTAGGTTTTAGGCATTTGCTACAAGTTTTTCAAGTAGTAATGCTTATAATTTTCTTGTTTGTATAGGATTAATTAAAATAGACCTTATATCTTCTGGTTATAAATTCATTTTCTGACTTTTAAAAATTAAGCTTCCTGATACTTTGTGTATTTTTTAAAGTCTTGAAATTCTGGCTGCTTTTTAGACATTTTGAAATAATGATTCAATCTAGTGTTCAATGTGTAGCTGCCCCCACCATTTTTTTTAATGTGGGTTAATTGAGCACAAAGTTAGTGGGTAAAGTCTTACCATGTATAATAATATCCTGTGGTAGTTTTTCTTTGTTTTAGAAGAAATTTCATTCCTATTTAATTAAATTTCATTCTTATATAACTAAACTTCTGTAAGTAGGTAGGTAGCTGGATGGCTTGCTTACCCATGCTCTCTCTCTTCTGTCTTCCTTGTCTTTTTCCGTGAGATTGCCTTCTTTAGTTAGTTTAGCTCTAAGTTATTTTAAGGGTAGATATTTTTTCCTTTATTAAAACAAATTCACAGCCTTTTAAATATTTAAATTATGCTTTCCCTTTTAAATTTTAATTTCAATCACATTTTTCCTCATCGTGTTTCTTTTGTTTTCTAATATTTTTAAGCAGTTGTTAAAGTCTTGATTAAATATAGATCTCCATTGGCTTTAGACAATCTAAATTTCTGAATCTTATTGGTAAGCAAGAAGGTAAACCATGCCTTGTTTTGCTCCTTTGTTCTTGTTTAGTTGCTAAATTCTGACTTTTTTGCAACTACATGGGCTGTATCCCATTAGGCTCCTCTGTCCATGGGATTTCCCAAACAAGAGTACTGGAGGGGGTTGCCATTTCCTTCTCCAGGGAATCTTCCCAGTCCAGGGATCAAACCCATGTCTCCTGCCTTTCCAGATGGGTTCTTTACCACTGAGCCACCAGGGAAGCCCCTGTTTTGCTCCTAGTTTTTCTTTTGACATGTCTTTGGTGGGAAGACTTAAGAGGTGGGCAGCCCAAAGAAGGTAAGAGGTATATAATTGAATAAGGAGGATAGAGAAATATTTTTTTTATCCATTCTAATTATCCTAGGAATTTCCTATTTTGTGTTCAGAGCTTTGAGAAACTGAGAAATGTTCTTGGACAGTTAGAGGTGTTGAAGTTGGAAGGCAACACTAGCTACCTCTGTCAATAGTAATAGAAATTTCCTTTGAAGATGCATCTAGAGATCCAAACTATAAATAATATCTAATATGCTACAAGCCATATAATAACTTTAAACTGTTTATGAATATTGCTTTGCTGTATATTCCTTTGTGTTTTTACAAAGTGATATCTTAATTGATAACTTAATTTGATCAGATATATACTAAAATTCTGAGGGAAAAGATGTTAATTTTAATAATTACTCTAACATTAATTTTTAAAAATAATTTCTAGTTGCTTTTTAATTAAATGACATTACTCATGGAATTTAATGTGTCTTTTGTTCTATTAATTGTGTATTGATTTAAGAATCTAGACTACAGCATTTTTGATACAGACCAGCTGTGAATAAGTGGACTTTACAGGTTTAATAAACAACTTTTTATCTTTCATATTAAAGAATAATTTTATTTGTAATATTAATCCAGTGAGACAGAAGTAACAAAATACCTCTGACATTTCCTGGTGTGAAATGTCATTCATTTCAAATGACAATTTCAGATGTCATTCTGTGGTGTTTACCTCATGTTTACATTTATATTAGACAATTTAATATGATACTATGAGAATAAAATACATAAAATGCTTTTTTTTGTACGTAAAT
Source organism: Bos javanicus (assembly GCF_032452875.1). Classification (NCBI taxonomy): domain Eukaryota; kingdom Metazoa; phylum Chordata; class Mammalia; order Artiodactyla; family Bovidae; genus Bos; species Bos javanicus. The sequence goes on along the minus strand of NC_083871.1, from coordinate 26,941,840 downwards.
GCCTTTTTGGGGGAAAGGGGAACAACTTAGGTACATAACTGTTTTCACTGAAATAACCTGGCTTAGAAAACCATGAAAACAGGTTTTTGGGAGTAGTGTACCACAGTTTTCTTTCTTGTTCTTTCTTGGCTTCTGTGGCTTTCATTCTCGGTGTTTGAACCTTAGATAGCTAAAGCACTGTTGGAAGAGTTTTTGACTGTATACTAAGTTGGATCTTCCTTCTCACAGAATCTTTTAATGGGTCTCCTACAGGAAGCATAAATTTGGTAAGTACTGTTATGACTACTTTAATTCTTAAAGTGGCCTGAAAATAATATGAAAAACTGAGCCTTAACATATGTAAATAAATGATGTATTAGAACCCTCAAATCATCCTTTATAAAAAGCTGTTGCACTTTTATAGAAATATTAAATTCACATATAAGGGATCTGTGGATTAGAACTTAATGAAATGAAGTTTATTTTCTTTTTAAAAAATGGATTTAAATCACCTGCCTGATTTAGTTGCAAGTGATAATAATGATTTCATTATTTTCAACCTCAATATTTAATATTTCACTCTGATCAGTGCTATGATGGGCAGTAAATTTATGACACATAAATGTTTACATTGGAATTAGTTTTTTCTTCTTGTAATTAGAAAAGAAATAAAAAACTGGTTGGGATGCCTGAAAACCTAAAGATATTTCTTAAGGTCCACACTAACAAGTTCAGGTTATTGGGAAAAAAAAAAAAAAAACACATTTTTTAAGCTTAGAGGGTTTTACGAGAATTAAGCAACTGTATTCTGTGATTACAGGTTTAAGAATGACACATTTTTAGCATATAAACTTCATTGGCATTTCAGATATTCAAGGTGAAATGTGAAATAATAAACATTTCAGTTCTCTTATATATCCATGCTTGCCATTGAGTACCTTGTTTCATAAAATACTACTAGAGAGAAATATTAGTGTTGTGTGCAAGTTTCAGTCCAGAATTTGTTCAGGATGGAGAGAGAGTGTTTGCTTTGTTTTCCCTTCTACTACCTACATGACTTTTTCTTTTGAACTTTTTGTAATAGATAAGTAGTTGAGAGGTCCATTGTTTTATGTTCCTTAGTATGACATTTATTTCTAAAATGACCTTATTGTATAAATGTTCCATTATTGTACAACGTATAACCTTTAACAAAACACTAAAGCAAATCAGCAATAGTGTTATGTCAGATATTTTGTAATGTTTTAAGTATTTTCCTAAATTATCTGGTATCATTACCATTTGCTTAACTCTTATGACAAAAAGGAATAGCTCCTGGAGACTGAACAGTGTTAGCAATATAATGCCCATTAGGAAGAAAAAGTTTCCAAATATGATGAAACTTTTCCTTGCATTGAAATTTTTTAGTACTCATGTTTGTAGTTCTTGTACAAGTGTTTGAACACTATTAAAAAATATTTTTTTCTTCATTCCCTATCTGGAATAAATGCTTTTTCAAATAAAAGAGATTCCTTTTATCCTATAGTGATATAAAGCAAAACAGTCTGTGAATTGAAAAAGGTGACACTTGACATCAATGACTTACAGTTTTTGTTTTTCACACAAATCTGTTAAATCCAAGCTTTTAAGTAGCTGGAGTCTTTTGGATTCTTTTTTTTAAATACTAAGATAAATTTGAATAAACAGTTGAATTTTAACAATAGTTTGATTACAAAAAATTGTTCTTTATCAGGTTTTTTCATATTTAATGAAGATAATATTTATTAATTGGATTAAAATTATAAACTGGATCATTATAGTTTATTCCAGCAAACTAAGCAAAGAAAATATTTACTGTGGTGGTTTACTCATTTTGTGATTGAGGTTAGCACATAGATTATATAAGCATTTAGAAGTGCCATTGTAGTTCTGTTTGCTGAATTGATTATCATAGTAAATTTCAATTTTTGGTTTTTAACCTAGCATAATGTTACAAAAAACACTTCTTTTTTTGGCAAGAAGTTCAAGAATCTTAACCCATGGTCACTTTGCAAACTGTATTTTATTTCAGGACAACATTAATGCACTTGTTTTGAAATCACAGTTTTCTTTGATTAATCAGTACTTATACTTCTAAATCACAGTGTAGTTCCATGGTTATAATGTTATCAGTTGTAACTTTATATAGTCTAGTTGATATTTACACATGCATTATAACTGTGGCTAATGGTTAAGAGACATTTCATTGAATTTTTTCATCATACTTATTGCAAATATTAATTGCATATTTTATGTGTGCTAGAAAAGGCGTTTATATACAGAGTTTTTCAACGGCTTCTGCCTTGCATAGTATAAGATGCTAACATGGTTAAAGTAATAAGAAAGCAACATATAACTTTTTATATGTTTACCTACAAAGGAAGGTTACCAGTAATAATAATGCTTTTTTGAAAAGGGTGATTGTTTTATATTCCCTGTGCTAGCTTATAGTTAGAAGAAGATTACAGTAGATAACAATTTTAAATTTTGTAGACTATTCCATTTCCTTTGGGGTTCTATCTTTTATGTAAAAATAATTCTAAAACAAAGGTTCTGCTATTTGTCAGAATGTTTTGTTGTAGTCAGTTAAAAAGTAAGTGCATTCTAATTCTTTTCAAAGTATTTTCATTCACATTATATCCTGATAGAGTTGTAGAACAGATATTACACCATTACCATTGGGAAAACTGAAATACAAGAAAGACTTACTGATATGGCTAAAGTCTATTAAGGTGATCAGTGGCGAAGTCTGGACTAGATCTAATTTAATTGAATAGTTTTCCCACTTGACTTGTGGATCGTCTGTATGGAGTTACCAAATTTTGTTTCTTCTGATGATCAGTCTTTAGTGGATAGAATTTTGGCTTTCTTCTTAGGATGCAGTTGCTTAATTTTAAATGGCTTTATGTCATATCATGCATAAAGGTCATTTAGATGACTCATGAATAACTGGTAATACCACATTAGGAATCCAAAGTTCATTCAGATCCCATGGTTTTTCAAGTGTAAAATATGTCTGAATCGTATACTATCTCTGTGTTACAGGTCCCTAAGACCACTCCTATGTTCACTGATTTACTAAAAGGACTCAGACCCCAGCATAGCTGTACTCACAGCTAAGATTTATTATATCGGAAGGATAGAAAGCAGAATCAGCAAAGGGAAAAGGTGGATGGGGCAAAGTCCAGAGAAAACCTAGCTCAAGTTTCCACAAATCTTCTCCCATGAAAGTCACATAGCATAGACTTAATTGCGCTGGCAGTGAATATGACAACATGTGTGAAATGCTGCTACCAGGAAAGCTTATCTGAGACATAAGTGCCCAAGGTTTTTATTGGAGGTAGTTCACACAAGGCACCATTTGTCCAGCATATACTAAACTGACTCCCAGGAGAAAAGTGGGTATTTGGTGTAAACCACATTGTCTATACAGATAGTTTAGGTAGAGTAAGCCACTTTAGCAGTTAGGAATGATGGGAACTTTTTCTAAATCTAACTTCCCAGATATTGTCCCAGGCCGTCCTTTCTAAGGAAAGCAACTTAAGGTCTGTTGTGTTAACTCTTTTCCATACAGTCTTGCCTTCATTATATCCTTATGTTCCCTCTGTGTAAGTGTGGGTGTGTGGACATGGAGCAAAAAAGTTTTGAGCCCAAGTCTATAGTTAAAAAATTCATTCTGAATCAATCAGTAATAATTTTTGTTTATGGAATTATTTTTTTAAAAATAAATCTTAACCATAGATTCACTTCATTTAGTAAATAATCATAATATTAGCTAACATTTTTTGTGTTAACAGTCTTCTAAATGTTTTACATGTCTTCATTTAGTCCTCACATACCCTTTGATGTAGGTACGATTATGATAAAGAGTCTAACTAAAATTATTTCTAAGTTAACGAAAGTGTTAATACACAGTTGGCTCTAATATATTTCAACATCAGAAAAGTGAAATGTTGATTTAAGAACATGTCTACTAGGCGAGGGAAGTGGGAGGGGGGTTCAGGATGGAGAACACATGTATACCCATGGCGGATTCATGTCAGTGTATGGCAAAACCAATACAATATTGTAAAGTAAAAAATAATAATAAAAAAATAACATGTCTACTTATTTTTATCCACATTTTTTCTTGCCATATATTGAATATAATTGAGAAGAAGCAAATTATAGTACATAACAGGTAATGAAGGAAGAAATAATCTGATGTATTTATTAAGTCAATTATTATATTACTTTGTTTTACAGTTTAATCTTATCTTCTCTTTCTCCTATTAGTATAAACAAAGAGAATTATTGTTTGTGAGAGGGAGGTACAGATAAGGACATAGAGCAAAAATGAGTAATGTATATGATATAGAAATCTTTAACGCTTTCTTTCCTATAGAATTTAAAATTTTTATTTTCTAATTTTTTTCCCTCATCAGTCTTTAGATGACCTTTCAAATGTATCTTCTGATGACTCAGTACAACTTCACGCCTACATTTCAGACACTGGTAAGAGACTTTGTGGTTTAATTATTACTTAAAAACTATTGAGTATCATTATTACTACCTTATCTTCCACATTTATTTTTACAAATCATTTTTCTATTCTTTAGTCATATTTTCATGTTACTTTTTTTCTGTAGCATATTCTTCATTAAATTCTATAATGTTTATTATTGTATGTGTGTTTCCTTTCTTTAAGGTTGTTACTGTTATCATTTGAAAAAGGATAAATTCTGAGCATTTTTTCATTGCTGATAAACTTTGAAACCAATCTTTTCTTTGAGTCTAGCTGATAATTGTCTGCATGATTCTTAGTAAATTGTTTTGGGGCAGATTTTAGTTTAGTATTTGTTTTCATACATGCAGGAGTCAGTAGATTTCTGGGTAAATGAAGCTTTTGTATAGGAGTTTACGAAAACAAGAAAGGCTTGGGTGAGGTGAGATTCATGACTGAATTAGCATGTGTGCAAAATGGCCAGTGACTTGAGGAAACAAATAATTTCATCATTGTTATTGAGTTATTAGATAATGTCAGTGATGGTTTTCTTATCTTGCTTCTCATGATTCTTATGTGAATCTCTCTTTTCTGAGGATTCTGGTATTCTAGCTGTTTTGTCCATTCATTCAACAAGTATTTATCAGCTTCTTAAAGGATATGGAAGCATTCTACTAAGCATTTTTAATAAGTTTTTCTTTCTTTCAGACAAAATTATGCATAATCACTAAAGAGGCAGTACACTAGAGTGGTTAAGAGCACAACTTTTTATCCAAATTGCTTGGGTTTAAACCCCAGCTTTGCCACTTAATAGTTGGGTGAACTTGGATGAGTCTTAACTTCTCTGTATCTTAATTCCTCATCTGTGAAATGGGATAATAGTAATACTTGCCTCATACTAATCCTCAACTAATATTAATTGTATTAGTAGTTACATGGGGGGCATTATATATTAGTGTTTGTTCGATAAACATTTACTTTACTAGTTGGGCTCCAGAGTCTCTTTGAGTCTGGATGCCATGTCCTTAACTTTATGGCAGGAAGTAGAACTAGTGCAGTGCACTTATGGAATGATTCTTGGACTAGTGGACTGGCCCTTCATTGAGGAATCTTGTTTTAAAAAATAGTGGCTAGGTTAGACAATATGCTTAGTGATGAGATTTATTTCTATCCTGGTCCTAGTTCCTTATCTGGTTATATATTAGTAACGAAGAGGTTGCACAGCACCTGCCATGAGTAGTAATGTTGTCCTAATGAAAACACAACCTATTATTTCCACTGTAATATCTCACCATCATCTGAAAATGTATGTAGCCTCATTATCTTTTAAAATCAAACTACCTTTCTATCTTAGGGCTTGTTTTATAATAGCCCCATATTTTTCCTTTTGTGTACCCATCCTAGTCTGATCTCCCTGCCTATCAAATTTGTAACAAATCTGATTATTATTTTTTAAAATGCTTTCTGACATTCCTTTCTTCTTTCCTTTTCTATTTCTTGCTAGTTTCCTTGTTTTTATTAACTCATAATTGGTTATGGTTTGCTGCCTAAGTGGCCCCTGATTTCTATTATCCTTTCCCAAACCTTTCCTGAACACAGCATGTAAAGCCATTCCCTTGTTGGCATGCTGACACTGTTGAGTGATGGTGGTTTTTTAATGTGATGAAAGTGTTGTACAGTTTGTTCTGCATGGGTCTCCGAGTGAAGGATAATTGAAAGAGGTGAACAGTGAATAATAAAGTCTCTGACAGCAAGATGACCCAGGTCTATCCCCAGTCTTCAGTTCAGTTCAGTCCAGTCGTTCAGTCGTGTCTGACTCTTTGTGACCCCATGAACCGCAGCACACCAGGCCTCCCTATCCATCACCAACTCCCAGAGTCTACCCAAACCCATGTCCATTGAGTCGGTGATGCCATCCAACCATCTCGTCCTCTGTCGTCCCCTTCTCCTCCTGCCCTCAATCTTTCCCAGCATCAGGGTCTTTTCAAATAAGTCAGCTCTTCACATCAGGTGGCCAAAGTATTGGAGTTTCAGCCTCAGCATCAGTCCCCAGTCTTATATTTTGTCAATTCAGGAACACTGATATTAGATAGAAAGGAAATGAAGGACAATTCTGAATATAAAGTGCAAATCTTAGAAAAACTTTCATGAAAACCTGGGAGAGATTTCTGTAGAACTGCTTTTGCCAGTATAGATTTGTAGGTGTTTTGTGATTAAAATAATTTACTAAGAAGCTGCTCAGACCTTTCTTTGCCTAAGTATGTATAAAATACAAAATATTTAGTCAGCTCCAAAGCTTGGCCACTTGGTTTTTTACAAGAGCAATTTATACTTCTGGTCAACAAGATAGTCTAAACTGCTATGCAAAAATTTGCTTCCTACACATAGAAAAACTGAAAACAGTAGAATAAAAATACCTAAAAGAGGAAATCTACAGGTGGAATAGACTATGAGGAAAAGCAAATATAGGAAAATGAAGAAGAAGTGAAGCCAAAGAGCTTATAGGAGTGTAAAGACTGCTCTTTTAATTTTGATAGCATTTCTGTGCCCTCAAATTTAAAAGAGGCACAAATGGACTAAGGCAGAGGAAAGCCTGGAACCACAGGCCTTTGCATAAAGCCCAGATTCACAGAGGGTGACTTGATATGAAAGAGGAACTAGAAGAACTTAGCCTACTGTCAGAGGAAAGAACAAAGAATGTCAAGGTCATGGTTGGGAATGGTATCACTCATATGAAATTGAAAGGCTGTCATATCACATGTGGGTGATACAAGATTCAGCCATCCTCAAGTAGTTGTGTACCACAGGGAGTATGATAAAAATAATCGTAGAGATAAAACAAGCTAAGAATACCACACTGTAAAAAAGGACCACATCCAGTTATATAAATCAAAAAATAGTTATTGAAATTAAGGTGAGTGAATTAATTAAAAAGCAGACCAGGTACAGATGAGTGGAGACTTAGTAAACTGTTGGAGACCTGAAAAGGTGATCTTAAGTAGAGTACAACATGGCTTTGGGGTAGGAAGATGGAAAATGAGACAGAATTATTCAAAGTACATCTCTTTACTCAAGATCTGAACAAAATAGGAATGGGTTTTGATTTTCAAGACTGCCTGACTTGGATGGTTTGTGTCAATTCAGTAGAAAAAAATGACTTCTTAGAAAAGTCTTCAGAATAAATTATACTTGTAAATTGCTATATATTGTGAATGAGAAAGATTTGCCAAAAGATCAGATAGATCTTGTTGTTTGTTGTTTTAGTCGCTCAGTCTTGTCATTGGCTATAGCCCACCAGGCTCATCTGTCCCTGGGATTCTCCAGGCAAGAATACTGGAATAGGCTGCCGTTTCCTCCTCCAGGGGATCTTCCCAATCCAGAGATCAAACCTGTATCTCCTTCATTGGCAGGCAGATTCTTTACCCCAGAGCCACCTGGGAAGTCCAGATAGATCTTACCCTGTAGCTTTTGCTTGCAGTTCAATTTCAGAGCTATCAATATTAATTAAGTTACAGCTGAACAGTGAAGGCTAACACAGAAGGTATTGTTTTGTTTCTGTTAAAAGCTCTTTGGAAAGAGAATCCAAAGTGGACACCACTGTGTCGTTGGTAGTATCATGATAGCCTGGTAGGTAATTTTGTGATGTAACCAACACATATAACATCTTATGGCTGTGAGTACAGATGACAGGAATCTATTTTATCCTGGTGACATCCTTTGTCTTACCTGTCATTTCAAATTCTCCATTTCATGTTGTCCTTTTTGTTTTCGTTCTTCATCTTCCTCCTTTTTGTGTCTTTTGTTCCTCTTCATTTTGTCTTAAATGACTAGTATATGCTCACTATGACCCATATGCTGTGGCAGGCGTCTGTAACGATCATGGCAAGACATATGCGTTGTACGCCATCACTGTGCACCGGCGCAACGTGAACACTGAGGAGATGTGGAAGACCTACCGTCGCTACAGTGACTTCCACGACTTCCACATGAGGATCACCGAACAGGTCGTGAGGTTTTTAAAGTTTGTGTGCTTTATATTGTTCCGTGATTCCATGTTTGATTCTGAATGGTTGTGAGTGATACTAAGGTACTGACCGAAGCTAAGAAAATAAGGTAACAATTTTTTATAATCAACAGTGAATGTTAGAATGATTTTGTCCATTTAACTAATAAATTTTAAAGTCCTAATCATTGTGGACTAGTGACAAAGTACCAATGATATACCTTGGAAAATTAGAATAAATGTGTATGTCTGATTTTAAGAGAGTGTGTATGTCTTGTCCTTTGCATAGGTATTTGGGTTTATTTAACATATAGAGATCATTGTAAGACATTTTGTGATTTTCTGTTTGGTAATATAATTTAAAGCTGTGGTTATTTTAAATGGCATCCTTTCCCAACTACTAACAGGTAAATCCTTGATCCATTAAGTTGTATGAAGAACCAAAACCTAAATTATATTTTAAATTAACCAAATAATGTTTTTAATTCTTACCAAATACAACTCTCTTGTTTCATAGAAGTATGAGGACTCTTAAATGTAACAAATGTAAACATTTTTATTTTTCTCTGTTTTATCTTTTATTAAATATTTTTTCTTCTTTTTAACTTAGAACAAAATAAATTATCAGTGGATAAATTGGAGTAGGTAATCTATGAAATTTATTTTAAGTCACAATAATCTTTCATGCAGTGTTTTAAAATATATGATTATTAGTAAGCCCATAGAATAATAATAATGGTGACATTTGATTGGGTGAACTAAGCTTTGAAATGACATTTTACTACATAAATAATCAGAAAATATATTTTTCACTTAGGATGTAGAAAATGTATGGTTCGCACCATAATTCTCATTAAAATATTTTGTGAATAGAGTGAGATAACCTACTAATAAAGCTTTAAAGTGTTTAGAAACCTGGTTATTATTGACTCCACAAGCCCATGTTAAAAGGACTATTTTTAAATAATTAAATTCATAAGGAAATTAATAACTTGGGCATATCTCTATTGTTCTTGTTAAATAGATCTCCATGTTTAGCTTGATTTGTTTGCAGAAGTGAAAGAATTTTCTGCCCCCCAAAATTCCTGTTTGATTTTTTTTTTTAAATCACATAGTTCATATATCTCTTCCTTTTCATCCTTACACTTTAACTTAACATGACAAATTTTAAAGTAATGTGATTTACTGGGAGTAGTTTTAGTTACTTGCAAATTTATGGGAATTTCGTATAATATGAAATTTTCTTTGTATGAATAGTTTTAATTTTTCCCTACTGTTCAGAGGAATAATCATTGCTTAAAGATTCTAGGCTAGGACTGTAAATGCTGTGTTGATAGATTGACAAATATAGATAAAGAACATACTTTTTAAAAAGTCTACTAATAGAACAATTCATGTGGAAAATTTACTTTTCAGTATAGCACCAAAATTAAATGCAACTAACTGATAAAGCACAATTCAGTTTTGAAAGTGCTCAGTGCAGACAGATGACGTGGATGTGTTAAAGTTACAGTAGTATGTGATTACTAAAGCATATCGATTGCTTTTGGAGCTTAAGAAATTAAAACCTAAGCTTGTTAAGTGAAATTTTAGGTTTAAGGAAAGTACTAAGCACTTGTAAATAAGACTCATACTATTTGCCTTTTAGTTCTGCCTTATTTATATCTTTAGTTTTATTTTATATTTGTATTTTTAAAACAAATCCTGTAAGAAAATGCAGTGAGCTTTTAGTTCACTGGTGACAACAGTACAGTCAGTGGACGAAATAAATTTTAACTCCATAGAGCTGTCTAAGTATTAAAGTTATTTTAGAACAGATTTCATTTTTTAACTTTCATTTCATTTCTTTAAATTTGTGACATAAAGTTTTTTCCCATTCTAAACATATGAACTATTATTTTCTTTAATGAACTTTGAATCCTTCTAATAAAAAATTCTAAATGTTTTTCAAATTTTCTAGACCTGACATATTCAGTGTGGAAAGATAAAATCTTTGGGTTTGGAATTTCTGTGATTTATGTATAGTATTTGAGTTCTTTGTGAACGTTGAAATACATTTTAATTTATGTTAGTTCTTTAGGTAGGTTTCTTTTTCTTTTTTTTTTTTTTTGCATTCATTTAAAAATATTTTTGTGACTTTTTGGCAGAGGAAATCCTATTACTTTGTAGGGAATGGACTACTTTGTACTTGTAAATAATCTTTTAAATATCAAATAGTGAATTAATATAGAGCATTAAATTTTTCCATTTTTCTTCCTTTTAAAATAGCAGTATTTGAGAAAAACTGTTAGTCATAGTGCTTCTGGTACAGACAGATAATTTTAAAACCAGCTTGATAATTTAGACTTTAAGAAAATAACTGTTACATTTAATTTTTTTATTAATAAGGTTTAATGTTTCAAAATTTTGGAAATTGTTGTTTTGAGGAGTACTGCTATATTCCCTTGGTGTGTTAGTTTACTGGAACTGCCATAACAAAATACCCAGCAGAAATCCGTTTTCTCATAGTTTTGGAAGCTAGAAGTCCAAGATCAAGTTGTTGGCAAATTTGATTTCTCTTGAGTCAGCTCTCTGACTTTCATATGGTGCTGAATATGGCCTCACAGGACTTTTCACTGTATGCTCCCATTCCCGATGGGTCTTTGTATCCCTCTTATAAGGGCTTTGTTTTGATTTTATTCCCTCTCTGAAGGCCTGGTCTCCAAATACAGCCACTTCTGAAGTACTGGAGATTAAGGTTTCAACATGTGAATTATAAGGGAATAAAATATATTGGTAATACCTAAATAAACTATGCATTCTGTAAAATTCAATCAGTAGTTTAAGATACCATTGAAAAGTCATATTCCAGGAAACTAAAGGTCTTTTAGGACACCTTGAAAAATGTAAATTTACTTCTATAAAATGGTTAAAAAATTAAAACCAGGATATTATACATTCATACTCAATAAAGACCCATTCTTACACTTTTGTGAACCACCAAATTTGTGACTACAGCATAACATTTTCCCTGAAAATTACTGCCCCCACTTTTTTTCCTTGGCAGCGGCAAAAGAACTACTTTTAACTTTCATGCATAACATGTGATGAACTTGTCACATTATAGCTCCAAGCAACCATCTGATTTGCCATTCCATTTAATGATTTATCAGAATCTTCCAGTTTCTGGGATAAAAATTATCCTACACCTTTTCATTTCCTCTTTTCTTTAATCTCTGCACCAGGAATGAGTTTTCTTTACAGACTCATTGTTGTCTGTTGTTATTTAATCAAAGAATGATTTTAGAAAGCTTGTTGCATCCTGGATATGTATCGCACAGGAAAAGCAATGAAGCTCCTCATTAAAGTTTTAGATACTAGATACTGTTAGCCCAAGCACAATGACTTGCTGAATGATGTTGTTCTTCCACTTTGTTAGCAGCTAGTATGGTTAAAATCTGTGCTTTATTAACAAGGCATGGTGGATTGCTACCTATCTGGATTTTGGAAGGTGAAGTCTATAGATGCTAAACTTCAGATATGTACACTTGTTTTTGTTAGTGACTTTACAAATATAAAATATATGCTATATAGCTCTTTTATTTTCTTAGTTATTATGAATTTATTTTTCATGTAGTTTCATGCAGGGGAAAAGTATCAGTGTTATACTATATGTCATTATATAGAGAGAGTTATAGCTATAATCTATATTTTGAAGTTTGCCTCTTCTACTTTTAATAGTTAGCTATTACAGTGATTAACTGATTTGAAGTCATCAATATAAAAATATTTGAGTTTTTTTCAAGAAACCAGAAAGTCGTAACTTTGATTATTAATAGTTTATTTGCTAATACTTTATTCTTGTCAAAAGGTTTTTAAATAAATGTTTTTTAAAACCTCTTGTTACTAAAATTTTGAATGATCTTAAAATCAGAGAGATTATTAAAATGAAAAACCATGTGGTTCATCAGTTATCCATGTTTGTCATTCTTAGAAAATAACTTCTTTATAATAACATTAGAACTGTGGTTTGGATCTATTTGCACAGTATTTTATGTTTTCTGATTTTGGCTTAATAAGATAAAATATATTGCAAAATCTGTTCAAGATACTTCTGATACATAGAGAAATTATCACTTGGAAAATACTTTTCTCTTTTTGTAAAAAAAAAAATCTAAGATTACTGAATGTATTTTGTTTTGTAGTTTGAAAATCTGTCAAGCATATTAAAGCTTCCTGGTAAAAAGACTTTTAATAATATGGATAGAGATTTTTTAGAAAAGAGAAAAAAAGATCTAAATGCATATTTGCAGGTAAGTTCAGGTTTATTATTACTCATAGGTTTTCATTTTAATAGATCACACAAATATAGTTGATTTCTTTGGTAGAGAATGCTTTTACTGTAAATAGTGAGATAGCAGCCACTTTTGAGGTGCTGAGATGTGACTTGCAATCTGATCAGTAATTTATGAATATTGTTTCTCTGTTTATTAATTTAGAAGTTTTCTGGACACTCAGTGCTAGAAATTTTACCTTCAGGTTTGAATGATTACATAGCCACACCCACAGCCCCCACCCCCACACACACCTACACACCCACATCTGTACACACACACACACACACTCAGTGCTAGAAATCTTACCTTCAGGTTTGGATGAGTACATAGCCACACCCACACCCATACCCCCCCACACACCTACACACCCACACCTGTACACACACCCAGCAGATTTCTCTTCTGAAATAATAAAATGTGTCTCATAAGTTATTTCCTGTGTAAGGATTGTCAGAAATGACTTTGTTTTAGAAAGTAGTACCCAAATACCAGATTTTAATAATATCACTTTATGGTTTTTTATACTAATGAATGATTTATGAAGATGTCTCATCTGTTAATATTAGCTCCCCACTTCACTCTTTAGGAGTCAGCAAATTCCAGCCTACAGACCATATCCAGCCTGCCACCTGCTTTATTAGAGTTTATTATATTATTAGAACACAGCCACCCATTTAATTTACTGCTGTCTATGACTGCTTTTACACTACTACATTGGAGTTGAGTAGTTGCAGCAGACTATGGATCACAGAACGTAAAATAATTATTATATGAACTGTACATAAAAAATTTGCTGACTGTGTCCTAGTATTTAGTGAAACTTAGCCAATACTATACTTGATATTTGGGGGGAAGTTTTCTCTCTTAAACATTTATAAGTTTAATTGAGTTTGCTTATAACTATTCCATAGCACTACATATAACTATTCCATAGCACTACAGTTTACTGAAAGGATAGGAAAAACATATAAATCTGCTGTTATTCACCTTTGTCTTCTGGCTTAAGGCTAAATGATATTATTTATATGACTTGTCAAACATTTTGATTTTTTAGAATGTATTAACTTTTGTTGCATTAAAATCTGTATTAATTATTTAGAGAATAAGCACCTTTTTTGAAATCTGGTGCCATAAATGTATGTTTTAGTTGTGGCTGTACCGTCTGCGTCTTAGCTAATGATCTCAATGTGTCAAAACATGTTTCATTGAAGGAATTAAGCTAGAATGTTAGACTATATCATGTTGTAAAAGCAATATTTTGTTTTGGGCCCTCTTTATAATACTTAAAAATTTTAATTGTTTTATGTACTTTCCATTAATGGTAACTTTAAAATTAGAATGTGAATAACATAGCAGTTTACTACTATGGATCTTCTTAGTTATAAGCTGTAAAACCTGAAAATGGAATAGTAGATAACATTTTGGGGAATTCCCTGACAATCCAGTGGTTAGGACTTCACACTTCCACTGCAGGGGGAACTAAGAGCCCACATGCTACATGGCGAGACTAAAGTAAATAGATAGATAATAGATAAATGTGTTAATATTTTTTAAAATGTTGATAACATTTTTTACTATACATTCTTAGCTTTCTAGCAGATGACACTGTAAGTAGTAGTTAATTTCCAGTACCCTCTCAATATAAGATGCCTCTGATTTTTCCTGTTAGTTACTGTTAACTCCTGAAATGATGAAAGCGTCTCCAGCCTTGGCTCACTATGTGTATGATTTCCTTGAGAACAAAGCCTACAGTAAAGGGAAAGGGGATTTCGCTCGCAAGGTAAGCAGACCATTGCATTGGCTTTCTTCATAGGTCTGTTTTCTTACTTTGTTTTCAGTAAAAGAAGATAATTTATATTTATGTGTGTGTTTTAAAACTAGAAATTTTATTAAATGTTCTTTGGCATCTTCTGTGCTTTATCACAGAGTCAGACACGTCTGAGTGACTGAACTGATGCTTTATCAAGCCTACTATATATAGGCATATCTAATAAACTCCTGTCTTTACATGTAGATTAAAACCCAGTAGTAGCTGGAAAGGGGAGGGAAAAAAAAAAGCTTTGTTTCTGAAATGATGCTTTAAAAAGGAAAGTTGGCCTAAGACAAGCCACAGGCTTTCATTAGTTTAAAAAGGAGCTGTTAATACTTCTTATTGGGAGGAAATGTCTTTTAATTGGAGTAAGGATAGTAAAAATGTTAAGTAGACTGTGTCCCTGAAAGAATTTATGCCTTTTGAGTGAAACAGTTATTATTTAAATTTTTAGGGACACAGGCCTATTCTGGAAATAAGACGCTAGGTTAAGACAATAAATGATTTACTGCTCAAATTGGGTGAGAGAGCTCAGTGGGTGAGAAGGCAAACAGTGGAGTCAGGCAGCATTTGGTTCAGATTCCTGTTCTGCCATTTATTAGTTGTGGCCTGCAAAATGTTACTTGACCTCTGGGCCTTTAGTTTCCTCAAGATCGAAGGTGTTAATCCTCAGTTTAGAGCATGTGTGAATCAAATGAAATAATCTCTGCATGACAGTGCCTGTCTGAATCAGTGCTGGCTCTTAGAAGTAGTAACAATAGTAACAGGAGCTGCAGCATTAGTTGGGAAAACTGTAAGTAGGAATTCTGTGTATTACTTTTGCAACTTTTTAAAAGTCTGAAGTTATTTCAAAATGAAAATTAAAAGACTTCCCTACCTCTCATCCCCTATAAAAAGACTAACTTGTTTAAAAAAGATTAAGGAATTGGTACAACTAAGTAAAAATTAACAACTGTAAGAACTTCAAATGATCTCTCAAGGATACCATGGTTTAACATCCAAGTGAATGTTAACATTTCTAAATGGAATGTTTTATTTTAATAAGAAATTCTAGGTTATGTATTTTATAATGGTGGGGGAAAAATATGGTGACCTTATCTTTGTATTTCATGATTGAAGTGTATGAGTTTTAATTCCAACTTTAAAATGGTTTATTGTCAATAGAGATGCATGTCAATATTCCATCTTTTTTATGTTTACCTTAGTTTATCTCTTAAGATAGCATCTATTTGAGATAAATTATAAATTGATAATACCCTTTTGAGATAAAAGAAGCATTATATTGTTTAGTCGCTAAGTTTTATCCAGCTCTGTGACTCCATGGACTGCAGCATGCCAAGCTTCCCTGTCCTTCACTATCTCCTGGAGTTTGCTCAAACTCAAGTCCATTACCATCCAACCATTTCATTCCCCGTAGCCCCTTTTTCCTCCTGCCCTCAATGTTTCCCAGCATCAGGGTCTTTTCCAGTGAGTTAGCCCTTCACATCAGGTGGCCAAAGTATTGGAGCTTCGGCTTCAGCATCAGTCCTTCCAGTGATATTCAGGGTTGATTTCCTCCAGGATTGACTGGTTTGAGTATTATATTAAATGTAGGCATTTTCTTTTTTGCCACCCTACAGTAGCATGTGCGTATGTGTGTGTATGTATATATGTATGTGTTTATCTCCAAATAGTTGCATGTCACTTTTTAAAAAAATTACTACTAGAGTCTAAAAATCCTTTTGAGTCACTTCTGGGACTCCATAGTAACATACATTTTCATAAATCATATTAATAATTACTAAGTTCATCTTGACCTCTTTCAGATTGTTGGGATAATTTTCATGAATATCAAGAGGATTTTTCAGCTACATTTCCTTTTTGGATAAATTGTAGTATAATATTTTCCTTTATTGTATTTCACTGGAAATTAAATAGCTATTAGAGAAAATAATCTACAAACATTTTATCACTGGCTAATCATGTTGGAGAAGACTGAGAGTCCCTTGGACTGCAAGGAGATGCAACCAGTCCATCCTCAAGGAGATCAGTCCTGGAGGTTCATTGGAAAGACTGATGTTGAAGCTGAAACTCCAGTGCTTTGGCCATCTGATGCAAAGAGCTGACTCATTTGAAAAGACCCTGATACTGGGAAGGATTGAGGGCAGGAGGAGAAAGGGACAACAGAGGATGAGATGGTTGGATGGCATCACCATCCATGGACATGGGTTTGGGTGGACAGGGAGGCCTGGCATGCTGCAGTTCATGGGGTCACAGAGTGGGCCACGACTGAACAACTGAACTGAACTGAATCAGAGTTTGAGAAATAATACTTTATAACACATTATCTTGGTCACACAATTGGCCTAGCTTTTCAAAATTTATGGGCCGGTTCCTAGAAGAAGTAATAGACAAGTAGTCTTCCTCTATGCACACAGTATCTTTCCAGTTTTTTTTTTTTTTTTTATCATAGTGTAATGGCATTTTTAAGCTGTAGGTAGGGACCTAAATTTAAATTCAAATTCCCTTGTTTGCATTTTTAACTGATACAAATAACTGAGGTGACAATTGAATAGCTAACATCTAGTTAAGTCAGGCTAAGTGTACACTTTTGCAGGCAGTCAATAATTTACTCATCTGCTTGGTAATTTGCAATTGTCTTTTTTTTTTTTTTGCTTTAAACATCTGTTTTAGGACAAATCTTGCTTCTGGAAATATTAGATTGTGATAGACTGATTTTATGCTTCTAAAATTCTACTTTTTTTTATGGTTGAGAGACATAATCATGTGTAAAAGTTTTTCCATGCTCCTTTGCTCCCTCCACTTTGCACCGCCAATACAGATGTTTAAGCTTTACCCTCAGAAATTGGAGGGTGAAAAAACAGGAACAAAAAGGGAAATGGATTCTGAAGATCTAGGATTGGTGCTCAGACAACTATTTTTAATTATGATGTAACTCATGGTATAGATTTAAGTTCTCTTATTTTGAAAGAGTATTAGTGGTAGTTAGCCTCATGCCTGGGCTTCCCGGGAGGCACTAGTGGTAAAGAACCTGCCTGCCAATGCAGCAGGCATAAGAAATGTGGATTTGATCCCTGGTGGGGGAAGATCCCCTGAAGGAGGGCGTGGCAATCGACTCCAGTATTCTTGCCTGGAAAATTCCATGGACAGAGATGCCTGGTGGGCTACTGTCCATGGGGTCACAAAAAGTTGGACATGACTGAAGCAATTAGCATAGCATAGCCTCAAGCCTGGATAGCAATTGAGGTTGTATTCATTTAACCAACTTAAGATTGTATTAGCTGAACCCATGTTTCCACTATGAAGTGTAAGATATATAAAATTCTAAAGTACTTTTGATGGTGTTCAAACAATTTTTAATGTAAGTTATAGATTCAAGTGAAATTCATGCCTTTTTGCTTCTGAAATTCTACCTTATCTGTGAACATTAAAACTTGGTTGAATGGTGGCCATTTTTCCTAAAGTTGTACATTTTAAGTGTGGTATTCTCATGTTTATCTCTCTTAAGAATTCTTGTGTTCTAATACACGTGGCAGTAGTGTCAGTATAGAAGTAATGTCCTGACCAATTTGAACACACTGTTCTGGTTAACTGAAAATTACTATTGTATATAGAATTAGAATTACACACATACATATATATTATAATTTTTCACCCAAATATATATATGTATATATAATTTTACACACAAGTACACATGCACACACGATGGTTAACTTCTTCTTGTTACTCTTTTTAATCTCTGTATCTCTTCAGTGGTAGCGATTTTCAAGCCTTTCTTCCTCATTTGTCACCTTTGGTTCTACTGTGAATTTGTTGTACTGTGACAGTGTCCTTCCTACAGGTTGTATTTTCCAGCAAGCATATCTGTAAGACTGTTGTCCTTGCTTAAGCCAGAGAATTATTGACACTTTTACAGTTATCTTGAAATTCCCTTTTGTTGTTATTGTTTATTACAGTACCTATTTCACCTTTTCTGGTTTTCTTGTTGGAAATCCTGAAAGCATATTAAATACTTTTATCTTATTAATATCTATTAACGTTGTGTTTCTTAAATAGTGGGGTTCAGTGTTTTTTGCTATGATTGCTATTTTTTTTTCTTCCTGCATGGAACATAATTTGTTTCTATGGTAGTTTTTATAAGATTCAACACTTTCTGGAAAATATTCTTAGTATTGTTTGACTTTGGTTTGTTGTCTGGTTTTTATTTTCTCCTTTCCTTCCTTTCCTCCTCCTCTCCCTCCCTCCTTCTCTCTTTCTTTCGTTTTGTTTGTTTTTATCTGTTAAAAATCAAGATCCATATGTATCTTTGGGTTCTTTATTAGATGGCTCTCCCTTTCTTAATTGAAACTATCTGGCATCTATTACAGTCAGAATGTCAATTTTAAAGCTTCCTATCCCTCTGAGATTATTTCTTTATATATCTCTTAGCATATTTTCTTTATGGTTTTTCTATTCTGCCTTAGTAAAATATGGCTTGCATGTCTGATTTACAGCTTTTCTTTTTCCTAATAGATTTCAGATTCCTTCCATAGATTCTAATTGAGCATGAAACCTATCCTAAAAACTACTTTGTTAAATAAATCTTAGTTCTTTGAGCTTTCTGTTTGTTTATTGTATCTGCTCATTTACTTTTCAGTATTGCTCAGAATATCTGTCATTGTTGCCTTGAATCACGGCAGAAGTATGTTGTGGCTGTTTATACTTGGATAAGTTTCCGTTTGGGAAAACTCTTCATTTTTTTCAGAGGTTTGCTTAGTAAGAAGGCAACCCAAGGTTTATTTTCATTTTCTTCCAGTAAATATATCACTTGTATATTTGTGTCTGAAAATACATTTTAAAGACACTCTGAAGACAACAGTTTCGTACTTTTAAAAGGCAATGAGTTATTATAGACTGGAAAGTTATTACACCTTTTGTGTGTGGCACTTGGTTTTCTGAGGCTTCTCAGTTGAATAATAAACTTGATACAGTGAAGTCATGATATAATATCTTTTTCCCTTTAGATGGACACTTTTGTAAATCCACTTCGAAATTCTATGAGGAATGTTTCAAATGCAGTCAAATCCCTTCCTGATAGCTTGGCAGAGGGAATGACTAAAATGTCAGACAACATGGGCAAAATGTCAGAAAGATTAGGTCAAGATATAAGGCAATCATTTTTCAAGGTAAGAAGATGTTTTCAGTAATGTCTGAAGGAAATGATTTTTAGGTCAACTAAGATTTACTGAGCTCCTGCTTAGGTTTACTTTATTTCTCTTTGTAAGTCCAAAGCTCTCTAGACACATAGTCTCATAAAGAATTAAAAAGCTAAAGAGAATTAATTATCAGAAGTGGATACTGTAAAATGCACTCACTTCTCAGTCTCTATTGCAGTACAATTTAAAAATTAATTTAAAGCACATTGAAAATTAATGAAGTTAACATTCTTTGTACTGTTTTATTCCATTATAGCATATTTATTCTATAATGTTAAAATTTATAGCAAAACAGGTACGTGCTATTGTGTAAATTATATTAGTATTCATCAGCAAGCATAAATTTCTCCTGAGTCACACGATGAAGATTCACGAGATGAAAGGGAGGAAGAGTCTTTCAACATCATCAGTCCTTAGTATGTAGATACCTGTGAGAGGAACAGAGGAGTTTGCTTGGAAGCATTTTCTTTATACTGGTAGTGGATACTGGTGAATCAAGTAGTTTTTTGCTTCCTAATGTACATTTTAAAAAATAATTTCGACCTAGTTGTTTAAAGTTATAATCAAGACTATGAAAGAAATCATGTAGGTATTAGAACTTTATATTTGTTAGATCATGTTTCCATGAAGAGGAAATATATATAAACACAGATAGAATTTATTTATTGTAAGAGACAATTCCTAAAATACAGTGTGTGTAAATCATACTCTTCTGTCAACTCTCATATCTTCTTGATGCTCCATCTGAATTTCTAATCGTGGGGCAGTGCACTAACACTGAAGGGAGGGTTGTCTGGTGCCGCTTCTGCCGGTAACTACCCATATGACTTCATACAGAAGTCACTGAACTTTTGCATTCTTCTTTTTCCTGACCGGTACATGCAGGGGTTATAACAGGTGATCTTGGTGGTCCTTCCTATACTGAGAAATGATTACCAGCTAGCACTGGTCTTTCTGTCCCTCTTCTTGATAGCTTACATTGTGTAACAATTAGTTAATTAGTTTCTTTCAGCCTGTTAACATACTGCAAGGCTCTTTATGATAGAAGAAAAAAGATTGCAGTTCTATTCTCTGTGCTATTCACTTTTATCTTTAAATCATTTAACATTTCTTAGCTTTAAATTCTAAAAAATATGGAGGTTTGAATGACTAATATCTCCTTCCAACTCAAAATGAATCCTTTTTTTTTTAAAGGAAAACAATCTGTTGATAATGAAATAATTACACTTTTATATTCGTTTTTTAATTTTAGATTGTTAATACTTTGTTAATGCTCTCTAAATTTTGTTTATCTATTGTCCCCAGAATCAAGTGCCCTTTAGTATATTTGACACTTGTTTCAGTTTATTATCTTGTGTTCTTTCATTTTCTGCTTTAGTGTGTTTACTTTGTTCTTTTTTTTTTTTTAATACTAGGTTCCTCCTTTAATTCCGAAGACTGATTCAGATCCTGAACATTGTCGAGTTTCAGCTCAACTTGATGATACTGTGAGTTAATTTTTGTTTTGGTAGCAGTCAGTTGGAATTCAAATCATACTGTGCAGATCTTTTTAACTTTTTAATGGAGTATAATATGTGTATGTTATTAATGTACTCATATTTTAATCATTAAGTTTGATGAATTCTTAGAAACTGAACATACCCAAGTAACCAGCACTATAAACAAGAAGCAGAACGTTGCCAGTACCCCAGAAAGCCCCTACTGCTTTCTTCCTGTCACTGTCCGCTCCCCTGCCAAGGATAATCACTATCCTGAC
Organism: Bos javanicus; assembly: GCF_032452875.1. Lineage (NCBI taxonomy): Eukaryota > Metazoa > Chordata > Mammalia > Artiodactyla > Bovidae > Bos > Bos javanicus. The sequence continues at coordinate 26,920,277 of NC_083871.1, read as the reverse complement.
TTCTGCCCTGCTGTTATACTTTATGTAGATGAAACTGTGAGGCATGTGCTCCTTTCAGTCTGGCTTTTTTTCTTCAGCATTGTGGTAGTCTTCCATGTTGTTCTGTGTGATTGTGGTTTCTTCATTCTTGTGGCCTTACAGTACCACATTTTGTAAATATAATACAATTTATTTGCTATGTTATGAACAGTACTCCTATAAACATTTGGGTACATATCTTTTGATTAAATAAATATGTACACATTTCTCTCTGTACCCGGAAATGGAATTGCTTGGTCAGAGGTTACAAATATATTCAGTTTTAGTAGATACTCTCAAATAGTTTTCCACACTCTTTGTACCACTTACATTACCATCAGCAATGCATGAGAATTTCAGAGGTTCACAGCCTGCCAGAATTCAATATGTTTATGTCACGCCTTTTTAATTTTAGCCATCCTGGTTGTTGTATCTCATATGGATTTACATTTCTCTGATGACTGTTAAAATTGTGAACCTCTTTTCATAAGCCTATTGTCCATTTGAGTGTCCCGTCTTATATGTCTAGTCCTTTCCCCCATTTTTCTGTTGGCTTGGCTGTCTGTCTTTGTCTTTGATTAGTAGGAGTACATTGTATAATCTGAGTATCGGTTATTTGTCAGATACAAGTATTTGTCTCTTGTAAGTATCTTCCACTTTGTGTGCTTTTATTCTCTATGTATGATCTGTGTTTACTGCAGGGTCACATAGATGTTCTCCTATGCTTTTCCTCAAACATCGTTTTCCTTTACCATGCCAAAACTTAGATTTGCCATTCATCAGGATTAATTGTTGTGTGTAGAATGATGTAGGAGTCCAGTTGACCTAAGCACTATTTACTGAGAAGGCCTGCTTTCCCCAGTGTATGTTTCTCCCTTGTTACAAGTTAAATTATTTTATATATTTGAGTCTGTGCTTTATATTCTGTTCTATTATGCAGATTTATTTTAAAGTTATAATTATCCCCCTTCAGTTTCTCATTGGATTTCTTTACAGTAAAACTGTCTTAAACAAAGATAATATTTTTGTTTTTTCAAGAATGTTTATTATGTGTTGTACTGTTATAATATCCATAACATTATACCTTTTAGTAAGTGTTTATAATTTGTTTATTAGAATTGTTATGTGGCACTAAACTTATGAATATACTTGATCAGAGAATAGAGCAGTATTGAGAGTAGATAAGCCATGAACTTTTGATATGTAAAGAGAAGGCACACTTAAGAAAATGTTTACAACACAGTGAAAAATGAATGATTCTTGCTGTTTTCTCAGTATTCAAATTACAACACTGATGAGGAAATAGAAAAGAGTAGCTTAGTGATCAAAGAATTATAAAGTTACTAGCAATTATGCAGTTTTGTTGCAGTTCTAGATCTGCACCTTTCTGGGTTTTATCTATATATTTCCACATCAAAGGATTCTCATTGTCTTTCTTTACTTTTTATATCATAATTGAATATTCCCATGATGAAAGTGTACACATTTTTACTTGTTAAAAATTAAAAGAAAATTCTAGTAATTTAGTCGACTTTTGTAATGTTAGCTGTGTACTGGATTTTATTTCAGGTTCTTTATTGTGGGAATACCTAATATGTACAACTCACTAACCAAGCAAAGCAAAATGTTCTGTGTAGATTTTATGTTGTTCTATTCAATAAAAAGAAATGTTGAGAATATTTTGTCCTTTGGAAAAAGCTGCTCCATAGAATAGGCAGAGGGGCTAGCTAGCATGTGTTACAAACTGACAGAGACTCTACTAAAAGGTCCCAAACCTAAGGTCATCATGAATCCACTTGGAGAAGGTTTTTCCATTGCAGCTTTGGGGTTTACTCATCATTGTAGATTTGTTTAATTCTGTTTTCTGTCAAAACAGATGTTAAAAGTATTTTTTGCTGAATTAGAATAAAAAGTCAGTTATAAAAGCTATAGTATAACTTGTTCTCCAACCTGTAAATAGTAGTAATCATTTGGTAAAAGCAACAAAATTAGCCAAGGGAAAGAGACACGTGTACCCCAATGTTCATCGCAGCACTGTTTATAATAGCCAGGACATGGAAGCAACCTAGATGTCCATCAGCAGATGAATGGATAAGAAAGCTGTGGTACATATACACAATGGATTATTACTCAGCCATTAAAAAGAATACATTTGAATCAGTTCTAATGAGGTGGATGAAACTGGAGCCTATTATACAGAGTGAAGTAAGCCAGAAAGAAAAACATCAATACAGTGTACTAACGCATATATATGGAATTTAGAAAGATGGTAACAATAACCTGGTGTACGAGACAGCAAAAGAGACACTGATGTATAGAACAGTCTTATGGACTCTGTGGGAGAGGGAGAGGGTGGGAAGATTTGGGAGAATGACATTGAAACACGTAAAATATCATGTAGGAAATGAGATGCCAGTCCAGGTTCGATGCACGATACTGGATGCTTGGGGCTGGTGCACTGGGACAACCCAGAGGGATGGTATGGGGAGGGAGGAGGGAGGAGGGTCTAGGATGGGGAACACATGTATACCTGTGGCGGATTCATTTTGATGTTTGGCAAAACTAATACAATTATATAAAGTTTAAAAATAAAATAAAATTTAAAAAAAAAAAAAAGATGAGGGTCCAGCAAAAGGCAGAGGTCTCAGGGGGAAATGATTAGCATTTTAAAAGCCTATAGGAAAAGTCTGTAAAGTACTTGAATCAAGTACATAAATCTAGTCTGTTGAAGCATTCAGAGATAAATCAGTGAGTTCTAGTTGAAGGAAACTATGGTTTAGAAAGTGGTAAAGACATGATATACACCTTTGAGATGGATTTTATACAGCATGTGGATCAGACCCAAAGCCTTAAACTTAGAGACCTAGAACTTGGCTTTTCAGGATTTTTTTTTTTTTTTTTAAGTTTAGGCTATACAAGAATTTTTCCACCCTTAGGTAATGGATAGGGAAATATTCTGTGTTCATGAATTGGAAGTTTCAATATTATTAAGATGTCAAGTCCTCCCAACTTGATCTATAGATTAAATGTAATCCACTCAAAATCCCAGCAAGCCATTTTGTAAATACAGAGAAACAGATTCTGATTCTAGCATTCATATAGAAAGGAAAAACCCTTAGAATAGTTAAGACAATACTGAAGAAGAAAAAAAAATTATGTAGAACTCACCCTACTTCAAGATTTACTATAAATCTACAGTAATCAAGGCACAGTATCAGCTGACTCCTCTGGTGTTGCAGTGAATAAGAATCCGCCTGCCAATTCAGGAGACATGGGTTTGATCCCTGGTCTGGGATGATTAGGAAGTCAAGAAACACCTGGAGTAACAGGCAAATATGGCCTTGGAATACGGAATGAAGGAGGGCAAAGACTAAGAGTTTTGCCAAAAAAATGCACTGGTCATAACAAACACCCTCTTCCAACAACACAAGAGAAGACTATACACATGGACATCACCAGATGGTCAACACCAAAATCAGATTGATTATATTCTTTGCAGCCAAAGATGGAGAAGCTCTAAAAAAAAAAAAAAAGTATTTTTTGCTGAATTAGAATAAAAAGTCAGTTATAAAAGCTATAGTATAACTTGTTCTCCAACCTGTAAATAGTAGTAATCATTTGGTAAAAGCAACAAAATTAGCCATTCACAAGAGATAGATAACTCAAATAAATATATCTCATTTCTTCCCTTTATTTTCTCAGGTGGATGATAATATTCCACTTAGGGTAATGCTGCTTCTCATGGATGAAGTATTCGACTTAAAAGAGAGAAATCAGTGGTTGCGAAGGAATATCAAAAACCTACTTCAACAACTTATAAGAGCTACATATGGTGATACTATTAATAGGTACCACTTTTTTAAAAAAACAAAAAACTACTTAGGGCTGATCTTACTTAGCTTTTCAAGTTTTACTTTTAGAAGTAGATTGCCCAAACTTTTGTAGGGGAATTTCTTTCTGTGGACCTTTGAAGAAGGTTATTGAAGCATTCTGTTGCTATCAGAGACAATCTACACACAAATTAAGTTGCTTACTCCATGAAAGAAGTAATGTTTCTTTATTTGATTTACCTTCTAAAATTTTGACCATACTTATTTAAATTTCTTTACTTTCAGAAAAATAGTTGACCATGTTGATTGGATGACCTCACCGGAGCAAGTAGCTGACTTAGTGAAACGTTTCAGGTATATCTTAAGACACAGTCACTTCCTGCAGGTAGCACAGAGTTGAACATTGTTATCGCTAACTTTTATCGCGTTCCTTTTCTTTCTGGCCATAACATTGGTTTTAATCATCACTGATGACCAAAAAGACTTGTAAAAATTATAATAAACGTTTATCCCTTGCACCTATTAATCTTTGTTTTCTTTAGAACCAGAATAGAAAAAAAAATTGTAAATGAAAAATCTTTTAGATCTTAGGCTACATTTTATCACAGTAATGTGGCTTTAAAATAATTGAAGTACTAGTATATACATGGCATGGTCATATAATCAGATTACCTAGTTTTGGAGATTAATTTTTCTCAGTTGTAGTTGCTAACTTTGATTTTAAGTGAGATATTTTAGAAATTTGTTTGTCTCTGACCATGGTCTAAATTTTTATTTAGACCCTTTTATTTATTTTTATTTAGGCTCTTTTATTTAGAGGTTTTATTTAGAACCTCTGAAAAGGTTCAAATTAAGAGCAGTGATACTCCAGTTCATATATCGATTCTCCAAAAATATTCTCAGCCCCTTCTCTGTGTCTAGCCCTCTTAACTGGTGACTGAGAGGTAAGATTCAGTCCCTTCAAGGAATGCATGAAACGGCAGAGAAATAAACATCTTTTCTAACAGTGAGAGATAAGCAGAACACAAATATCATGTCCTTTGAAGTAACAGAAACAAGAAGGCAGCTATGAATAGCGTACAATATTTGGCACCATCCAACTACTTTTCTTGGAGAAGGCAATGGCACCCCACTCCAGTACTCTTGCCTGGAAAATCCCATGGATGGAGGAGCCTGGAAGGCTGCAGTCCATGGGGTCGCTAAGAGTCAGACACGACTGAGCGACTTCACTTTCACTTTTCACTTTCATGCATTGGAGAAGGAAATGGCAACCCACTCCAGTGTTCTTGCCTGGAGAATCCCAGGGACGGGGGAGCCTGATGGGCTTCCGTCTATGGGGTCGCACAGAGTCGGACATGACTGAAGCGACTTAGCAGCAGCAGCAGCAGCAACTACTTTACTATGGCCAGTTTCTGATTTTATCCTCCTTTATGAGATAGGGGTTTTTGTTTCCATTTTGTTACAAAGCAGTTGAGAATTTGAGAAGTTCAGCAGCTTGCCCAAAGGCTCATGTGCTAGAAAGTTGGGGAAACAAGTTTCTCTAATCTGAAGCTGAGTTTCTCATCACTGTACCATATTGTTTCTAAAAGCTGGACTGCGTTCCCTGGCATGTTCATTCTGTTTCAGGGTGTGTAAATGTTGTTCCTCTGGAGGGCACATTGGAATCACTTGAACAGCTTTAAAAAGTACTGATCCTTAGGTCGCATTTGCAGGGTCTGACTTAATGCATCTGGTGGAAGGCCTGGACATAGTGTTTAAAACTCCCAGGTGTTTCTAATGGGCAGTCAGTTAAGAACTGTTCTCGCAGGCTCTCTCTGAGACCAGATCCCCAGGTAGAAGCTTAGTTATTGTGCTTAATTCCTCTCTTTGGCTTGAAGAACTAGGGAACAGTAATCAGCACACTGTAAAGTAAAGAAGAGTGGATTATATAGGTGAAAGAAACATTGTAATCAACACAGCTGTAAGATATGGATGCAGTTACTCCAGGGCATACTTTTGTTATTTTTTTCTTGTGTAAACCCTGCACTTAGTTACTATCTGTTGAATATCACACCTAAATAGAATTTCAGAAATGTTTCCTTTTTCTCTTTGCATTTATGTTTTCTGTAGAAAATTGGGATAATTTTACCAACTTGTATCATTAGAAAATGAAAATGTTTACAAAATTTATTTAATCTTCTTAAATAGAGATGCCTTTTGGCCAAATGGCATTTTAGCCGAGACTATCCCGTGCAGAGATAAAGGTATTCGAATGAGAACAAGAGTCGCAGGAAAAACTAAATTACTTTCAATTATGCCAGGTAAGTGAACATTTTTAGCATAAATCTCAATTTGTACTTCCGAATTTATGGCGTGCATTAAGCATGCCAAATTTAGCTGCCTTTTGACTATAATAACATCAATTTGATGGCTTATATACCAGGAGGCATTGTGCTACTTATTTCTCATATATATTTAACTAATCTTCATAACAGTATTGGAGAAGAAAATGGCACCCCACTCCAGTACTCTTGCCTGGGAAATGCCATGGATGGAGGAGCCTGGTAGGCTACAGTCCATGAGGTCACAAAGAGTCGGACACAACTGAGCGACTTCACTTTCTTTTCTTTCTTTCTATAGTTCCTTTTGGAGAAGGAAATGACAACCCACTCCAGTGTTCTTGCCTGGAGAATCCCATGGACAGAGGGGCCTGTTGTGCTATGGTCTATGGGGTTGCAAAGAGTCAGACACGACCAAGCAACTAACATACACACACACACACACACTAATATAACAATATTATAAAGCCTAGGAAACTGTTAACATCACAGATTTAAATATGAGGGAAAAAATCACCTCAAAGGGGTTAAGTGTAAATACCCAAGGTAGATTGCCTGGCATCTACCTTGGAATAGATGGTAAAGAGTCTGCCTGCAATGCAGGAGACTGGGGTTCGATCCCTGGATTGGGAAGATCCCTTGGAGAAGACAATGGCCACCTACTCCAGTATTCGTGCCTGGAGAATTCCATAGACAGGGGAGCCTGGTGTGCTATAGTTACTCCATGGGGAATTCTATGGACAGAGGAGCCTGGTGGGCTATAGTCCACAGGGTCCCAAAGAGTTGGACATGACTGAGCAACTAAAACACACACACCCGAGGTTTAAGGAGTGAGTATTGGAAGTCTGACTTAGCTTTGAGTTCTTGAAACCACTGTATTCAACCACTTCAATAAAAATTATACTTGAACCGCTTCACTTTGCTGTCTTGAAACATTTTAAGAATAAAGTTGATGATAAAATCTGTGACAGATGACAGTGAAAGTCACTCAGTCGTGTCTGATTCTTTGTGACCCCGTGGACTATACAGTCCCTGGAATTCTCCAGGCTAGAATACTGGAATGGGTAGCCTTTCCCTTCTCCAAGGGATGTCCCTAACCCAGGGATCGAACCCAGGTCTCCTGCATTGCAGGTGGATTCTTTACCAGCTGAGCCACAAGGGAAGCCCAAGAATACGGGAGTGGGTAGCTTTTCCCTTCTCCAGGGGATCTCTCCAACCCAGAAATCAAACAAGGGTCTCCTGAATTGCAGGCAGATTCTTTACCAACTGAGCTATCAGGGAAGCCCATGACAGATGAAAGGGCTAATAATAAAGTATAATGAAGTATGAGGTTTTCAGAAAGAATATTTGTTCTGTTTAAGAGAACAAACACATTTTCTCAAAGAATGCCTTTGAAACATGCTTAATCTCTGCTAAAACATGATCCTAAAGAAAGTATACATGGTGGCATTCTTTTGGTGTAATATGAATTATTTTAGAACTCTACTATCTCACTAACTTAGATTTACTTTGTCCATTTGTCTTCTCTCAGTAAGAGAAGTTTTGTTTAGTTGGGTGATTGATTTCTCCTATGGTGATAAATGTCTTTTAAAATACCTAGATATCTCTTCTCCACATTTTAATTATGGATGTAGGGAATAGAAAAATATTTACGTTTTCAATATCATCTATTTCTTTTCCTATAATTTTGTTTTTCTTTAAACTAAATTTTCATTGTAGATTTTAATCAACTTTCTCTTCTGTCCATTAAATTGGATATTTGCCACATGGCTTTTTATTCCACTCTACAGACTATACTTTTGCATTTGGAGATAAAAAGCAAGTTACAGGAATAACATTTTAGAAAAATAAAGAGAAACAGTAGCCTAGGATATTCATATACTTTTAGAATAAACCGGATGGTGCTTTAGATGTACTCAGTTATGGAGTAGAAAGAAATCTTAATGCATTTATACGATGAATATTTATTGAGAGCATTTCATGAGCTAGACACTATTCTTTACACTGATCGTTGCCTCCTTAGAGTTTACATTCTACTAGGGGGACACAGAAGACATACAAAAGAAATAGATGAAGCACAGTATATTGGATAGTGCTAAGAGCCGAGGAGACAGACAGTGCAGGAAAATGGAAGTGACAGGTGAGTTGCAGTTGTGAGTGGATGACACTTACATGAAGACTTGAAGGAAGTGAGGAAAGATATAAAAATAAGTATTTTTATATGTACAGAATTCCTCACCTGTTTTTTAGTGAATTTAAAAACTATTTGCTTAAAATTTTATTGTACCCTAGTTAGAAACATACTTTTTAGGAGTTGCATGTTTCTTTTGAAAGCAATAAAGTGTTGTTTTGGGGGCCCTGTTTATAAATAATTAAGAATGATCCTACATGATGTTCCCACACTCAGGTGTCTCTAGTAACTTCATGTTGCCTGTGAGTGAACTCCAAGTGTGCTCACCCTGCCAGTTGGAGCACTGTCAGTTTTCCATTCTTTTCACCACTTTCTTTTACAGGAATCCTAAAACAGAGCCAAATTGTTCCACCCCATTTGTTTGTATGTTTTCCACACTTGGTGCTCATTTCCTTATTCATGTTCTTAAATCCTTTATCTGTTTGTACCAATCAGATCCTGCCAATGCACTGTTAGTGTGTTGCAAGTTTTTTAAAATCAGAGATCAAGTTTCCGCATTTGTTTGTAGTATTTCTCATTGTGCATTAGATGGAGAATATTTTTATAGTGTTTTAGAGTTTACAGATCACTTTTCACTTTATCTCATCAAAGCTTTATAAATTCTCACAGTAATAATGATATTGGTTATTATAAATTCCCATTTTACAGATGAGGAAAGAAACTCAGGGTGGGTGAGTTATATAGGTATTAAGGGACAGGGCTTCCCAGATGGCTCAGTGGTAAATAATCCGACCTGCCAATGCAGGAGACACAGGAGACGTGGGTTCTATCCCTGTATTGGGAATATCCCATAGAGGTGGAAATGGCAACCCACTCAAGTATTCTTGCCTAGAAAATCCCACAGACAGAGGAGCCTGGTGGTCTGCCATCCGTGGGGTCACAAAGAGTCTGACACAGCTGAGTGACATTAGGGACAAGATTATAACACTTAATTTGGGGTTTCTGAGTCTGGGTTCTGCTTTTTCTGTTGTTTGTATTGTCTCCCAATACCATACAAGTGTGTCCATACTTTTGATGTATGTAAGTTTTAAGTCAGTTATTAAACTTATATTAAGGTCATTCTCTGAATACTGGCTATTTATCAGTCACTCAAATGTGTACTTTACATGTTTTAACTTAGAATACTTTTTGTATTTCCTTTGAATAATGAATTGTGTTTATTTCCCCTCCCCTTATTTAGATGAACTGAAGCACATTATTGGAGCTGAGACAACACGGAAAGGTATTCTTCGTGTTTTTGAAATGTTTCAGCACAACCAGTTAAATAGGAGAATGGTTTATGTCTTTTTGGAAGGCTTTTTGGAAACCTTATTTCCACAGTATAAATTCCGTGAACTTTTCAACAAACTGCATTCACGGTCAAAGCAGATGCAAAAATATAAACAGAAACTTCAAACTACTCAAGCGCCTTCTTTACAGAAAAGGTGACACTCCAATCTCTGAAACTGGTGTTCATTTTGTCCAGGACTAATGGTATGGACGGATCTTCTGGGGCTTAACTCATATACTGTTGTGTCTGCACCAGTCTTTTAGTGTCTCAGAATAGATTATTAATACATCCATATGACTGCCATTCTTCTCATCATTGTCTATAATCCAGCCACTTGTACCAAGAGAGATTTCTGTGTCTTAAATGATTTGGTGCATATTTTTGCAACACTGAGAGGATACTGCCTACAGCTCAAGCAAGGATGACATTGGTCTCTTCCGTTTCAAACTAATCAGCATTCTCCAGCAATGACAAAGTGCCAGAGTGTATATATGAGAGCTAAGGAAAGCACAAAACAATGGTTCACAGACAAATTGGCTAATTTGTTTAACAGTGGGAAACCGTGCAATGTACTGTTTGGAGGGGTTTGTTTTGCATAATGGTTTTATATATCTTTGTTGGAATTTTGATACAGTGTAGATTAGCCAGGTGAATGATCTTTGAAACATCTGTTTCAGGTCTAGGGAAAATGACAGAATGCCCTTAAAGTATGAAGTGACATATCCAAATTACACTTTTGTTTTCATGACATAAGAACCTAATGTAAAATAAAACCAGTCACAACCAAAGTTTGATTGGATTTGTTATTCATTGGTAGAAAACAGATTTTAAGTAATTCTTCTATGTCTTAAGGGCTCTATTTTGCTCTTATGGTACTCATAATTAAGTTTTATTTTGGCATTCTGTGTGCAAAAAGAAGCATATGGTGGCTCTTAAGTTTTGAAGTTATTACAGCTTTCTTTAAGAGATTACTGATTATATAATAGGGGTTAGAATTTGTTGAAGGAACTGCCAAATACTTCTTAAAATATGGAAATTTTTAAAAAGTACTCCTGAAAGTTACTCTATGATAATTTTAAATTGTGTGATCTAGACATACGTTAGGTGATTGCAAAAATAGCAAATCAAAGGATTAAATGAGCTTATAAGTTGTATGTAAACATACAAATTCCTAACTCTATTACAGTGTACATATATGAAAAGAAATAATGAAAACAGAACTATAATATTTTTTAAAATATGCTTTTATTTATATTTTGCATAATGTAAAATTCTACTAAATAAAGCAAGTTGGCAAAACCCCTTGGTGTATACATTTAAGTCCCTAAAATAATTTTATACCAACAACAAAATACCTTTTCCAGTTTTGGAGCTTCTGCATTTCCTTTCGTTTTCTCAGTCTCCATTTGTCCATCTTGGAAGTCTTCATATGTTTTATATGCAGGACTTCTGCATAGTTTAACTTCCACTAAGTGTTTGGGTGTCTCAGCGTTTTTTGTTTTAAAAATATTTAACACTAAAACCTTATAATAGTGAAGCTATTTATCAGACCACTGAGCCAAGATGCTGGTGTTAAAAGAACTTCCGGGTGCTTAGGATAAAGGGACAGAGTATTGGTATCCCAGTTGTTTGGGAGTTTTAAGATTGGGACAAGATGTTATTGTCTTGTTCTTGCTGAGATCCTACTTATGAAGCAAAGCCTGATAGAATAAAGCCTTCCTCTAAAGCTTTATGATAATGATCATATTTATTAACAATGCTGTTATGCATACTTAGAGTTTGCATATATTCAGCCTGTGTTGCATGTCTTCAGAATTACATAAATCCCTTTCATTTAAACTTCCAAATGAGAAAAGATCTTTATTGACTCTGGTGGAAGAAATAATATTTCTTCTCAATGTATCTTCCTGCCCCAGGCTTTAGAAGAAACATGTGAAACATGTCTGTAGGAAGCATCAGCATGGCCATAAGTGCAATGATTTTAAGATACACCCCTGCCCATTTCCAGTATATTTTTGACATAAGTAAATATTAAGAGTAAACAGAATTCATGTAAGAGTCTACTGTGTACATGTGAAAAAGCATTTCTAGATAATGTGAGGAACGCTGGCCATCAACCAGGGAAAGGTCATGCAGTATTGCAGATTTTCATGAAGCCCTGCAAGATAACTGCAGTCATACCAAAAACTATTAGAGTAAGTGGGTTTTTAAAATAATTTTTGTTTAAAAGAGTTTATATTTCACAAGCAGAAATGTCAAATGGTAGTCTATGTAAACGGTTGTGCATCTTCTCTTTGCACATTTCTGTTTTACATCAGAGAAAGCTGTGGTCATGCTAAAATTAGATATACTTTTTGAGTGATTTGGTCGAGCTGTGTGTAAAATATTTAACCCATAAGTCAAGTACAGTGTACTATGTTTAATGAAGTTACTACATTTAATGCATTTATTGCATATATGAATATATACAGGAAGAGGCTTTATGTCTTCTGATATTTGATTTTTGAATGTGTTTTTAAGTCAGTGGTGCCTTTAGGCAAGAACCTTCAAAATTAATCATTCTTTGAGTTTTTCTGATTTTTCAGGTAACATAAACTATTTAGAAACCATCACTACTAACTTACAGTTCATTCCTCTAAAAAATTGATTGTATGATTTAAATATAATACTAAGATGGGCATTTCCTGTGATTAGGGTTTTCTGAATAGTTGCTGAAAACAATTGTGCCATTGACCAATGGATGCACTTGGTTAGCCTTAATTTTTATTTTAAAAAACATTTAAAACTTTCTTGAATATAGCAGTTCCTTCATTTTAAGTTTCTGCTGCGGGTGTTTGGAAAAAAATCAAACAGTTAAGTGCTACTAGAAAGTGTACCAATTTTTAAAAATTTAAGAACAATATAAAATTTCACAATCTAAAATTTTAATTTGTGCAATATTTTCATTTAATGCATGTGTATTTGAGTAATTGTAAAATAAATGAATTTTTAATGTTTTGAGATCTAGTTAAACTGTCTTCTTAACCCAACAACTTAACATTCCGTTGTTGCTGCATCCTTTTATTTAAGGACTTGTTTTAAAAGTCGTTTTGTCACTCCTTGTAAAATTCTTTTGTTATTAGTAAATTTTGCTTATAGGAGCATGGCTCCTGTATTACAAGGGAAAAATATAAAGAGCACATTTTAGGATTACAATTGTTTAAAGATAACTTGTGCATATCATTGTACAATAAGTGTCAACTGTGTGCCTAACTATTCTATCAATACTTCTTTAACAAAGAAGAAACAGCAATCAGAATGTCAGTTATTTTTATTGAACTAAAAAGATTTAAAATTTTATTTGGTTTGCATTATGTTTTGTCCATTAGAAAATACTAATAAAGTATTAACAAACCTTTTTGTTGAATTTTATTTCATAGTGATGTATTTTTATTACTTTTAAAAAGTGCTTGTTCAGTTGTCTTACCTTTAGTATCTGTGTGTATTTTGCTTTCTTTTCAATTTGGAAATCAAGCAACTCAAGTCCCAGGTTGATGGATAAACTACTGGATGATTACTGACTTACTACAACAAACTGAATTTACTTTTTCCTTTCATGGGGCAAGTAATTTAGTACCTCAGCATTAAAGAAACTTCATTCTTCCCTACATACAAAATTATAATTTTCCCATAAAGAGAAAGACCTATAAGTAATCTGTTAACAATTTTTGTTTGACTTCATTTTAAATTCATAATATGCCTGCTATTATGAGGTTTCAGTTTTAAAGGCAATAGATTCAGTACTGTGCAATGTAGCTGTGCCTCATTGGTCATGGTATTTGCAGCCATCTTCATCTGGATCCACAGACTTCTCAGACATCAGTGTGATTACTCCTCCCCTATCAGGGGCAGTCATATTGTTTCTCGAAATACTTACTGTAAAATATTGACCCCTTTAAGATGTTCATGAAGAAATAATTTTATACTTTTATGTAACTTACGCAAATCTATATACTATCCAAAACCCTGAAATCTTCCTTTACAATTCAAATGATTGTATCAAAGTTTCTAAAAAGTTATATAATAAAGAACTCTGTTTAACTTTGTTTTTCTAACTTCCCAAACTTAGTTAACTATAGAATCTTTTCTTATAAATACCTATGAATGGGTTTCCCACGTGGCTCAGATGGTAAAGAATCTGCCTGCAGTGCAGGAGACCCGGGTTCGATCCTTCGGTCGGGAAGATCCGCTGCAGAAGGGAATGGCTACCCACTCCAGTATTCTTGCCTGGAGAATTCCATGGACAGAGGAGTCTGGTGGGCTTCAGTCCATGGCGTTTCAGAGAGTCGGACATGACTGGGCAACTAAGACTTACACTTCAGGGGAGAAGAAAACAAAGTGAAGCCTTGTTAAATTAGGAAATAGAAACTTGAGACAAAACCAATGGATTTAGGACACAGTGTTATGGGGGGTTTGTTTTTGTTTTTCTGGGTTTTTTTAAACTTATCATTCCAATGCAGAGTTCAGTGTTTGAAAGAAAGGAGAATTTGAAAAATTATGGCACATATTGAAGTTGAATTTGCCTCTGGGTACCAGAATAATGAATTCAGTGAGGGATAATAGAGTATTGTCTCATCAGGAGGAGGAAAGGTACTTGCCAAGGATCTTGCTGATATGATTAAAGAGTGAAGTGTTAGTTGCTGAGTCACATCCAACTCTTTGCAACCCAGTGGACTCTTTGTAAGCCAGCCAGGCTCCTCTGTCCATAATTCTCCAGGCAAGAATATTGGAGTGGGGAGCCAGAGGATCTTCCCAACCCAGGAGTTGAACCCAGATTTCCTCCATTGCAGGTAGATTCTTTACCATTTGAGCCACCTGGGAAGCCCGATCAAGGAGTTGTTTAGTCGCTCAGTCGTGTCTGACTGTGACCCCATGGACTGCAGCATACCAGGCTTCCCTGTCCTTTACTATCTCCCAGAGCTTGCTCAAACTCACATCCATTGAGTCAGTGATGCCATCCAACCATCTCATCCTATGTCGTCCCCTTCTCCTCCTCCTTTCAACCTTTCGCAGCATCAGGGTCTTTTCCAATGAGCTTTTTGCATCAGGTGGCCAAAGTATTGGAGCTTCAGCATCAGTCCCTTTGATGAATATTAAGGATTGATTTCTTTCTTTTTTTTTTTTTTTTATTTTTAAACTTTACAATATTATATTAGTTTTGCCAAATATCGAAATAAATCCACCACAGGTATACCTGTGTTCCCCATCCTGAACCCTCCTCCCTCCCCATACCCTCCCTGTGGGTCGTCCCAGTGCACCAGCCCCAAGCATCCAGTATCGTGCATCGAACCTGGACTGGCGACTCGTTTCATACATGATATTATACCTGTTTCACTGCTATTCTCCCAAATCTCCCCACCCTCTCCCTCTCCCACAGAGTCCATAAGACTGATCTATACATCAGTGTCTCTTTTGCGGTCTTGTACACTGGGTTATTGTTACCATCTTTCTAAATTCCACATATATGCGTTAGTATACTGTATTGGTGTTTTTCTTTCTGGCTTACTTCACTCTGTATAATAGGTTCCAGTTTCATCCATCTCATTAGAACTGATTCAAATGTATTCTTTTTAATGGCTGAGTAATACTCCATTGTGTATATGTACCACAGCTTTCTTATCCATTCATCTGCTGATGGGCATCTAGGTTGCTTCCATGTCCTGGCTATTATAAACAGTGCTGTGATGAACATTGGGGTACACGTGTCTCTTTCCCTTCTGGTTTCCTCAGTGTGTATGCCCAGCAGTGGGATTGCTGGATCATAAGGCAGTTCTTTTTCCAGTTTTTTAAGGAATCTCCACACTGTTCTCCCTCCATAGTGGCTGTACTAGTTTGCATTCCCACCAACAGTGTAAGAGGGTTCCCTTTTCTCCACACCCTCTCCAGCATTTATTGCTTGTAGACTTTTGGATCACAGCCATTCTGACTGGTGTGAAATGGTACGTCATAGTGGTTTAGATTTGCATTTCTCTGATAATGAGTGATGTTGAGCATCTTTTCATGTTTGTTAGCCATCTGTATGTCTTCTTTGGAGAAATGTCTATTTAGTTCTTTGGCCCATTTTTTGATTGGGTCATTTATTTTTCTGGAGTTGAGCTGTAGGAGTTGCTTGTATATTTTTGAGATTAGTTGTTTGTCAGTTGCTTCATTTGCTATTATTTTCTCCCATTCTGAAGGCTGCCTTTTCACCTTGCTAATAGTTTCCTTTGATGTGCAGAAGCTTTTAAGTTTAATTAGATCTCATTTGTTTATTTTTGCTTTTATTTCCAATATTCTGGGAGGTGGGTCATAGAGGATCCTGCTGTGATGTATGTCGGAGAGTGTTTTGCCTATGTTCTCCTCTAGAAGTTTTATAGTTTCTGGTCTTACATTGAGATCTTTAATCCATTTTGAGTTTATTTTTGTGTATGTTGTTAGAAAGTGTTCTAGTTTCATTCTTTTGCAAGTGGTTGACCAGTTTTCCCAGCACCACTTGTTAAAGAGATTGTCTTTAATCCATTGTATATTCTTGCCTCCTTTGTCAAAGATAAGGTGTCCATATGTGCGTGGATTTATCTCTGGGCTTTCTATTTTGTTCCATTTTTCAATATTTCTGTCTTTGTGCCAGTACCATACTGTTTTGATAACTATGGCTTTGTAATAGAGTCTGAAGTCAGGTAGGTTGATTCCTCCAGTTCCATTTTTCTTTCTCAAGATAGCTTTGGCTATTCGAGGTTTTTTGTATTTCCATACAAATTGTGAAATTATTTGTTCTAGCTCTGTGAAGAATACCGTTGGTAGCTTGATAGGGATTGCATTGAATCTATAAATTGCTTTGGGTAGTATATTCATTTTCACTATATTGATTCTTCCAATCCATGAACATGGTATATTTTTCCATCTATTAGTGTCCTCTTTGATTTCTTTCACCAGTGTTTTATAGTTTTCTATATATAGGTCTTTAGTTTCTTTAGGTAGATATATTCCTAAGTATTTTATTCTTTCCGTTGCAATGGTGAATGGAATTGTTTCCTTAATTTCTCTTTCAGTTTTCTCATTATTAGTGTATAGGAATGCAAGGGATTTCTGTGTGTTGATTTTATATCCTGCAACTTTACTATATTCATTGATTAGTTCTAGTAATTTTCTGGTGGAGTCTTTAGGGTTTTCTATGTAGAGGATCATGTCATCTGCAAATAGAGTTTTACTTCTTTTCCAATTTGGATTCCTTTTATTTCTTTTTCTGCTCTGATTGCTGTGGCCAAAACTTCCAAAACTATGTTGAATAGTAATGGTGAAAGTGGGCACCCTTGTCTTGTTCCTGACTTTAGAGGAAATGCTTTCAATTTTTCACCATTGAGGATAATGTTTGCTGTGGGTTTGTCATATATAGCTTTTATTATGTTGAGGTATGTTCCTTCTATTCCTGCTTTCTGGAGAGTTCTTATCATAAATGGATGTTGGATTTTGTCAAAGGCTTTCTCTGCATCTATTGAGATAATCATATGGTTTTTATTTTTCAATTTGTTAATGTGGTGTATTACATTGATTGATTTGCGGATATTGAAGAATCCTTGCATCCCTGGGATAAAGTCCACTTGGTCATGGTGTATGATCTTTTTAATGTGTTGTTGGATTCTGATTGCTAGAATTTTGTTAAGGATTTTTGCATCCATGTTCATCAGTGATATTGGCCTGTAGTTTTCTTTTTTTGTGGGATCTTTGTCAGGTTTTGGTATTAGGGTGATGGTGGCCTCATAGAATGAGTTTGGAGGTTTACCTTCCTCTGCAATTTTCTGGAAGAGTTTGAGCAGGATAGGTGTTAGCTCTTCTCTAAATTTTTGGTAGAATTCAGCTGTGAAGCCATCTGGACCTGGGCTTTTGTTTGCTGGAAGACTTTTGATTACAGTCTCAATTTCCGTGCTTGTGATGGGTCTGTTAAGATTTTCTATTTCTTCCTGGTCCAGTTTTGGAAAGTTGTACTTTTCTAAGAATTTGTCCATTTCTTCCACGTTGTCCATTTTATTGGCATATAATTGTTGATAGTAGTCTCTTATGATCCTTTGTATTTCTGTGTTGTCTGTTGTGATCTTTCCATTTTCATTTCTAATTTTATTGATTTGATTTTTCTCCCTTTGTTTCTTGATGAGTCTGGCTAATGGTTTGTCAATTTTATTTATCCTTTCAAAGAACCAGCTTTTGGCTTTGTTGATTTTTGCTATGGTCTCTTGTTTCTTTTGCATTTATTTCTGCCCTAATTTTTAAGATTTCTTTCTTTCTACTAACCCTGGGGTTCTTCATTTCTTCCTTTTCTAGTTGCTTTAGGTGTAGGGTTAGGTTATTTATTTGACTTTTTTCTTGTTTCTTGAGGTGTGCCTGTATTGCTATGAACTTTCCCCTTAGGACTGCTTTTAAAGTGTCCCACAGGTTTTGGATTGTTATGTTTTCATTTTCACTAGTTTCTATGCAAATTTTGATTTCTTTTTTGATTCTTCTGTGATTTGTTGGTTATTCAGCAGCATGTTGTTCAGCCTCCATATGTTGGAATTTTTGATAGTTTTTCTCCTGTAATTGAGATCTAATCTTACTGCATTGTGGATCAGAAAAGATGCTTGGAATGATTTCTATTTTTTTGAATTTACCAAGGCTAGATTTATGGCCCAGGATGTGATCTATCCTGGAGAAGGTTCCATGTGCGCTTGAGAAAAAGGTGAAATTCATTGTTTTGGGATGAAATGTCCTGTAGATATCAATTAGGTCTAACTGGTCTATTGTATCGTTTAACGTTTGTGTTTCCTTGTTAATTTTCTGTTTAGTTGATCTATCCATAGGTGTGAGTGGGGTATTAAAGTCTCCCACTATTATTGTGTTATTGTTAATTTCTCCTTTCATACTTGTTAGCATTTGTCTTACAGATTGCGGCGCTCCCGTGTTGGGTGCATATATATTTATAATTGTTATATCTTCTTCTTGGATTGATCCTTTGATCATTATGTAGTGACCATCTTTGTCTCTTTTCACAGCCTTTGTTTTAAAGTCTATTTTATCTGATATAAGTATTGCTACTCCTGCTTTCTTTTGGTCCCTATTTGCATGGAAAATCTTTTTCCAGCCCTTCACTTTCAGTCTGTATGTGTCCCCTGTTTTGAGGTGGGTCTCTTGTAGACAACATATATAGGGGTCTTGTTTTTGTATCCATTCAGCCAGTATTTGTCTTTTGGTTGGGGCATTCAACCCATTTACGTTTAAGGTAATTACTGATAAGTATGATCCCGTTGCCATTTACTTTATTGTTTTGGGTTCGAGTTTATACACCGTTTTTGTGTTTCCTGTCTAGAGAATATCCTTTAGTATTTGTTGGAGAGCTGGTTTGGTGGTGCTGAATTCTCTCAGCTTTTGCTTGTCTGAGAAGCTTTTGATTTCTCCTTCATATTTGAATGAGATCCTTGCTGGGTACAATAATCTGGGCTGTAGGTTATATCTTTCATCACTTTAAGTATGTCTTGCCATTCCCTCCTGGCTTGAAGAGTTTCTTTTGAAAGATCAGCTGTTATCCTTATGGGAATTCCCTTGTGTGTTATTTGTTGTTTTTCCCTTGCTGCTTTTAATATTTGTTCTTTGTGTTTGATCTTTGTTAATTTGATTAGTATGCGTCTTGGGGTGTTTCGCCTTGGGTTTATCCTGTTTGGGACTCTCTGGGTTTCTTGGACTTGGGTGATTATTTCCTTCCCCATTTTAGGGAAGTTTTCAACTATTATCTCTTCAAGTATTTTCTCATGGTCTTTCTTTTTGTCTTCTTCTTCTGGGACCCCTATGATTCAAATGTTGTAGCGTTTAATATTGTCCTGGAGGTCTCTGAGATTGTCCTCATTTCTTTTAATTCGTTTTTCTTTTATCCTCTCTGATTCATTTATTTCTACCATTCTGTCTTCTAATTCACTAACCCTATCTTCTGCCTCTGTTATTCTACTATTTGTTGCCTCCAGAGTGTTTTTAATTTCATTTATTGCATTATTCATTTTATATTGACTCTCTTTTATTTCTTCTAGGTCCTTGTTAAACCTTTCTTGCATCTTCTCAATCTTTGTCTCCAAGCTATTTATCTGTGATTCCATTTTGATTTCAAGATTTTGGATCAATTTCACTATCATTATTCAGAATTCTTTATCAGGTAGAATCCCTATCTCTTCCTCTTTTGTTTGGTTTGGTGGGCATTTATCCTGTTCCTTTATCTGCTGGGTATTCCTCTGTCTTTTCATCTTGTTTAAATTGCTGAGTTTGGGGTGTCCTTTCTGTATTCTGGCAGTTTGTAGAGTTCTCTTTATTGTGGCGTTTCCTCGCTCTGTGTGGGTTTGTACAGGTGGCTTGTCAAGGTTTCTTGGTTAGGGAAGCTTGTGTCGGTGTTCTGATGGGTGGAGCTGTATTTCTTCTCTCTCCTTTCGAAGACTTGGGTTGCTTTTCTGGGTGCCTGATGTCCTCTGCTTTCATTCAGAAGTTGTTTTGTGGAATTTACTCGGCGTTTAAATGTTCTTTTGATGAATTTGTGGGGGAGAAAGTGTTCTCCCCATCCTACTCCTCCGCCATCTTAGGTCCTCCCCCCTAAGGATTGATTTCCTTTAGGATTGACAGGTTTGATCTTGCAGTCCAAGGGACTAGGAGATGCAAAGAAGAGAGAAATGTAATACAGGTCAGCTTTTAAAATGTGTGCCAGACATTGATCCATATATAATAGGGCGATGCTATGTTTGATCTAGGATCTAAAGCGGCAGCCAAGAACTTGCTATTTCACATACACAAAAAATTAATGGAATAAAAATTAAACTTACTTGTGTCTGTTTACAGCCAAGAACTTGGTGTTTCAAATACACAAAAAATTAATGGAATAAAGATTATACTTACTTGTGTCTGTTTACCAATACACAGTGTATAAGAATTGTATGAAATGTGATATTTTAATTGAGATGGTAAACATGAACTATTACATGTCATTGAGTGGAATAAAACAATAGGTCTACTTCTTTGTTGGAAAACTCCAAGACCACCACTTGATTCACTAGGAGGGCTCACAGGACTGTGCCTTTAGTCATACAGCAAAGACTTCTTATAGCAAAGCAATACAGAAGAAAATCCACAAGAAAGGATGCACATGGCTATGTTTGAGCGAAGCTGGCCACAAGCTTATGAAGTTCTCTCCCAATGCAGTCTTGCAGGATATACTTAATTTCCCCCTAGCAATGACTTGTGATAACAGGTGTGAAACATGGTTGGTTAAGGAAGCTCATTGAAGACTGCCTGACATACCAAAATGCTGGAAAGTGTGTTCTACACATAAACCATATGTCAGTTTACACATGGTGAGCCAGTTTTATCAGTTTGGGGAATGGTAGGAATATTCCTAAAATTGAAGTTCTCAAATACCTGAGAACAAAGACCAACATTACAAGCAGACCTTTCAAAGGACAGCAGTCATACCTGCTATGTTGACTCTCTGCACAGCTATATACCTTGACCCAAAGAAATGGCTAGTAGAAGGTGATGATTGCACTGAAGACCCTTATGATTTATCCTTGTGTAGAAGCCTAGAAGTGAAAACATGGCAGGGTTTAGATTCAGGTGAAAGGGTTATGCAGGTGAAATAAAATGACTGATAATGTTATATGTTGCAATCCTATAAGCTGCAGGAACCTATTTGTGTATTTCCAATAAGATTCCAACAGCGAACAGTTTTATAGCACTTACTAATCAGTTATTTGAGGTGTAGATAACTATTGATACTTTTTGGTTTATAGATGGGAAAACTCAAGCATACCAAAGTTTTAGACCTGGTAAGTGATCAGGCTGAAATTTCAACTCAGGTGATCAAGTCTTTAACAGCATCATCATTTTGAATCTGAAATGGCTAAACTGGAATTCCATCACCTCCACTAGCTTTGTTTGTAGTGATGCTTCCCTAAGGTCCACTTGACTTCGCATTCCAGGATGTCTGGTTCTATGTGAATGATCACACCATCATGGTTGTCTGGATCATGATGATCTTTTTTGTATAGTTCTGTGTATTCTTGCCACCTCTTCTTAATATCTTTTGCTTCTGTTGTTAGGTACATACCATTTCTGTCCTTTATTGTGCCCATCTTGGCATGAAATATCTCTAATTTTTTTTGAAGAGATCTCTAGTCTTTCCCATTCTGCTGTTTTCCTCTATTTCTTTGCATTGATCACTGAAGAATGCTTTTTAAAAAATTTTTTTATTGAAGGATAATTGCTTTACAGAATTTTGTTTTCTGTCAAACCTCAACATGAATAAGCCATAGGTGTGTATGTATGTGTGTATATATATATATATATATATATATATATATATCCCCTCCCTTTTGAACCTCCCTCCCATCTCCCTCCCTATCTCACCCCTCTAGGTTGATACAGAGCCCCTGTTTGAGTTTCCTGAGGCATACAGCAAATTCCCAATGGCTATCTAATTTACATATGGTAATGAAAGTATCCATACTATTCTTTACATACATCTCACCCTCTCTTACCCTCTCCCCATGTCAATAAGTCTATTCTCTATATCTGTTTCTCCATTGCTGCCCTGTAAATAAATTCTTAAGAACCATTTTTCTATATTGCATGTATGTACATTAGAATATGATATTTACCTTTTTCTGACTCACTTCACTCTGTATTATAGGTTCTAGGTTCATCCACCTCATCAGAACTGACTCAAATGTATTCCTTTTTACCGCTGAGTAATATTCCTTTTTTTTTTCCTTTGCCTTTTTGCATTTCTTTTCCATGGGGATGGTCTTGATCCCTGTCTCCTGTACAATGTCACGAACCTCATTCTGTAATTCATCAGGCACTCTATCTATCAGATCTAGTCCCTTAAATCTATTTCTCACTTCCACTGTATAATCATAAGGGATTTGATTTAGGTCATACCTGAATGGTCTAGTGGTTTTCCCTACTTTCTTCAATTTAAGTGTGAATTTGGCAATAAGGAGTTCATTATCTGAGCCACAGTCAGCTCCTGGTCCTGTTTTTGTTGACTGTATAGAGCTTCTCCATCTTTGGCTGCAAAGAATATAATCAATCTATTTCAGTGTTGACCAGCTGGTGATGTCCATGTGTAGAGTCTTCTCTTGTGTTGTTGGAAGAGGGTATTTGCTATGACGAGTGCATTTTCTTGGCAAAACTCTATTAGTCTTTGCCCTGCTTCATTCTGTATTCCAAGGCCAAATTTGCCTGTTACTCCAGGTGTTTCTTGACTTCCTACTTTTGCATTCCAGTCCCCTGTAATGAAAAGGACATCTTTTTTGGGTGTTAGTTCTAAAAGGTCTTGTAGGTCTTCATAGAACCATTCAACTTCAGCTTCTTCAGCGTTACTGGTTGGGGCATAGACTTGGATTACTGTGATACTGAATGGTTTGCCTTGGAAATGAACAGAGATCATTCTGTCATTTTTGAGATTGCATCCAAGTACTGCATTTTGGACTCTTGTTGACCATGATGGCTACTCCATTTCCTCTGCAGGATTCCTGCCCACATTAGTAGATATAATGGTCATCTGAGTTAAATTCACCTATTCCAGTCCATTTTAGTTCTCTGATTCCTAGAATGTCGACATTCACTCTTGCCATCTCCTGTTTGACCACTTCCAATTTGCTTTGATTCATGGACCTGACATTCCAGGTTCCTATGCAATATTGCTCTTTACAGCATAGGACCTTGCTTCTATCACCAGTCACATCCACAGCTGGGTATTGTTTTTGCTCTGGCTCCATCCCTTCATTCTTTCTGGAGTTATTTCTCCACTGATCTCCAGTAGCATATTGGGAACCTACTGACCTGGGGAGTTCCTCTTTCAGTATCCTATCATTTTGCCTTTTCATACTGTTCATGGAGTTCTCAAGGCAAGAATACTGAAGTGGTTTGCCATTCCCTTCTCCAGTGGACCACATTCTGTCAGGCCTCTCTACCATGATCCGCCCATCTTGGGTGGCCCCATGGGCGTGGCTTAGTTTCACTGAGTTACACAAGGCTGTGGTCCTAGTGTGATCAGATTGACTAGTTTTCTGTGATTATGGTTTCAGTGTGTCTGCCCTCTGATGCCCTCTTGCAACACCTACCATCTTACTTGGGTTTCTCTTACCTTGGACATGGGGTATCTCTTCACGGCTGCTCAAGCAAAGCGCAGCCACTGCTCCTTACTTTAGACGAGGGGTATCTCCTCACCACTGTCCCTCCTGACCTTGAACATGGAATAGCTCCTCTAGGCCCTACTGCTTCCGGGCAGCCACCGCTTCTTGGACGTGTGGTTGCTCCTTCTGGCCGCCACCCCTGGAAAAGAAATGCAAAAAAGCAAAATGGCTCTCTGGGGAGGCCTTACAAATAGCTGTGAAAAGAAGAGAAGTGAAAAGCAAACGAGAAAGGGAAAGATAAGCATCTGAATGTAGAGTTCCAAAGAATAACAAGAGATAAGAAAGCCTTCCTTGGCCATCAATGCAAAGAAATAGAGGCAAACAGCAGAATGGGAAAGACTAGAGATCTCTTCAAGAAAATTAGAGATACCAAGGGAACATTTCATGCAAAGATGGGCTCGATATAGGACAGAAATGGTATGGACCTAACAGAAGCAGAAGATACTAAGAAGAGGTGGCAAGAATACACAGAAAAACTGTACAAAAAGATTTTCATGACCAAGATAATCACGATGGTGTGATCACTCACCTAGAGCCAGACATCCTAGAATATGAAGTCAAGTGGGCCTTAGAAAGCATCACTATGAACAAAGCTAGTGGAGGTGATGGAACTCCAGTTGAGCTCTTTCAAATCCTGGAAGATGATGCTGTGAAAGTGCTGCACTCAATATGCCAGCAAATTTGGAAAACTCAGCAGTGGCCACAGGACTGGAAAAGGTCAGTTTTCATTCCAATCCCAAAGAAAGGTAATGCCAAAGAATGCTCAAACTACCGCACAATTGCACTCATCTCACAGGCTAGTAAAATAATGCTCAAAATTCTCCAAGCCAGGCTTTAGCAATACATGAACCATGAACTTCCAGATGTTCAAGCTGGTTTTAGAAAAGGCAGAGGAACCAGAGATCAAATTGCCAACATCCGCTGGATCATGGAAAAAGCAAGAGAGTTCCAGAAAAACATCTATTTCTGCTTTATTGACTATGCCAAAGCCTTTGACTGTGTGGATCACAATCAACTGTGAAAAATTCTGAAAGATATGGGAATACCAGACCACTTGACCTGCCTCTTAAGAAATCTATATGCAGGTCAGGAAGCAACAGTTAGAACTGGAAATGGAATAACAGACTGGTTCCAAATAGGAAAAGGAGTACGTCAAGGCTGTATATTGTCACTCTGCTTATTTAACTTATATGCAGAGTACAGCATGAGAAATGCTGGGCTGGATGAAACAGAAGCTGGAATCAAGATGCCGGGAGACATATCAATAACCTCAGATATGCAGATGATACCACCCTTGTGGCAGAAAGTGAAGAGGAACTAAAAAGCCTCTTGATGAAGTGCAAGTGGAGAGTGAAAAATTTGGCTAAAAGCTCAACATTCAGAAAACGAAGATCATGGCATCCGGTCCCACCACTTCATGGGAAATAGATGGGGAAACAGTGGAAACAGTGTCAGACTTTATTTTGGGGGGCTCCAAAATCACTGCAGATGGTGACTGCAGCCATGAAGTTAAACGACGCTTACTCCTTGGAAGAAAAGTTATGACCAACCTAGAGAGCATATTCAAAAGCAGAGACATTACTTTGCCAACAAAGGTCCATCTGTTCAAGGCTATGGTTTTTACTGTGGTCATGTATGGATGGGAGAGTTGGACTGTGAAGAAGGCTGAGAGCCCAAGAATTGATGCTTTTGAACTGTGGTGTTGGAGAAGACTCATGAGAGTCCCTTGGACTGCAAAGAGATCCAACCAGTCCATTCTGAAGGAGATCAGCCCTGGGTGTTCTTTGGAAGGAATGATGCTAAAGCTGAAACTCCAGTACTTTGGCCACCTCATGGGAAAAGTTGACTCATTGGAAAAGACTCTGAGGCTGGGAGGGATTGGGGGCAGGAGGAGAAGGGGATGACAGAGGATGAGATGGCTGGATGGCATCACTGACTCAATGGACGTGAGTCTGAGTGAACTCCGGGTGTTGGTGATGGACAGGGAGGCCTGGCGTGTTGTGATTCATGGGGTCGCAAAGAGTCAGACATGACTGAGCAACTGAACTGAACTGAATATTCCATTGTGTATATGTACCACAACTTCTTTATCCGTTCATCTGTCAATGGGCATCTCAGTTGCTTCCATGTGCTAGCTATTGTAAATAATGCTTCAGTGAACAATGGAATACATGTGTCTTTTTTAGTTTTGGTTTCCTTTGGGTATATGTCTAGGAGTGGGAGTGCTGGGTCATGTGGTGGTTTTATTCCTAGTTTTTTAAGGAATCTCCATACCATCTTCCATAGTCCCACCAACAGTGCAAGAGCATTCCCTTTTCTCCACACCCTTTCCAGCATTTATTGTTTGTAGACTTTTTGATGATGGCCATTCTGTCCGATCTGAGGTGATATATTATTGTGGTTTTGATGTGCATTTCTCTAATACTGAGCAATGTTGAGCATCTTTTCATGTGTTTGTTAGCCATCTGTATGTCATCTTTGGAAAGATGTCTGTTTAGGTCTTTTTCCCACTTTTTGATTGGGTTGTTTGTTTTCCTGGTATTGAGTTGTATGAGCTGCTTGTATATTTTGAAAATTAATCCTTTGTCAGTTGTTTCATTTGCTATTATTTTCTTCCATTCCGAGGGTTGTCTTTTTACCTTGCTTACAGATTCCTTTGCTGTGCAAAAGCTTTTAAGTTTAATCAGGTCCCACTTGTTTACTTTTGTTTTTGTTTCCATTACTCTAGGAGGTGGGTCATAGAGGATCTTGCTTTGATTTATGTCATCGAGTGTTCTGCTTAAAAGTTTTCTAGTTTCTGGTCTTATATTTAGGTATTTAATCCATTCTGAATTTATCTTTGTGTACGGCATTAGGAAGTGTTCTAATTCTTTTACATGTAGCTGTCCAGCTTTCCCAGCACCATTTATTGAAGAAGCTGTCTTTGCCGCATTGTATATTCTTGCTTCCTTTGTCAAAAATAAGTTACCCATAGGTACCTGGGTTTATTTCTGAGGTTTATATTTTGTTCCATTGGTCTATATTTCTGTTTTTATGCCAGTACCATACTATCTTGATGATTGTATCTTTGTAGTATAACTTGAAGTCAGGGCGGTTGATTCCTCCAGGTCCATTGTTATTTCTCAAGACTGCTTTGGCTATTTGGGATCTTTTATGTTTCCATATAAATTGTGAAAATTTTTGTCCTAGTTCTGTGAAAAATGCCATTGGTAATTTGATAGGGATCACATTGAATCTGTAGATTATGAGGAACACTTTCTTATCTCTCCTTGCTATTCTTTGGAACTCTGCATTCAAATGAGTATATCTTTCCTTTTGTTCTTTGCCTTTGGCTTCTCTTCTTTTCTCAGCTATTTGTAGGGCCTCCTCAGACAACCATTTCTTCTTCCTGGGGATGGTGTGGATCACTGCCTCCTGTACAGTGTCACAAACCTCCGTCCGTAGGTCTTCAGCCACTCTGTCTATCAAATCTAACCCCTTGAATCTATTTGTCACTACTACTGCTGTTAAAGTGCTGTGCTTAATATACCAGCAAATTTGGAAAACTCAGCAGTGGCCACAAAACTGGAAAAGGTCAGTTTTCATTACAATCTCAAACAGGCAATGTCAAAAAATGTTCAAGTTCAGTTCAGTCACTCAGTCGTGTCCGACTCTTTGCGACCCCATGAATCGCAGCACACCAGGCCTCCCTGTCCATCACCAACTCCTGGAGTTCACCCAGACTCACGTCCATCGAGTCGGTGATGCCATCCAGCCATCTCATCCTCTGTCGTCCCCTTCTCCTCCTGCCCCCAATCCCTCCCAGCATCAGAGTCTTTTCCAATGAGTCAACTCTTCACATGAGGTGGCCAAAGTACTGAAAAGTTTCAGCTGCAGCATCATTCCCTCCAAAGAACACCTAGGACTGATCTCCTTCAGGATATACTGGTTGGATCTCCTTGCAGTCCAAGGGGCTCTCAAGAATCTTCTCCAACACCACAGTTCAAAAGCATCAATTCTTCGGTGCTCAGCTTTCTTCACAGTCCAACTCTTACATCCATACATGACCACAGGAAAAACCATAGCCTTGACTAGATGGATCTTTGTTGGCAAAGTAATGTCTCTGCTTTTTAATATGCTATCTAGGTTGGACATAACTTTTCTTCCAAGGAGTAAGCGTCTTTTAATTTCATGGCTGCGGTCACCATCTGCAGTGATTTTGGAGCCCCAAAAAATAAAGTCTGACACTGTTTCCACTGTTTCCCCATCTATTTCCCATGAAGTGGTGGGACCGGATGCCATGATCTTCGTTTTCTGAATGTTGAGCTTTAAGGCAACTTTTTCACTCTCCACTTTCACTTTCATCAAGAGGCTTTTTAGTTCCTCTTCACTTTCTGCCATAAGGGTGGTGTCATCTGCATATCTGAGGTTATTGATATTTCTCCTGGCAATCTTGATTCCAGCTTGTGCTTCTTCCAGTCCAGCGTTTCTCATGCTGTACTCTGCATATAAGTTAAATAAGCAGGGTGACAATATACAGCCTTGACGGACTCCTTTTCCTATTTGGAACCAGTCTGTTGTTCCATGTCCAATTCTAACTGTTGCTTCCTGACCTGCACACAGATTTCTCAAGAGGCAGGTCAGGTGGTCTGGTATTCCCATCTCTTTCAGAATTTTCCACAGTTGATTGTGATCCACACAGTCAAAGGCTTTGGCATAGTCAATAAAGCAGAAATAGATGTTTTTCTGGAACTCTCTTGCTTTTTCCATGATCCAGCAGATGTTGGCAATTTGATCTCTGGTTCCTCTGCCTTTTCTAAAACCAGCTTGAACATCAGGAAGTTCATGGTTCACGTATTGCTGACAATTGCACTCATCTCACATGCTCGCAAAATTATGCTCAAAATTCTCCAAGCCAGGCTTCAACCATATGTGAACTGTGAATGTCCAGATGTTCAAGCTGGGATCTAGAAAAGGCAGAAGAACCAGAGATCAAATGGCCAACATCTGTTGGATCATTGAAAAAGCAATAGAGTTCCAGGAAAACATCTGCTTTATTGACTACACCAAAGCCTTTGACTGTGTGGATCACAACAAACTGTGGAAAATTCTTCCAGAGATGGGAATACCAGACCACCTGACCTGCCTCCTGAGAAATCTGTATGCAGGTCAAGAAGCAACAGTTAGAACTGGAACAACAGACTGATTCCAAATCAGGAAAGGAGTACATCAAGGTTGTATATTATCACCTTGCTTATTTAACTTATATGCAGAGTACAGCATGAGAAACGCTGGACTGGAAGAAGCACAAGCTGGAATCAAGATTGCCAGGAGAAATATCAATAACCTCAGATATGCAGATGACACCACCCTTATGGCAGAAAGTGAAAAGGAACTAAAAAGCCTCTTGATGAAAGTGAAAGTGGAGAGTGGAAAAGTTGGCTTAAAGCTCAACATTCAGAAAACGAAGATCATGGCATCTGGTCCCATCACTTCATGGGAAACAGTGGAAACAGTGTCAGACTTTATGTTTTGGGGCTCCAAAATCACTGCAGATGGTGACCACAGCCATGAAATTAAAGATGCTTACTCCTTGGAAGGAAAGTTATGACCAACCTAGAGAGCATATTCAAAAGCAGAGACATTACTTTGCCAACAAAAGTCCATCTGGTCAAGGCTATGGTTTTTCCTGTGGTCATGTATGGATGTGAGAGTTGGACTGTGAAGAAAGCTGAGCACCGAAGAATTGATGCTTTTGAACTGTGGTGTTGGAGAAGACTCTTGAGAGTCCCTTGGACTGCAAGGAGATCCAACAAGTCCATTCTGAAGGAGATCAGTCCTAGGTGTTCTTTGGAAGGACTGATGCTAAAGTTGAAACTCCAGTACTTTGGCCACCTCATGTGAAGTGTTGACTCATTGGAAAAGGCTCTGATACTGGGAGGGATTGGGGGCAGGAGGAGAAGGGGACGACAGAGGATGAGATGGCTGGATGGCATCACTGACTCGATGGATATGAGTTTGAGTGAACTCCAGGAGTTGGTGATGGACAGGGAGGCCTGGCATGCTGCGATTCATGGGGTGCAAAAAGTCAGACACGACTGAGCAACTGAAACTGAACTGAACTGATCTGTGCTCTCATGTACAAAATATAGTAGGAACTGAAGACTTTGATTCTGGGTATTGTCTTTTCTCTGCAAGCAACACCTGACAAATTTGTGTCTGGTCGTGTAGGGAGCATGTAAGTGGGCCCCCTATCCCTACTTTAAGAGGAGAAGGCTAGAGGCAGCAAAATCAAATATTCTCACTTGTCTTGATGTAAATAGGCATAGTTTTCCTAGCTGGGAAGAGAGAGACTTTGCAACTGACATAAATAAGAAAAGCAAGGTTTTTCTTGGTGTTTAAAAATGTGAGATGAAAGATTACGTGAGAAAATTGCTGTTTCACTCCCATGAGCAGGCTATTAACTCAGTAACATTGATACTTCCGGGATAGTTTTTATCTCAAATAACTTTTGTTCTTTTTATTTTGTGGGCCAATCCTTCGAGAGTCTGAAAATTCCCTCACAGTCTTCTTTACAAGCAAAAGCGTTTCCTAAAATCCCCCTGTGTCTGTTTTCCTTTGACTAGTAAAGGGCTCAGAGATGCACAGGTGACTCACCTTCTGCCCTGAGTTTGCCTCTTCAGATGAACCTCAGTCGGCAATTAGAGCTTTCACCCTGGCTGACTGTTTCCCACTTTGCCCCTCTGGTTCTTTCTCTGAGCCTTGATCAATCTGGTTCTGATTTTGATTAGCGCATAGCTGTTTCATTTCTCGATTGGTGGAAGCAATGTGGAGAAGCTGATTTTTCTGTGGTCTGACCTTCTGATTCTCTCTCAAGCAGCCATCTGCTTTTTTGTTTGCCTGCCTTGAGGCGTATTAAGAATCCTTACTGGCGTTGCAGATCTAGGTTTACCCAGGCCAATACCTGGTCTTGCCTTGAGATTAAGAAGTTCACGTTGCCGCCTACACCCGCTGATGGTGTTTCTTCTGCCAGAGGTAGAATCCTCCATGTTGCTTTATTTACACAGCGCTTAAAGAAGCTAAAAAAGACATTCAAGGAAAAAGGTTTTTGTGCCTGCTTGAAAGATAGTGGCTCCCTTCCATCCTTTGTGTTCTGACCACTCTCCTTCCAAAGCTGCTACGAAAAATTGGTGAGTTTTGTTCTTTATATTTGATTCATGGATGAGGTTGTATAAGTGAGCCTGCTTCTTGTGTGTGTGTGTGTGTGTGTGTGTGTGTGTGTGTATAAGTGGAAAACTTTTCTGTCTTTGTAAAAGAAGTAATTAGCCTTTTATAAATGGTCTGTATATAATTGTAATACTATGTTTGTGGCTGGCATTCACCCACGTTATTATCTCTCAACATCTGGGAATTGATTGAGCACTCAAATTGTTTCAGATATACAGATTAACCATCAAGTAGAATTCATGCAAAGCTTTTTTCAAAAATTGAAATTGGTTTCATGTGGTTGTAGAGTATGAGTGATCGAAATTAAGAACTTTCCTTGGTTCTTATAACAGTTTTATAAAAGAGTCTGTATGTATGGTGGAATGGAACTGCAGATTGAACTGAAAAGATTCCTTCTGGTTTGTCACAAACTTCTTGACTTCCTATGCAACCCGAAAGGTGCTGAGTAACCCGATTTTTCTTTCTCATTTCTTTAAAAACAAAACTCCATGGTGAGGCAGATGAAAATAGGAAAAGGAGCTTTATGTTAAAGACAAAACAAAATATAAATACTGAAATAGCAAGAAATCCAAAACTCAACTCCTCCAGGGTTCCTTTACACTGCTCAGGAGATGGGTAAAATTCTTTTATCAAAGTATGAAGTATTTTCTAAATGTATTTATTGATAGACATATGCCTTTGCTTATGTCCCTACAAAATTAATAAGTGAGATTACAAAGACTAAGTAGGACTTAAATACATTTAAAATGAAAGGACAAAATAATTTTCAGAGAGAAAGTTAAAAAAATCCATTGGATTAGTTTGTTAGCTCTTTAATGAAACTCAAACACTTGCTGAAAGAGGTGGGTGAAAAAATTAGCCATTCTTTAAATTAATGGCCTGATTACCTGGGATATAACATAAGAAACAAAGGTTGTATGTGTACAACAAGAAGAAATAAAGAGAAAAATGCTAGTCCTTGTTTTAATAATTAGGTGTGTAAATGCAGAAAAATCTAGATATTATTACTAAAGAAAGGGAGTACTTGGACAAACTAGACAGCTTTAATAATTTTGGTTTAAAACAACTATATATTTTTACCTGGTGTGAAAAGTAATAATACTCCAAAGTTTCTAACTTATACAAAATTTGGATGAGCTTTCCTATGGAAAGCATAATTTGAATGCCACAAATTTCCTGCACTGATTTAAGTAATGTTTGTCTCCACAAAATAGTTAATATTATGAAAACTGTAAAAATTGTGTTTGACTGCATTAGCAATTTTAGACTGGGGATAATTTACCTCTCTCAGAACATTTGAGAATGTCTGGACATTTTTGACTGTCAGGGCTGGAGAAATTGCTGCCAGTATCTTAAAGGGGAAGGCCAGGGATTCTGCTAAATATCCTATGTATAAGATAGAATATATATCTTGTGCTATAATATATATAGCATAATAATAGTATAATATTATATATATATATCACCCCACAACAAAGAATTGTTTGCTCCAGAATGTCAATAGCACTGAGGTTGCAAAACCCTGAACTAAATGTAATTATAAAAAAAAGGATTTATTCCTCTGATGCTACAGATCATAAGCTAATGCTATGTAGATAATTATTGCGTTTACAATGCCTATGCAAAAAAAAAAAAAAACCTGCTGTAATTGTTTTTGAACTTCATGTATGTTATTACATATATCAGTAACTCATCCTTTTTATCTTTAATACTAATCCAGAGTATGAATATACTACAATTACTTTATCCACTCAGCAGTTGAAAGGACATTTGGGTTGTTTCAAGATTTTGGTAATGAAGAATAAAGCTGCTATGAACATTGTTGTGTAATAAAGAATTTGGTTCCTAGGAGGTAGACTTTAAATCCATGGACTTGTGTGAGCATTAGGATTGCTTTGCTCTTAATGAGTTCCTTCAATCATTTTTTTGAGTTTTTACTAAGGAGGTAGTTGACTTAGGATAGGGTTTATCACCACAGAAATCAATCTGTACGATTAAAGGTTTGGGGCTTTGAGCCTGCTGACCTCTGGGGAGAGGAGGAGGGCTGGAGATTGAATTCAGCCAGTGGCCAATGATTTCATTCATATCTCTCTGTGACGAAAGCTCAGTAAGAACTCTAGACATCAGAGCTCAGTAGAGCATCCTGGCTGGGAGCGCTGCCACCGTGTGGCAGAGAGTGTGACCACCCACCCTGATTCCGAGGGGAGGGAAGAAAGCATGGAGGCTCCATGTTGTGGGACCTCCCAGACCTTACTCTCGGTGTCTCATTGCTTGACCGGTCCTGATTTTTATCTTTTATAGTAAAGCCATAATAATGATTTACTGCTTTTCTGAATTCTGTGAGCATATTCAGTGAATTGACGAACCTGAGGGGATTGTGGTGACTCCCAGTTAATCACAAGTACCAATGGCCTGGGCACCCCCAAGTGTGGCTGGCATCAGGAGTAAGGGCAGTCTTGCTGGAGACTGTGCCTTTAAACCTGTGGATTGTGATATTAAGGGAGAAGGCAATGGCACCCCACTCCAGTACTGTTGCCCGGAAAATCCCATGAATGGAGGAGCCTGGTGGGCTGCAGTCCATGGGGTCGCTAAGAGTCAGACACGACTGAGTGACTTCACTTTCACTTTCCACTTTAATGCATTGGAGAAGGAAATGGCAACCCACTCCAGTGTTCTTGCCTGGAGAATCCCATGGACGGAGAAGCCTGGTAGGCTGCAGTCCAGGGGGTCGCACAAAGTCGGACACGACTGAAGCAACTTGGCAGTAGCAGCAGCAGCAGTGATATTAAACATCAAAATTGTATTTCAGTTCACCAGCTGGTGTCAGAGTAAGCTCTAAGTACAAGTCTGTGTGTAGACATATGCTTTCATTGTCTTGGGTGAATTTCTCTGAGAAGGACGGGTAGGTTATATAATAAGTATGTATTTTATTGAATCTTTCAGTCCATGAATTGGTATGACTTCTCAGTTGTCTTGTTTCATTAAACAAGTTTTTTACATTTTTTTTTTTTAGATTTAATAGTTTCATTTTTTATGTTATTGCAAATGGTACTATAATTTAACTTCCAAATGTTCATTGTTGATATAGAGAAATGCAATGTTTTATATTGATCTTCTACTCTGTGACCTTGCTGAGCCCACGTAAAGATTCCTTGAGATTTTCTATATGGATAATCATGTCATCTGTTAATAAAGGCAGTTTTAAATCTTCATTTCTGGTGTGAATGCCCCCTTCCCCATCTCCCTCCCTTGCCCCTGCACTCCTGGTTTACTTCATGGATGAAGAACTCTAGTCTGTTGCGGGATAGGAATGATGAGAGTGGCGTCCCTGCCTTGTTCTTTCACCATTAAGTTTGGAGGTGGACTGTAGGGTTTTTGTAAATACCCTTCATCAGGCTGAGGGAGTTCCCCTTACTCCTATTTACTGACAGTTTTGATCACAAATGGATGTTGACAGTTTTCAAATACTTTGCCTGCATCATTTTCAGTGATCATATGGTTGTTATTTTTCAGTCTGTTGATGTGGTGATGTGGTGAAATGCACTAATGATTTTCCAATGTTGAATATACTTTGCATTTCTGAGATTAATCCCAGTTGCTCAGGATTTATTATCCTTTTTATAAATTGTTGGATCTGAACCACTATTACTAAATTTTTTTATGTCTGTGATCATGAAAGGTATTAGACATTAGTTTTCCTGTAATGTCTGGCTTTGGTAACAGGGTAATGGTTTCATAAAATGAGTTGGAAAGTGTTCTCTCTTCTATATTCTGAAAGAATGTATAAAAAATTGGTATTGTTTCTTCCAAATTGTTAGAGTTCACCTGAGAGGCCACAGGGCCTAGAGTTTTCTGGGGTTCTTTTGTTTTTTTGGGTGGAAAGTATTGAACTGTGGATTCAGTGTCTTTCATAGAATTATTCAGGTTGTTTTTCTCTTGAGAAAACTTTGTTAGTAGACGTCTTCCAAGGAATTTGTCCATTTCTCTTAAGTGAGGGTTTCTCAACCAAAATGGTGTTTGGACAGGATGATTCTTTGTTGTGGGAGAGTATCCCATGCATGATGGATGTTTAGCAGCATCCCAGACCTCTACTCACTAGACACCAGGGGCAGGTTCCCCCCTTGTGTCTTCAGATATTTCGCCAAGGGTGTGCTATAACTGCAGATTCATGTTATCAAGTCCCTTGGCATAGTTTCTCATAGTACTCCCCTCCTACCTTTTGATGTATGTAAGCTCCATGGGATCCATTTCCTCTTTTATTTATGATACTGTTAATCTGTGTCTTTTTCTTTTCTCCATCCTCCTTCTGCTCTGCCTCCTCTCTCTTTCATCAGTTTAGCTAGAATTTAATTAATTTTATTAATAATTGCAAAGAACTATTTTTATTTCATTGATTTTCATTCATTTTATGCTTTTAGTTTTGTTTATTTCTGCTCTAATCTTTCTTTTTGTTTCGCTTGAATTTGCTGTTTTTTTCATAGTTATTTAAGATGAAAACTTGGATCACTAATATGAGAACTTTGTTTCCTAATATATTTATTTAAAACTATAAATTTTCCTCTAAGTATGATTTAGTTACATCCCATAAATTTGGAATTGTTTTTTATTCATTTTCATGTAATTAGACAGATATTTCTGCCTGACTCCTTCTTCAACCTGTGAGTTATTTAGCAGTATGTTTAATTTCTAAACATTTTTGGATATTTCCATATATCTGCTATTGATTTCTAGTTTATTTATGTTTTGATTAGAGAACATACTTACTATTCTTTTAACTTTGTTGAGGTTTGTTTTGTGGCCCAGAATGTAATCTATCTTGGTGAATCGTTGATGTGCACTTGAAAAGAATGTGTATTTGGGTGGAGTGTTCAATGATTATTGGTTAGGTCAAACAGTTTGGCTGTAATGTTCAGGCCTATATCATTACCCTTTTTCCCCCTGTTTTTATCTTCCAGCTACTGAAAGAGGAGTGTTGGTGTTGAAGTCTCTATTGCAATTGTGATGCCGTGTTTTGTCTTAGTTCTGCCAGGTTGCTTCTTTGTGAGCCTTTGTTGACACCCACATCTTAGAGTTTTATGTCTGTATAATGATGTATTTATCATCGCCTAATGTTCCTCTTTATCCCTGCTAATATTCTTTGTTCTTATATCTACTTTGTCTAATATTAATAAAGGCTTTAAAAAGATACTTTAGGCTAGACTTAGCCCATGGGCTATGGTGTTAAGAAGTTTCTCACTGATAAGCTATAGTTGGCTGTTTTTGTTGTTATTGGTTTGTTTGTTGTGTATTCTTATCTCTGGCTTTTGAGTATTTAAACCATCTTTATTTAATTATTAAATGGTTGAATTTATATAGCCCATGGGTAAGTCTAGCCTGAAGTATTTTTTTAAGGCCTTTATTAATATTAGACAAAGCAGACATAAGAACAAAGAATATTAGCAGGGATAAAGAGGAACATCAAGCAATGATAAATACATCTTTATACAGACATAAAAATCTTAAATATGGGTATGAACAAAGGCTCACAAATGAAGCAACCTGACAATAAAAACTTGCTATAGTTTTTATTTTTCCCTTTTGTTCTTTATTCCCTTTTCCCTCTTCTTTTGGATTGAGTATTTTTATTAATCCATTTTATCTTTTCTTGTGGCTTTTAGCTTTACCTCTTTAAAGAAAATTAATGATTCCTCTAAGGTTTAAAATGTACAACTGTAACGTATCACAGCTTCCTTAAAATAATATTATACTGTTTTATATGTGATGTGAGAATTATACAACAGTATATTTTCACTTCCTCCTACCTTTGTTATTGTTTTATTGTTCTTGTACATTTTATTTTCACATATAAGCCCTACAGTAGACTGTTAACTATTTTATGTTAGTCAAATATTTCTTAAAGTAATTAAAAAGAAAATGTTTATATTTACCACTGATGGTACTTTTCAATTCTTTGTGCAAATTCAAGTTTCCACTCGGTAGAAATACTCTTGCCTGAAAATTTTTATTAACATGGCTGTGGTACATATTGGCTGTCATTGAGTTGTCTATGAAAGTCTTTATTTCCTCTTAATTTTTGGACAATATTTTCACTGTGCATAAAATTCTGGCTTGATCATATTTTTTCCCCATTAGTAGTTTAAATATGCCACTCAGTGACTGTTGAAAAATCTGTGGTTTCCAGGAGTATGGGAGGAGGGAAGGGAGAGATGAAGTAGAGGGGTGATTTTGGGGTTGGGAAACTATATTTTGTAAATCAAATGGTGATACATGTTATTAAGCATGTATCAAAACACACAGAACTACAATTAAGGGTAAACCTTAGTATAAACCACAAATTATAGTTAATGTAGTCCATAGTTTCCATTGTTAAAATTGTACATTAATAATGTACATTACATAATTACTTTAACTACATTATTATATTACAATAAGGAATTGTACAGACTGGTTCCAAATAGGAAAAGGAGTACATCAAGGCTGTATATTGTCACCCTGCTTATTTAACTTATATGCAGAGTACATCATGAGAAACGCTGGACTGGAAGAAACACAAGCTGGAATCAAGATTGCCGGCAGAAATATCAATAACCTCAGATATGCAGAAGACATCACCCTTATGGCAGAAAGTAAAGAGGAACCAAAAAGCCTCTTGATGAAAGTGAAAGTGGAGAGTGAAAAAGTTGGCTTAAAGCTCAACATTCAGAAAACAAAGATCATGGCATCCGGTCCCATCACTTCATGGGAAATAGATGGGGAAACAGTGGAAACAGTGTCAGATTTTATTTTGGGGATTCCAAAATCACTGCATATGGTGACTGCAGCCATGAAATTAAAAGACGCTTACTCCTTGGAAGGAAAGTTATGACCAACCTAGATAGCATATTCAAAAGCAGAGATATTACTTTACCAACAAATGTCCGTCTAGTCAAGGCTGTGGTTTTTCCTGTGGTCATGTATGGATGTAAGAGTGGGACTATGAAGAAGGCTGAGCACGGAAGAATTGATGCTTTTGAACTGTGGTGTTGGAGAAGACTCTTGAGAGTCCCTTGGACTGCAAGGAGATCCAACCAGTCCATTCTGAAGGAGATCAGCCCTGGGATTTCTTTGGAAGGAATGATGCTAAAGCTGAAACTCCAGTATTTTGGCCACCTCATGAGATGAGTTGACTCATTGGAAAAGACTCTGATGCTAGGAGGGATTGGGGGCAGGAGGAGAAGGGGACGACAGAGGATGAGATGGCTGGATGGCATCACTGACTCGATGGACAAGAGTCTAAGTGAACTCCGGGAGTTGGTGATGGACAGGGAGGCCTGGCGTGCTGCGATTCATGGGGTTGCAAAGAGTCAGACACGACTGAGAGACTGAACTGAACTGAACTGAAGGAATTGTAATGGGTATACAATACTAATGTAAGATGTTAATAGTAGGGAAAAGTATGTGCAGAGTTGGAGGGTAAGGCAGGAGAGGGACTGGGTCTATGGAACTCTATGTACAATCTCTTGCTTCTATAAATCTAAAACTACTAACAAAAATGAAGTCTACTATGGAGAACTGCCGGGGTCCAGCCCCGGCTGATCCAGGGTATTCGAAGCGGGGATGGCGTCTGTGAGGGTCAGGATATAATAGCTTCAATTAGATATTAATTAAAGATATAAAGAGTAATAGAATAAGGATAGCTCAGTAGGAAAATTCAGTGGAGAAAAGAGGCTGAGTGGCTTGGTTTACGCGGGAGACCAATAAAACTTCAAGACAAGAAGTTTGCACCACTTACGTAGGCCACAGGCGTCCTTCCGTTCTCCCGAAGGAGAGGAGACACTGAGGCCTCCCCAGTTGGATCTTAGAAGCCCAGGAATAATTAGTAAGCATGGTGGGTTCCGCACTCCAGATGGAGACTCAGCCAGAGTGAAAGAGAGAGAGACATGGGGAGACCAGTATTTCGAGAAACTGATCCCAATTCTTTATTTTCCAGAGTCTGTTTTTATACACTGAGATGTTATACAAAAGTCACGCGGGGACAGCAGTCCTGATTAAAGTCAGGTGCTTCACACAAATGTATACAGAGGTCTTAGGGGTGTTACATCATATTCTGGCCAATTTACAACCCTCTCCTTGTGACAGCGGCCAGTCAACACTTATTTCTCCAGGGGTGATTATTCTTAAAACAGACGCCACCCAAATAAAGTTACACTCCTATAGGGTGAGGGTATAGTGGATTTTAGTTAAGGAAAGAATTTACTTAGCCTAAGGTATAACGTGATTAATATCAAAGGTTAATACTTATTTCTTCTATATATTCATTAATGTGTGTAAGGGCAGGGGATGTGGAGACTTAGCAACAAACATTGGCTCAACAAATGAAAAACCCTTCACCAATACAATTTCTAATCAGCCCATTATACTTATACTAATAGTTTTCTAACTTTTCTAAGGAACCTGTTTTTAGAAGGTTTAAAGCATCTCGTGCCTCTCACAGTTGGGAGGCTGTGAGTGATCACATGTGGCCGGACAAGCCTGTCAGGCAGGCCAGAGAACCTTCAGAGGAGTTTTTAGGTTAAAACACTCTTGTCACGCCCAGGAGTTTTTATTAACTGGAGCTCTAAGTTAACTCCTTCTCTGAAAGAGGTGGTGGGGGACAGCCCCCCATAAAGTCAGAGGTGTAGGTGAGAGCACAAAGTAGTAAAGTAGGCAGGCTCTGGTTATGGGGGTAGACGCTCGAGGATTTCCAGGGGGACTCCTGAGGCTCGATCCCGCCTTTGCGTATGTCGAGCCTCCTTCCTCATGACCTTTGTCACGGGCGGAGTACCTCACTCTGGCCCCCAACAGAGAACAGTGTGGAGATTCCTTAAAAAACTGGAAATAGAACTGCCATACGACCCAGCAATCCCACTGCTGGGCATACACACTGAGGAAACCAGAAGGGAAAGAGACATGTGTACCCCAATGTTCATCGCAGCACTGTTTATAATAGCCAGGACATGGAAGCAACCTAGATGTCCATCAGCAGATGAATGGATAAGAAAGCTGTGGTACATATACACAATGGAGTATTACTCAGTCATTAAAAAGAATACATTTGAATCAGTTCTAATGAGGTGGATGAAACTGGAGCCTATTATACAGAGTGAAGTAAGCCAGAAAGAAAAACACCAATACAGTATACTAACGCATATATATGGAATTTAGAAAGATGGTAACAATAACCCTGTATGTGAGACAGCAAAAGAGACACAGATGTATAGAACAGTCTTTTGGACTCTGTGGGAGAGGGAGAGGAGGGATGATTTGGGAGAATGGCATTAAAACATGTATAATATCATATAAGAAATGAATTGCCAGTCCAGGTTTGATGCAGGATACAGGAAACTTGGGGCTGGTGCACTGGGATGACCCAGAGGGATGGTATGGGGAGGGAGGTGAGAGGGGGGTTCAGGATGGGGAACATGTGTACACCCGTGGTGGATGCATGTTGATGTATGGCAAAACCAACACAATATTGTAAAGTAAAAAAAAATAATAATAATAAATGAAGTCTACTCATGTTTCTTTAAAACGTCACTTTACTGTCAGTCTTGCATGGTTTAGGATGAGAAGTGTGATGTAATTCTTGTTTGTTTCTTTATGTACATTGTATCCTTTTAAAAAAAATGCTAGCTGACTTCAGGATTATTTTCATCTTTGCTTCACAGCAGTTTGACTACGATGTATCTAGATTTGTGTGTGCTGGTGCATGTGTCTATGTGCACACGTGTTCTTTTCATCTTGCTTGGAACAATTACTTGAGCTTCTTGTGATTTTGTGTATTTCATTATTTTTGGAAAATTAGTGAAAGTGAAAAGTGAACATATCAGTCATGTCTGACTCTTTGTGACCCCATGGACTATAAAGTCCATGGAATTCTCCAGGCCAGAATACTGGAGTGGGTAGCCTTTCCCTCTCCAGGGGATCTTCCCAACCCAGGGATTGAACCCAGGTCTCCTGCATTGCAGGTAGATTCTTTACCAGCTGAGCCACAAGGGAAGCCCCCCCCAAATTATCTTCATTCATTTCTTATTTCTTGTTCTCTTACTTTTTCTGGGATTCCACTTATTCATTTATTAGTTCTGTGGAGGGCATCACTACATTTTTTGTGATTTGCTTCCATTCTTTTGTGTCTTTGTTTTCAGTCCAGAAGAGAGGATTTGATTGATTCATCCAATTAGCATCCAGTTTAGGGCATTCCTGTTGAGTGGAGATTTCATGATGGACCACCTCAGAGGTCCACCTTGGATCAGGAGCCATTCTCTGTCTGGTCATCTATGGAAGTGCATTATGGTATAGAGCATGGTGGCCTACAGCTGATTGTCTCAGCAGGCACTGGAGGCAAGGAGATTTCTGATAGATGTCATGGACGTGTCCAGCATCCCAAGTATGGCAAATTTCTATCCAGTAAAGCTTACAAGGGAGAGAAAGTAGGAAAAGCAGAATCAATTTTTGGGAGAGGAAAATCAAGATCATTGTCATATTCCTGTCCTGTGCTATTTCATGGAGTGAGGCAGCTTGCAGTGAGGGACAATAGAGAAAGGACACTAAGATAAGACTCGCAGTTATAGTTCTGTGACCCACTGGCTCTGTGCCCTGGTTGCTGACAAAATCCTTCCCTTGAGCCTTAGCTGTGCTCATCTGACACTTGAAGAGAATAACTCCTAGAAACTTGGGCTGCACGTGGGATTGTGGAGCATATTTAATGCTGTGTATCAGCGAGTGGCCCTGTTTCTGTGCAGTGAAAGTCACGGTTGCAGACCATTTCTTTGGTGAGTTACCGACTCTTGCTGCCGTCCAGTGATTTGGAAGGAAACAAAACGATTGTTCTACATCCATAGGATTATATATTCAGAATGCCAATTCCAAGAAGAAATAGCATTTTAACCAAGAAGAAATAACATTTTCAAAGTTGTATCATGTTGGTGTTGCTTTTAATCTCATAGCAGAAGGTCTGTCCAGGGACTCAGACATGTCTGAAGGACTGGGAGCAGGCTGGCTAGGGCTCCCTTGGCGTGAAGGACTGAGAAGACTTTTGAGATGGAAGAAGCTTCTTAGAACCTCTTCTAAGGGCAGAGTTCAAGAATAGTAGGCCTCAAGGGAAGAGTAGGATGTCTATTACTCATTTAAATGGCCCTCAAGTCCTGTTTCCACTTTGAGTCTGAAGGATAAAAGTATAAAGGAAGATTGGTCAAAAATGAATAAAGCCAAGATCCTGAGGTCATGAAGTGTTAGGAACTTGGGTGTCAACACCAAGAGATAATCCCTCAGTATGGAGCTCATTGGTTTGTGTCTGGACACAGAAGTGGCAATGAGGACCTCGGCAGCCATGGTGATGCCCTCTACAGGCATTAAATAGCACAACACAGTGACCCCAAGTGGAAAAGGAATAAAAGGCTGAGAGCCAAAGGATAGCCAAGAAGACCAGGTGAAGGAACGCCAAGACAATTTGAGGGAAACTTCAAGTATGTGCAGGGCCCCCAGCAAGGGTGAGTGGAGCCAGAGACTCACAAGTGGCTATCTTACAACCCCATGTTTACTTGCAGGCTGAGCTGGCAAAGCTCTTTGGCCATTGTCTAGACATGTTGCACTTTGGGTCTCCTGCTTGGAATTCATGAAGCATCAGGGGCACATGAAGACTGCTTTGGACTATGACAAACCCATCAGTTGTCTTGTGATATAAGCTTGAAACTTTCTAAAGTCTTTCCAATAAAAAGTTCAGACTTAAGAATAGGTAATCCTTAGAATACCAAAGAATGCTTCAACTATTGCAAAATTGCACTCATCTCACATGCTAGTAAAGTAATGCTCAAAATTCTACAGGCAAGGCTTCAACAATATGTGAACCGTGAACTTCCAGATGGTCAAGCTGGCTTTAGCAAAGGCAGAGGAAACAGAGATCAAATTGCCAACATTCACTGGATCATCGAAAAAGCAAAAGAGTTCCAGAAAAACATCTACTTCTGCTTTATTGACTATGCCAAAGCCTTTGACTGGGTGGATCACAATAAAATGTGGAAAATTCTGAAAGAGATGGGAATACTAGACCACCTGACCTGCCTCTTGAGAAATGTGTATGCAGGTCAGGAAGCAACAGTTAGAACTGGACATGGAACAACAGACTGGTTCCAAATAGGAAAAGGAGTACATCAAGGCTGTATATTGTCACCGTGCTTATTTAACTTATATGCAGAGTACATCATGAGAAACGCTGGGCTGGAAGAAGCACAAGCTGGAATCAAGATTGCCAGGAGAAATATCAATAACCTCAGATATGCAGATGACACCACACTTATGGCAGAAAGTGAAGAAGAACTAAAAAGCCTCTTGATGAAAGTGAAAGTGGAGAGTGAAAAAGTTGGCTTAAAACTCAACATTCCGAAAATGAAGATCATGGCATCTGGTCCCATCACTTCATGCCAAATCGATGGGGAAACAGTGGAAACAGTGTCAGACTTTATTTTGGGGGGCTCCAAAATCACTGCAGATTATGACTGCAGCCATGAAATTAAAAGACGCTTACTCCTTGGAAGGAAAGTTATGACCAACTTAGATAGCATATTCAAAAGCAGAGACATTACTTTGTCAACAAAGGTCCATCTAG
The DNA here is from genome assembly GCF_032452875.1 of Bos javanicus. Taxonomy (NCBI): domain Eukaryota; kingdom Metazoa; phylum Chordata; class Mammalia; order Artiodactyla; family Bovidae; genus Bos; species Bos javanicus. The sequence continues at coordinate 26,876,606 of NC_083871.1, read as the reverse complement.
TCAAGGCTATGGTTTTTACTGTGGTCATGTATGGATGTGAGAGTTGGACTGTGAAGAAAGCTGAGCGCCAAAGAATTGATGCTTTTGAACTGTGGTGTTGGAGAAGACTCTTGAGAGTCCCTTGGACTGCAAGGAGATCCAACCAGCCCATCCTAAAGGAGAGCAGTCCTGAATATATTCATTGGAAGGACTGATGTTGAAGCTGAAACTACAATATATTGGCTACCTGATAAGAAGAGCTGATTAATTTGAAAAGACCCTGATGCTGGGAAAAATTGAAGGCGGAGGAGAAGGGGACGACAGAAGAAGAGATGGTTGAATGGCATCACCGACTCAATGGACATGAGTTTGAGTAAACTCCTGGAGTTGGTAATGGACAGGGAGCCCTGGCGTGCTGCAGTCCATAGGATCACAAAGAGTCGGACACAACTGAGTGACTGAACTGAACTGAATCCTTAGACTATTGAAAAATTATAATAAAGGGACAGTTGTACTGTTCAGGTAGTGCTTAAAAAGGTTGGTTTCTAAAAGATACATCTTTATTTTTTGTTTTTAATTGGAAGATAATTGTTTTACAATGTTGTGTTTGTTTCTTCTACACAACAACATGAATCAACTGTAAGTATACATATATTCCCTACTTCTTGAGCCTCCCTGCCACCCACACCCCCAAACTCACCCCTCCAGGTCATCACAGAGCACTAGGCTGAGCTCCCTGTGCTATACAGCCACTTCCCACTAGCTATTTTACACATGGTAAATATGTGTGTACATATACACATATATAGTATACACAAATACATACGCACATATATGGTATACACACTTATATGTGTGTATGTGCATGTGTGTTTAGTTGCTCAGTCATGTCTGACTCTTTGTGACCCCATCGACTGTAGCCCACCTGGCTCCTCTATCCATGGGATTTCCCAGGCAAGAATACTGGAGTGGGTTGCCATTTCCTTCTCCAAATATATGTGAATCAGTTCAGTTCAGTCGCTTAGCTGTGTCTGACTCTTTGCGACCCCATGAATCACAGCACGTCAGGCCTCCCTGTCTATCACCAACTCCTGGAGTTCACTCAAACTCATGTTATTGAGTTGGTGATGCCATCCATCCATCTCATCCTCTGTCGTCCCCTTCTCCTCTTTCCCACAATCCCTCCCAGCATCAGAGTCTTTTCCAATGAGTCAACTCATCTCATGAGGTGGCCAAAGTACTGGAGTTTCAGCTTTAGCATCAGTCCTTCCAAAGAACACCCAGGACTGATCTCCTTTAGGATGGACTGGTTGGATCTCCTTGCAGTCCAAGGGACTCTCATGAGTCTTCTCCAATACCACAGTTCAAAAGCATCAATTCTTTGGCTCTAAGCTTTCTTCACAGTCCAACTCTCACATCCATACACGACCACTGGAAAAACCATAGCCTTGACTAGATGAATCTTTGTTGGCAAAGTAATGTCTCTGCTTTTGAATATGCTATCTAGGTTGGTCATAACTTTTCTTCCAAGGAGTAAGTGTCTTTTAATTTCCTGGCTGCAATCACCATCTGCAGTGATTTTGGAGCCCCCCAAAATAAAGTCTGACACTGTTTCCACTATTTCCCCATCTGTTTGCCATGAAGTGATGGGACCAGATGCCTTGATCTTCATTTTCTGAATGTTGAGCTTTAAGCCAACTTTTTCACTCTCCTCTTTCACTTTCATCAAGAGGCTTTTTAGTTCCTCTTCACTTTCTGCCATAAAGGTGGTGTCATCTGCATATCTGAGATTATTGATATTTCTCCCAGCAATCTTGATTCCAGGTTGTGCTTCTTCCAGCCCAGCGTTTCTGATGAGGTACTCTGCATATAAGTTACAAATATATACATATATGTGGTAGTGTATATATTTCAATGCCTCTCTCGAAATTGCTATACTGTCTCCTTCCCCCACTGTCTCCACAAGTCTGTTATCTATAGATGTAAAAAACACGTCTTTAAATTCATATGCAATGTGAAATAATTGAGCATTTGAGATTGCTGGGGAACAAAGTATACTACTCAGCAACAGGTGTGATTTCTTTTTCTCTTCAGTAAATCAAAAGGTCAAAGAAGCATGAAATTTTCTGTAATGCAGCTTAGCTGCTTATCATACATAAAGAAATGAAATTGTGAAGAAATTGTGAAAAGATGCCCTTTGGCACCTGTTTCTGCCATCTTGGTGTGTTTTTCTTCCCAGGCATTTTACACCTCCTAATTTAATTTGTGACTGACCCCTTCTTCCCAGCTGTTCAGGTTTAAAGAGTACACTCACATTCATCTGGGGTTACTGGAACTTAACATGGGGCAGGGGTTGAACCAGGAGCATTGGCCTCATCACACGCAGGTCTTGTGGCTCAGCGCTCTCACTGCCTTATCCCACTATCCGTGGGTAACTTGAGACTCATGGGTCTGATATGGGGTCTGCAGAGTTTAAAAATGGTTCAAAAGTCTATCCCATTCAAACAGGCTTTCCAGGGGATTAAAGGGACTTTGGGTCACAAAGTGGCCCATGCTGGAGCTTTGTGATATGAAAAGCGACTTTAGTTAGAGCAGCCCCTATGGCATTCTCTCCACATTCTTGAGTCAAGCTGCCATTTTGTTGTGGTTTGAGGGGAATATGGGCAGATCCTGAAAGCCAACAGCAGACACACATTCCAAACTAAGAGTCTGGAAATTTGAAAGGTTTGACTTTGATCCTGCACTTTCACACAATGCCAAGGGCATGTGCATGGATAGAGGTAGCATGTTTTCTCTTCAGGGTCGCAGACGATGTGAAATTAATCCCAATCCCCATGGCTGCTATTTTCCCAAAGGTACCTGCAGAGTTGAGTGGACAGTCTCATCTGAATTAGAAAGTCTCATCAGGGGAGTGGCACAATAATCTTCATCAACCAGGACAGTGTTTTCCTCGACCTGTTTGCTTCTGAAGCCGTCACTGTGCAACCACCATTCCTTACTTCTGTAGCTTCCCCAGGGGATATTGGCTGTAACATGGCACATTACATAGGCCATAAATGTATCTACAGGACTGAAATAATATTTGAGTATAATGGCAAAAATATACACTATCACGTGTAACATAGATAGCCAGTGGGAATTTTCTGTACGACACAGGATGGGTGGAAGAGAGGTTCAAGAAGAAGGGGACATACGTATACCTATGACTGATCTGATTCATGTTGATATATGATGGAAACCCAACACAATATTGTAAAGCTCCCTTCTCCGGGGATCTTCCCAACCCAGGGATCAAACCCACATCTCCCGCATTGCAGGCAGATTCTTTACCAGCTGAGCCACAAGGGAAGCAAAAGATTGGGTAGCCTATCTCTTCTCCAGTGGATCTTCCCAACCCAGGAATTCAACTGGGGTTTCCTGCATTGAAGGCGGATTCTTTACCAATTGAGCTACCAGGGAAGCCCTAATATTGTAAAGCAATTATCCTCCAATTAAATATAAATTAATTTTTTTAAAAACCACACACAAAATAAGGTGAAGGCTTCTGGCTGCCTTGTAAATCAAAAACATGGTCCCCAAAGGAACAAAATAAATCCACAAAAAATCCAAAATATATGAGAGAATTTGCTTTATGATAAGCAGGGCATCACATATCAGTGGGGCAAAGAAGGCAATTTAATAATGGGTGTTGTGAAAATATCTTGTTCATTCCTCACCTGTATATCATGATAAACTTAAAATACATTAAAAATCCTGGATGTAAAAAGAAACCATAAAAACATCAAGGAGATATTGGGAGAATTTAATTATATCCTTGAAGTGAGAGAGCTCTTTCTGGTGATGACTCCAAATCCAAAAGATATGAAAGGAAGGATTAATTCAAGTACATAAGAGAAAAATAACTTTTCATGGCATATTACACCATAACCATATCAAAAATCAAATGATCAATTGGAAAGAAAATTGTTATAACAAAGGCTGAACGCACAGCACATAAGATCCCTCAAAAGTCATTTTGAAAAATATTTATTCTACACATAAAGGCAGTACATTATACACAGGCTTTTAGCTCAGTGATAGCTTCTTCATATTTTTTCATCTGTTCTTCATTGTTTGGGGAATATGTGATTTCTTAACCCAGTCCCCTATTGATGGACATATGGATTTGTGTTCTTTAATCTTTTGCTTTAAATCATTTTTTAAAGAGAAACAATTTTGATGTTCAAGAGCTTAAACTGCCTGTGGGTTCCAATTTTGGCTATTTTCAATTTTAAGCTGCTTAACCTTGACCTTGGGCCTCTCTGTTTCCTTAGCAGCATTGTGGGTTGTAAGGTAATAGTATCAATAAGATGAGATGTTTGTGAGGATTCCATGTGTTAACATCTAGGTGAAGGACTTAGAATAGTACCTGGTCTATTAGTTATTACTTGTTGATATTACTATTATTATCACTATGTGTCAAACAATATATGCTTTGTGTGTGTGTGCACATGCGCACTCAGTCACTCAGTTGTGTCTGACTCTTTGCAACCCCATGGAGTGTAGCCCACCAGGCTCCTACATCCATGGAATTTCCCAGGCAAGAAAACTGGAGTGGGTTACCATTTCCTTCTCGAGGGGATCTTCCTGACCCAAGGATCAAACCTGGGTCTCCTGTATTGCTCCGATATGCTTTTAATTGGCTTTAAATAAACCTGTGTTTTTATAATGTTTAGAACCCATAGTAAAAGAGAACTTCAGGGGGAGATGCTATTTCTTAAAGGCAAAAAAGTGGGATCCAGCAACGAGGAAGTAACTCTTACTTGCTGTTTCTGGCTTTTTAGTGAAGAGCTGCTTAGAAATGCAGCCTGACAGGCAGGAGGCTGTATGTCAGAAAATGTGGGGACCAGCTCTGGAATCTGCATGCTAATAGGCATCCCAAGGGATTCTGCAACAGGTGGTCCCAGACAAAAATTTGAGAAAGTACTGCTAACTGTCCCCTGGGTGGGTATTTGAATTGTAAGCATAGTAACTTAGAGAAATTGGTCAGGTTCAAGTTTCTTAAAAGTTAAGTCAGTGTTTGAACTATAGCAAACATCCTAAACCAGTCCAGAAGAGAAAATGTTGAGTTTATCGAGGCAGGATCCTTTTGTAACTGCCTTCAGGGTAGGCTGCTTGTTTGTGTTTTATATTCTAATTTATATTGCAAGTCCTTGAGTTCCATAAAGTTGGTTTCCAGTTTCTTCAATGCCCTCCAAGTCCAGAACATAGTCTCTGAGGTTATTCTTGTTTATATTTTAATACATTTTAGAGCTTCTAAAGAAAGAAGTTCTAATGCTGCTTCAAGACTTCTTGCTACTCTGTAACAGCAAGACTCAGTGGCATACAAGAAAGACCACAGGCTTCATATTCAGTCAAACCTCAGGGCATCAATTCCTAAGAAATGTTGGGAATTTACTGAACTTCCCTGGAAATCAACTGGCTCATTGATAACACTGAAGTGATAATTCTTAAAGGCTACAGTTATTCCAGTGAGTTAATATTTGCAAAAAGTATTCCATATAGCAAGTGTTCAGTGAATAGTAGGAATTATTTGATTAGAGCTGATTTTTCCAGGTGATTCTCTTTTGTCTGTCTGATGCCCCCTCCTGGAGAGTCCAAAACCTGGATTAAGCAAGGGTCAGCTCATCTGCTTCAAATTAAAAGTCATGCAGTTTCCAGAGGCAGTGTATCAGCAAGAGTCTGAAATCAAAGCTAGATAGTCAGTTCAACCAAGAAGAAATTCCTAGAGAAAAGCACTGGGTGGAAACTAGAGAAACCAGATAAGGATGGCAGGGAGAGCCCAGAGTTATCTGAATAATAATATTAAATGTGATAATTACTTTCTGCTTGTATTTACATGTCTAGAATTCACATACATTATCTCAGTTAATCTGAACCAAAATTCTACAGGACAGCTGCTGCTGTTTAATTGCTAAGTTGTATCCAAATCTTTGTGACCCGGTGGACTGTAGCCTAGCAGATTTCTCTATCCATGGGATTTCCCAGGCAAGAATACCAGAGTAGGTTGCCATTTCCTTCTGCAGGGGATCTTCCCAACCCAGGGATCAAACCCGCATCTCTTGCTTGGTAAGCATCTCCTGTTTGGTAGGCAGATTCTTTACCACTGAGCCACCTGGGAAGCCAGAAACAGGGGAGTAAATAAATCTTCATGACCTTGGATTGGCAACAGTACCAAAAACACAAACCAAAGGAAAAAGTAGATAAACTGAGCTTCATCCAGCTGAGAGTTTTATTTCAAAGAGCACTATCAAGAAAGTGAAAAGGTCACCCACAAGGAGAAACTACTTGCAAATCACGTACCTGATAAGAGACTTGTGTCCAGAATATATAAAGAACTCTTACAACTCACTGAACAAAAGGACAAATTACCCAATTAAAAAATGGGCAGAGGATCTGAATAGACCTTGTTCTGAAGAAGATACACAAATAGCCAGTAGCATGTGAAAAGATGGCAACATCATTCCTGCTGCTAAGTCTCTTCAGTCGTGTCCGACTCTGTGGGACCCCAGAGACGGCAGCCCACTAGGCTCCCCTGTCCCTGGGATTCTCCAGGCAAGAACACTGGAGTGGGCTGCCATTTCCTTCTCCAATGCAGGAAAGTGAAAAGTGAAAGTGAAGTCGCTCAGTTGTGCCCGACTCTTAGCAACCCCACGGACTGCAGCCTACCAGGCTCCTCCATCCATGGGATTTTCCATGCAGGAGTACTGGTCATTGTAAATCAAAATCACAAGGAGATACCACTTCATATTCACTTGTAAGGTGGCTTTAATCAAAAATACAGACAACAAAGATGTGGAGATAATAGAAACCTCAAACAGTGCTGGTGAGAATGTAAAAATAGTGCGACCACTTTGGACAACAGTTTGGTAGTCCCTCAAATTGTTTAACACAGAGTTACCATATGACCCAGGAGTTCTACTCCTAAACATATTCTCAAGAGAAATGAAAATGAATGTCCACAAAAAATCTTACATGAATGGTCATAGCAGCATTTTTCCTAATAGCCCCAGGTAGGAGACAGCACAGATGTCCATCAGTTGATGAATGGATACACAAAATGTGGCGTGTTTATACAATGGAATATCTGGCGATAGTAAAGAATAAGTATTGTATGTGCTACAACATGGATAAAACTTGAAAACATACAAAAGAAAGTAGTCACAAAAGGCCACTTTAATGTGGCTATTTATATGAAATGCCCCAAATAGGGAAATCTACAGAGATAGAAAGTAGATTCATGGTTACCAGGAGCTGGGGAAGAAAGGAGGATATAGGATGACTGCTCATTAGGGTATGAGGTTCCTTTTCAGGGTAATGAAAATGTTCTAGAATTAGTGCTGATAGTATAACTGAATTGACTTAAAACAACAACAACAATGAATTGTTTTCTTTAAATGTCTGAATTCTATGGCATGCAAATTACATCTCAGTAAAGCTGTTAATAAATGAAAATTCAAAACATCTTATGAACTAAATATTACTTTTATTGAGTAGATACAGTAACTGCTCCTTCCTAAAGGCCAAACGAACTAATGACGGAGCCAGAATTCAAATCCAGTCTGTCAGATCCAAAGTCTGGATTCTTGATCAGAATGCGCTAATGCTAGAAGGCCTTCCTGAGCTAGAGAGAGAAGCTGAGGTAACCTTCACTAGACACCCGTGCTCTCGGACCTGCTAAAGAGGGAGCTATTTCTTAGTGATCAGGCCTGGCTTCTAAGCCAGATTTGTTCTGACACTGCTCCGGTCCACCATGTCACTGAGGAGTCACCTCAGGAGTCATTCACTGGTTGGTAAGACTTTGACCAAATGGATTAATGTGGGAGCACAAAAGACTCTGTCCCATAGCAAAGAACGTTCACTGGGAAATGCTGAGTCCAGATGCTCCAGACTTTGCTGTGTTTCAGCATCACCTGATAATCTTGTTGAAAAAATACAGATAACCAGGTCCCATTCCAGACACACTGGGGTCAAAAACTGAATGTCCTTGCCTGGTGAGTGTTGTCAGCTGAGTGGGATAAGGGCAGAGAATGTGGTGATAACTGATGGGTTCCTGCAAATAAGTGTCGCTAATAACAAAGCTAGTGGACGTGATGGAATTCCAGTTGAGCTATTTCAAATCCTGGAAGATGATGTTGTGAAAGTGCTGCACTCAATATGCCAGCAAATTTGGAAAACTCAGCAGTGGCCACAGGACTGGAAAAGGTCAGTTTTCATCCCAACCCCAAAGAAAGGCAATGCCAAAGAATGCTCAAACTACCGCACAATTGCACTCATCTCACACGCTAGTAAAGTAATGCTCAAAATTCTCCAAGCCAGGCTTCAGCAATAGGTAAACCATGAACTTTCTGATGTTCAAGCTGGTTTTAGAAAAGGCAGAGGAGCCAGAGATCAAATTGCCAACATCCACTGGATCATGGAAAAAGCAAGAGAGTTCCAGAAAAACATCTATTTCTGCTTTATAGACTATGCCAAAGCCTTTGACTGGGTGGATCACAATAAACTGTGGAAAATTCTGAAAGAGATGGGAATACCAGACCACCTGACCTGCCTCTTGAGAAATCTGTATGCAGGTCAGGAAGCAACAGTTAGAACTGGACATGGAATAACAGACTGGTTCCAAATAGGAAAAGGAGTAAGTCAAGGCTGTATATTGTCACCCTGCTTATTTAACTTATATACAGAGTACATCATGAGAAACGCTGGGCTGGAAGAAGCAAAAGCTGGAATCAAGAGTGCCGGGAGAAATATAAATAACCTCAGATATGCAGATGACACCACCCTTATGGCAGAAAGTGAAGAGGAACTAAAAAGCCTCTTGATGAAAGTGAAAGTGGAGAGTGAAAAAGTTGGCATAAAGCTCAACATTCAACAAATGAAGATCATGGCATCCGGTCCCATCACTTCATGGGAAATAGATGGGGACACAGTGGAAATAGTGTCAGACTTTATTTTTTGGGGCTCCAAAATCACTGCAGATGGTGACTGCAGCCATGAAATTAAAAGATGCTTACTTCTTGGAAGAAAAGTTATGACCAACCTAGATAGCATATTGAAAAGCAGAGACATTACTTTGCCAACGAAGGTCCATCTAGTCAAGGCTATGGTTTTTCCAGTGATCGTGTATGGATGTGAAAGTTGGACTGTGAAGAAAGCTGAGTGCCGAAGAATTGATGCTTTTGAGCTGTGGTGTTGGAGAAGACTCTTGAGAGTCCCTTGGACTGCAAGGAGATCCAACCAGTCCATTCTGAAGGAGATCAGCCCTGGGATTTCTTTGGAAGGAATGATGCTAAAGCTGAAACTCCAGTACTTTGGATACCTCATGGGAAAAGTTGACTCATTGGAAAAGACTCACGCTGGGAGGGATTGGGGACAGAAGGAGAAGGAGACGCCAGAGAATGAGATGGCTGGATGGCATCACTGACTCGATGGACGTGAGTCTGATTGAACTCCGGGAGTTGGTGATGGACAGGGAGGCCTGGCGTGCTGCGATTCATGGGGTCACAAAGAGTCGGACACGACTGAGTGACTGAACTGAACTGAACTGAATAACTAAGAAGCTCCCAGGAAGTTATGCCAGTTCCAGCCCTGGAGGTGCTCTTAGAAAGCCTCTGTCTGCAAGAAGCTGCCCCCTGCCTGTGATCTGAGGAGGTCAGAAGGCCTTGTTTCAAGTTGAAAACCACAATAATGGCCTAAGGAACAAAACTTTCATTTGGGGGCATCCAATACAGGAAGGAAAGTTATGACCAACCTGGATAGCATGTTCAAAAGCAGAGACATTACTATGACAACAAAGGTCCATCTAGTCAAGGCTATGGTTTTTCCTGTGGTCGTGTATGGATGTGAGAGTTGGACTGTGAAGATAGCTGAGCGCCGAAGAATTGATGCTTTTGAGCTGTGGTTTGGAGAAGACTCTTGAGAGTCCCTTGGACTGCAAGGAGATCCAACCAGTCCATTCTAAAGGAGATCAGTCCTGGGTGTTCTTTGGAAGGACTGATGCTAAAGCTGAAACTCTAGTACTTTGGCCACCTCATGCGAAGAGCTGACTCATTGGAAAAGACTCTGATGCTGGGAGGGATTGGGGGCAAGAGGAGAAGGGGACGACAAAGGATGAGATGGCTGGATGGCATCACTGACTCAATGGACATGAGTTTGAGTGAACTCCAGGAGCTGGTGATGGACAGGGAGGCCTGGTGTGCTGCAATTCATGGGATTGCAAAGAGTCGAGTCAGACACAACTGAGTGACTGAACTGAACTGAACTGAATACATGATTTGACCATACTGATAAAAATCATGTCTTCTTTTGAAAACTAGTCAAATAATGAAGAAAAATATGAAATTTTAAGTAGAATTCATCTTCAGTCTTTTCACCAGAGAAAAACATTGTTTCGTACTTTGATGAATGCACCCCCAGATATGACTCTGAGCCCATGTACGTGTAGAGAAAATCTTATACAAATTTACATAAATGAGAAAATGCAGTCCATACAGGTACCTTGTAAACTTGCTATCAGTATCTTCAACATCCCCATGTTTTAGGGAGAAAATACTTTTTGTTTTTAATTGTTTTGGTTGTGTTGGGTTTTTGTTGCTGCATGCAGGCTTTTCCTAGTTGCAGAAAGTGGGAGTTACTCTTTGTTGAGGTTCACGGGCTTCTCCTCGCAGTGGTTTCTCTTGTAGAGAACAGGCTGTAGGCACATGAGCTCAGTGACTGCGGCTGGTGGGCTCTGGGGTGCAGGCTCAGTAGTTGTGGTGCAAGGGCTTAGTCGCCCCCTAGTACGTGGGATCTTCCCCGACCAGCGATCGCACGTGTCCCCTGCATCTGCAGCAGATTCTTATCCACTGTACCACCAGGGAAGTCCAGAAATACTTCATTTTTAATAAAGGAAAAACAACTAAGGTTGAAGTTTTCTGTGGTTTCATAACAGGCACCGTTATATTAATATATGAAGCATGAAAACAATCATAGTCAGTGTACATATCCCAAACCAACAGATCCCCAAATTTTCATGGATATGTGTGTCATTGTTCTTTTCTTCTGTGTTACAAAGCTAATAAAAAGTAGATTTAAGGTAAACAGCTAATTTTTACCATAATTTTTAGCCGTGCAGAGAATAGTATGGTTGGCAAAAATTTTGAGTGCTTTCTAGATGCATGAATGTGTGAAAGCTCTTAGACATAAGTATCGTGGTGTTTGAGAGTTTATACATTTTAGGTTAATTTTTTCTAGGTACAATAGAATATTAGGGATTGTTTTTTCATTCTGAATTTCTCTGTAATTCTAAATTTCTACTGGGGCAAGAATAGATTTACAAGCTATTCTATAAACCTCATTGTACTTTGTAATAAATATACATTAAAGTGTCCCAATAAAATGACAAATTTCTGTTCACTGACAGAAATTCTAGAATTTTTCAAAGCCAGGCTTTATGTCCCAATAATCATTCTTCTTATCTTCAGGGAATTCAACAGAATATTTTCTACTTTTACACTGAGGGATGCACTTGAGATTGGAGTTCTTGATTCTAATCAGGAGTGAGAGGTAAATTCATACAGAAAAAAAATTAGGTGGAAGAAAATTTGTTTTGAAACACAGTTTTTTATTTCCCATGAAGTGAGAGCTGGTCCTAACAACATTGATTTGTTGCTCAAAAGAAGTGCTCAACTTGATCTGAAGAAATAATGAGAAAGAGCAAATCCTTTTTATTCACAGATAAATGAACTACTAGTAAGGTTTAAGGAAACATCTGGAACAAATGGACAGAAATCTCTCGTGCTACATTTAAATATAAAGACATGAATTTGACACTTTTTTCCCCATATATAACTGCCTTTTCCCACTGTTGGTATGAATCCATTTTCTTTTTTTAGAGGTTAAGTTCCTCCCTCTAGAAAGTACTAAAATTCTCTTGGGATATCCATAAATAAGCAAAAGAAAATTAATTTTTTAATTTCAAGGGATTTTGCACATATATAACTTTTCTGCTTGTTATCACCTCCATTCTTGTAACTGGGCAACTTGACAAAAGTGAAAATTAAACTTTCTCAAAAAAGCATAGAAATACCAGCCACTTATTAAACATTTTCCTTTTTATACGTCCCAAGGGACCACACGGGCTCACAGAGTCTGCTAATCCAGACCATACAGGATCCATTTTTTTTTTTCCCCTATCTGAACCTGATGACAGTGCCTGGGGGTGCAAACAAATAAAAACAGTTCCTGGCTTTTGAAGGGTTAGTGTTAGAGTTCAACTCTGTATTTGATCATTTGCTTTTAGCAGTTTTAGTCACTGACTAACCAAATATCATCACATGGTGGTAATGATAGAGCCAAGAAACCAAAGAGAAAATATTAAAAAAGAAAATTATCAGTTGGTATTATCAGTACTGGGTATATCCAACTTTCCTTCCGAAGAACAGTATTAGAGTGAACTTGACATGTTCACAGTGCTGTATTTAAAATGATGATCAACAAGGACCGACTGTGTAGTACAGGGAACTCTGCTCAATACTCTGTAATAATCCAAATGGGAAAAGAACTTGAAAAAGAATAGATACATGTATATGTATAACTGAATCACTTTCCTATATGCCTGTTAATCAACTATGGGCTTCCCTGGTGGCTCAGAGGGTAAAGCATCTGCCTGCACTGCAGGAGACCTGGGTTTGATCCCTGGGTCAGGAAGATCCCCTGGAGAAGGCAATGGCAACCCACTCCAGTACTCTTGCCTGGAAAATCCCATGGACAGAGAAGACTGGTAGACTACAGTCCATGGGATTGCAAAGAGTCAGACACGACTGAGCGACTTCACTCAACTATACTCCCATATATAATCAACTATATTCCCATATAATATAAACATTTTTTAAAAAGATCCTTAAAAAGAAGGAACTTTTGGCCCTTTTCATACATGTGGACACCCCAATTGGACAGAAAGTCCCGCTTATGCAGAAAAGATTCTGAAGGTAATCCTCTCTTGTACCTCTGTGTCACCAAACACCAAACCTTGGGGTGAGAGCTCACAGCTTGATTACTCTTTGCATAGATGTGAATGTTGGGGCAACTGAACTGGAAGCCCAAGTTGGAATATTCAGTCCTAATGAATGCTCACTTGTTTAGACAGAGATTATTAGTTTTCAGGAAAATGCCAGGCTAAGTTTATATGATTGTGGAAGTGAGGCAAGGGTGTCAGCCTCAGCCACTGAATTGCATTCAGGAGGAGTAGGGAGCACAAAGCCTGCTTCATATGGCCCTGCTGGGATTTTGCTGCTATTTTGAGGTCATGAGCAAGGCAGAGACATTACTTAAGGAAGTGTGGGGCACTACTGAGACAACCAGAAAACCTTTGGAGACAATGTGAGACTGGAACTGCGTAGAGGGGATTCACCACTCTGCACTGCTGGGACAGCAAGAACGTCCGAGCTGCAGAAGCCTAATCAGGAGGCCTGGACGAAATCACAAAGGGAAGGGATGCTCAAGTCTGAGACGCACCAGGCCACTGTGTAGATGAGGCCTCCTGCAGTGACCACCATTTAGACAACAAACATCACAGTCCTCTCACATAGATTTACTGAAATAGAAGCAGAAAAAAAAAAGAGTGTAGTCGAATATGGTAAAAATAGTCTATATATTAAATAGATTGCAGTCTTAGCTAGCCTTGGGATCAGAAAATTTAAGCCCTGTGTGTCTCATTTACCCTATAAGAAATTAATGTAGAAGTAGATGAGAATGCAATTTCAAACTATAAATACAGTATTATCATTAACATCGTGACTGTTCTGTGAATCTGAGAGAGTAGAATCTTTGCTAGTCTTCAGCCTTATTCCACAGTATAATTTATTATTAAATTTTTATATCAGGTGGCAAGACGTGATCTTGAATTAGGCCCTGAATGGAAACACCTTTATACCATGAAAAGTTTGACTTACTGAGCACCAGTCCAAAAGATGAGAGTCAAAACGATGCTTTAGGTACTGAGATAAACGGGCAGAGCTGAGGAAATGCCTGTCTGTAGGCTCCCGGTGCATGACCATGTTGGACATGGTAGAGAAACCATGACTCTAGCCTAAAACTTTCTAAGAAAAACAGTAGGGTCCAAAGCAGCAGGACTGATCTTTGGCTCCTGGCAATAACAGAGTAGTTAATTGAAGACAAACTCTCCAGCTGAGCACATCTAGAAACCCTCAGTTCAGTTCAGTTCAGTTCAGTTGTTTAGTGGTCTCCTACTCTTTGCAACCCCATGGACTGAAGCATTCCAGGCTTCCCTGTCCATCACCAACTCTCAAAGCTTGCTCAAACTCATGTCCATCGAGTCAGTGATGCCATCCAACCATCTCATCCTCTGTCGTCCCCTTCTCCTCCCGCCTTCAATCTTTCCCAGCATCAGGGGCTTTTCTAATGAGTCAGCTTTTCACATCGGGTGACAAAAGTATTGGAGCCTCAGCTTCAGCATCAGTCCTTCCAGTGAATATTCAGGACTGATTTCCTTTAGGGTTGAATGCTTTGTTTTCCTTGCTGTCCAAGTGACTCTCAAGAGTCTTCTCCAACACCACAGTTCAAAAACATCAGCTTTCTGGTGCCCAGCTTTCTTTATGGTTCAACTCTCACATCCATGCATGACTACTGGAAAAACCATAGCCTTGACTAGATGGACCTTTGTTGGCAAAGTAATGTCTCTGCTTTTTAATATGCTCTTTAGGTTTGTCATAGCTTTTCTTCCAAGGAGCAAGTGTCTTTTAAACATCTTTTAAATCCTGGAATGTGAAGTCAAGTGGGCCTTACAAAGCATCACTACGAACAAAGCTGGTGGAGATGGAATTCCAGTTGAGCTATTTCAAATCCTGAAAGATGATGCTGTGAGAGTGCTGCACTCAATATGCCAGCAAATTTGGAAAACTCAGCAGTGGCCACAGGACTGGAAAAGGTCCGTTTTCATTCTAGTCCCAAAGAAAGGCAATGCCAAGGAATGCTCAAACTACCGCACAATTGCACTCATCTCATATGCAAGTAAAGTAATACTCAAAATTCTCCAAGCCAGGCTTCAGCAATATGTGAACTGTGAACTCCCAGATGGTCAAGCTGGTTTTAGCAAAGGCAGAGGAACCAGAGATCAAATTGCCAACATGCACTGGATCATCAAAAAAACAAGAGAGTTCCAGAAAAACATCTACTTCTGCTTTATTGACTATGCCAAAGCCTTTGACTGTGTGGATCACCACAATGGAAAATTCTGAAAGAGATGGGAATACCAGACCACCTGATCTGCTTCTTGAGAAACCTATATGCAGGTCAGGAAGCAACAGTTAGAACTGGACATGGAACAACAGACTGGTTCCAAATAGGAAAAAGAGTACATCAAGGCTGTATATTGTCACCCTGCTTATTTAACTTATGTGCAGAGTGCATCATGAGAAACGCTGGGCTGGAAGAAGCACAACCTGGAATCAAGATTGCCAGGAGAAATATCAGTAACCTCAGATATGCAGATGACACCATGCTTGTGGCAGAAAGTGAAGAGGAGCTAAACAGCCTCTTGATGAAAGTGAAAGAGGAGAGTGAAAAAGTTGGCTTAAAGCTCAACATTCAGAAAACTAAGATCATGGCATCTGGTCCCATCACTTCATGGGAAGTAGATGGGAAAACAGTGGAGGCAAAATAAATGGATGAAATTATATGCAAATTTTAACCAAAAATAAAGAGGAGTTAGTGTAGCTATACTTGCATCAGATAAACTTATCTCCTGAAGCTTCTTTACTTTTAGTAAAGAGTTAGAGAGGGACACCTCCTAATGATAAAAGGATCAGTACATCAGGAAGTTGTATATTTTTTTGTTTGTATGCATCTACTAAGATAGTCTCAGCTTCAAAATATATAAAACCAACTTGACAGGATAAATGACAAAAGTAGACAAATCTATAGTCATGGTGGGGGAATGTAACACACCTCTCTCAGTAACTAATAGAACAAATGTACAAAATAAACCCTTAGTCACAGGATATCTGAATAATGAAGTTTTCAAATTTGACCAAATAATATATGGTCATAGTTTTAGATGTGATAATGGAATGTTGATTGTATTGTATTTTTAAAAATGCATTTATCAGTAAGAGAAACATACTGAAATATTTAAAAGTGAAAAAAGAAAGAGGTCCAAGGACCATAATCTTAGAAAAGTGAGGGGAACAGAAACTGGACTGGAAAAGTAAATGGAAGCATAAATAGAAAAGTTGTCTGGTCTGAACTCTATCCACAATATTGGAGCAACACTGGAAAAGAATAGGTCACACAAAGAAATAATTTCAAAATATAATTTTCACAATTTAGGTGGCTTATCCTTATGCTCCAAAAAATAAAATTTATTGAAGTGTAATTGATTTACAATGTTGTGTTAATTACTAGTGTGCAGTAAAGTGACTCAGTTCTATATATATATATATATATATGTATGTATCTATGCTCAATCGCTAAGGCATATCTGACTCTTTGCAACCCCATGGATTGCAGGAAGCCAGGCTTCCCTGTCCTTCACCATCTTTTTGAGTTTGCTCAAACTCATGTCTACTGAGTCGGTGATGTCATCCAACCATCTGATCCTCTGTTGCCCCCTTCTCTTCCTGTCCTTAATTTTTCCCAGCATCAGGGTATATTTATGGGTATTTGATGACTCAGGAGTAAAGACTGTACCTGCCAATGCAGAAGACTTGGGTTCAATCCCTGGGTTGAGAAAGACCACCTGGAAGACGGCACAGCAACCCACTCTAGTATTCTTGCCTGGGAGATCCCATGTATCTGGAGGGCTACAGTCCATGGTGTCACAAAGAGTCAGACACAACTAAGAGACTAAACAACAACAAAATCTATCTAGGGATATATATTCTTTGTAATATTCTGTTCCATTATGGTTTATCATAGGATATTGAATTTAGTTCCATGTGTTATACAGTAGGACTAAGTTGTTTTTCCTTGCTATATATACTAGTTGGCATCTGCGAATCCCAAACTCCCAGTTTATCCCTGCCCCTTCCACGTCCTACCCCACTGGCAACCGCAGGTTTGTTCTGTATGCCTGTGAGCCTGTTTCTGTTTCATAGGTAAGCTCATCTGTGTCATGTTTTAGATTCCACGTACAAGTGGTGTTGTATGGTATTTGTTTTTCTCTTTCTGATTTACTTCACTTAGTATGATAATCTCTAGGTATATCTGTGTTACTGCAAACAGCATTATTTCATTCTTTTTTATGGCAGAGTAATATTCCATATATATATACATATATACATATATATATATATATACACACACACACATTTATGTGTATATATATAAATATATACACACCACATCTTCTTTATCCATTCATCTGTTTATGGACATAAGGTGTTTCCATGTCTTGGATATTATGAATACCGCTGCTATGAAAATAGGGGTACAGGTATATTTTTGAATTATAGTCTTGTCTGTATATATGCCTAGGAGTGGGATTGCTGGATCATATGGTAGCTCTGCTTCAAGTTTTTTTTGAGGAACCTCCGTACTGTTCTCCATAGTAGCTGTACCAATTTATATTCCTGCCAACTGTGTAAAGAGGGTTCCCCTTTCTCCACACCCTGTTTGCCTCAAAAAATTTCTAAGTGTGACAATGATGTGAAATATTTAAAAAGCATTCTTACCAATATAACTCAATGATTTAGCAGAATTTTATGTATATCTGCTAACTGAATAATATTTTGTTTTAAATCAGTAAAAAGGAGTCTCCTGTATCTTCTGTCACAATGTGCTGTTTATTTGACATTTTGCAATAATTTCATTTTTAAGTGAAATTGCTTCAACAAAATGCATAAATGAAAATGCTACAATAAATGAGGTTCTTCCAAAGAAGAATATAGAAGTCCTATGGATGCACTCATCTCACACACTAGTAAAGTAATGCTCAAAATTCTCCAAGCCAGGCTTCAACAGTATATGAACTGTGAAATTCCAGATGTTCAAGCTGGTTTTAGAAAAGGCAGAGGAACCAGAGATCAAATTGCCAACTTCCACTGGATTATCAAAAAAGCAAGAGAGTTCCAGAAAAACATCTATTTCTGCTTTATTGACTATGCCAAAGCCTTTGACTGTGTGGATCACCACAAACAGTGGAAAATTCTGAAAGAGATGAGAATACCAGACCACCTGACCTGCCTCTTGAGAAATCTATATGCAGGTCAGGAAGCAACAGTTAGAACTGGACATGGAACAACAGACTGGTTCCAAATCAGGAAAGAAGTATATCAAGGCTGTATATTGTCACTCTGCTTATTTAACTTTTATGCAGAGTAGATCATGAGAAATGCTGGGCTGGATGAAGCCCAAGCTGGAATCAAGATTGCCGGGAGAAATCTCAATAACCTCAGATATGCAGATGACACCACCCTTATGGCAGAGAGTGAAGAACTAAAGAGCCTCTTGATGAAAGTGAAAGAGGAGAGTGAAAAAGTTGGCTTAAAGCTCAACATTCAGAACACTAAGATCATGGCATCTGATCCCATCACTTCATGGGAAATAGATGGGGAAACAGTGGAAACAGTGGCAGACTTTACTTTTGGGGGCTCCAAAATCACTGCAGATGGTGATTGGAGTCATGAAATTAAAAGATGCTTATTCCTTGGAAGGAAAGTTATGACCAACCTAGACAGCATATTCAAAAGCAGAGACATTACTTTGCCAACAAAGTCCGTCTAGTCAAGGCTATGGTTTTTCCAGTGGTCATGTATGGATGTTAGAGTTGAACAATAAAGAAAGCTAAGCGCCAAAGAATTGATGCTTTTGAACTGTGGTATTGGAGAAGACTCTTGAGAGTCCCTTGGACTGCAAGGAGATCCAACCAGTCCTTCCTAAAGGAAATCAGTCCTGAATATTCATTGGAAGGACTGATGCTGAAGCTGAAACTCCAATCCTTTGGCCACCTGATGTGAGGAATTGACTCATTGGAAAAGACCCTGATGATGGGAAAGATTGAAGGTGAGAAGAGAAGAGGATGACAGAGGATGAGATGGTTGGATGGCATCACCAACTCAATGGGCATCAGTTTGAGTAAAGTCCAGGAGTTGGTGATGGGCAGGGAGGCCTGGCATGCTTCAGTCCATGGGGTTGTAAAGAGTTGGACACAATTGAGCGACTGCACTGAACTGAACTGAATGAATCCACTGCTTTTTTACCCTAGTTAAATTATGATTTACTCATAAAGTCAATTTTTTGTTTAGTTAAATCTTCCTAGAAATACTAACTAATATATTCTATTTCTTTTTAAAAATGGATAAATCACTGAAAACAGTATCATAAAAGACACATGAATCTTTAAATGTTATCATCAGATGCTTTAAAGAGCTTTTAATTGGATTGTATTTTCAAATTAATAGTTTAAGCTAATCATTTTCTAATTACTGCAAAAACAGAAGATCTGGAAATTCTGTTGGCAAGCTTCTTTTAAAATTATGTAAAACTGTCTAATAGCTCACATTAAGCTTTCTTTTATTGGCTCAGATGGTAAAGCATCTGCCTGCAATGAGGGAGACCTGGGTTTGATCCCTGGGTTGGGAAGATACCCTGGAGAAGGCAATGGCACCCCACTCCAGTACTCTTGCCTGGAAAATTCCATGGACTGAGGGGCCTGTTAGGCTACAGTCCATGGGGTCGCAAAGAGTAGGACACAACTGGACGACTTCACTTTTACTTTAATAATCTCATTTCTTTACAGCTTAAGAAGGAGTTCACTTAAGCTTTAAAATACATTTTAGAGGAGTTCATGTAATTTAACATATTTAAAATTTTTCCTTAATTTAACATATTTAAAATTTTTCCTTAATTTTTCATTTGATATATAAAAAATCAATACAACAATAGTATCAAGTATGAAAACAAGCTCAAATAATTTCCTTTGGATGGTCAACTTATTTCTTTTTTGAAGGATAAGATATACAAACTCTTCCCATATCTTTGTGCATTTTACAAAATCATCTATCATTTAAGAAATTACTCTTAATTTTATGAATAGAACTAACAGCATCTGTTGATTTATTGAGTTTCTCACCACAATTCTTTTTTTTTATTTATTTTATTTTTAAGCTTTACAACACAACATCATCACAATTCTTAGCAATGAATTGTCAAGGAATAATTAGTTACTAAAGCGCTTGGTTCTACTTTTAAAAGCTGCTGTAAACAGAATTGCAACTTTAACCTGTTGCTTAAATGACAACTTTGGCAAAGGTAATATTAATACCTTCCCTGTTAATTAATTATAAGTGTTTCAGACATTGATAGCTCTTTTATATTTTAAGTCATTTCTTTATATTACTTTTTCTTCCTAGAACTGTTATATGTCCTCATTGTTACACAGTAGACTTGTTCATTTCACTGCTATTAATTAGACAGCTGATTGCCATCTTTCACCATCTCATTGGTTATTCTTGTTCAGTTTCTTAGTTGTGTCTGACTCTTTGTGCCCCCATGGACTGCAGCACGCTAGGCTTCTCTGTCCTTCACTATCTCCTGGAGTTTACTCAAGTTCATGTCCACTGAGTCAATGATGCCATCCAACCATCTCATGGAAGACAATGCATTATTTCATTTAGATTTGTTTTCCTTCACCACACTGAGAAGCCTGTCATACAGGCTGTGAGATCACCTTTTCTCCAACATTGGATGCCGTATTCCATCTCTGATCGTTTGTACTATTCGATGATCCTTCTGGTTAGAAGACTTTTTAAAACTTTCTTTTTTTTTTTTTTTTAAAAACTTTCAATGACAATATTTATAGTTTTAAAACTTTATATTCTTACAAAGATTGATAACTCCCTTTTGCCAACTTTATTAATATTTATTGTGAAATGTCCATTCACTAGGCAAGTTCATTTCCTCAGTTAAAAAAAAAAACACTAGCACATTTGCCGGGCTGAGAGCTGGTCTATTCCAATATGGACAGAAAGTGAAAGTTGCTCCATCATGTATGACTCTCTGAGATCCCGTGGACTAGAGTCCATGGAATTCTCCAGGCAAGAATACTGGAGTGGGTAGCCTTTCTCTTCTCCAGGGGATCTTCCCAACCCAGGGATCGGAACCAGGTCTCCCACATGGCAGGCAGATTCTTTACCAGCTCAGGCACCAGGAAGGCCCAGAAGAGTTGTTAAATAATGAAATATTTCCATTCCAGTTTGCAAATAACCTCTTTTCCGGGTCTCAGAGTTTTTAAAGCAGTGTGTACTGCCGGGGACCAGCCCCAGCTGATCCAGGGTATTCGAAGGAGAGACGGCGTAGGCGAAGATCAGGAAACAATTGCTTAATTAAATGTTAATTAAGGATATAAAGAGTAATAGAATGAGGATAGCTCAGTGAAGAAATTCAGTAGAGAAAAGAGGCTGAAATAAGGATAGCTCAGTGACGAAATTCAGTGGAGAAAAGAGGCTGAATAATTCAGCCAGAAGGTAAGAGAAAGAACGACATGGTGAGACCAAGTTTCGGTGAACAAGGCCCCGCACTTTATGTTCCAAAGTAGTTTTTATACCTTAAGTTATGCATAGAGGATAATGGGGGAAGGGGTAGAGTCAGGCAGCAAGCCAGGCTTTCTTCCTGCAAACTTATCATATGCAAAAGCTTAGGTGATTTGCATCATCTTCTGGCCCGGAGGCCTGTTAACATTTTAAGACCTTTTCTTCAGAAAACTTATTTTTCTCTAAAGGTGATTGGTCAGGAGCCACCCTCCAAAAGCATTAGATAAAGTTGCATTCCTACAGAGCAAAGGTGTGGTGGGCTATAACAAGAAAAAGAATTAACTCAAGGGTCCCAGGTTACAAACATTAAAGCTACTATTTACACCAATTATATTAATCAATACACTGCCA
This sequence comes from Bos javanicus, assembly GCF_032452875.1. Taxonomy (NCBI): domain Eukaryota; kingdom Metazoa; phylum Chordata; class Mammalia; order Artiodactyla; family Bovidae; genus Bos; species Bos javanicus. The sequence continues at coordinate 26,854,710 of NC_083871.1, read as the reverse complement.
GGGACACAGCAGGTAAGGGATATGGAGACTTAGCAGCAAACATTGGCCCAACAAGTGAAAATCCCTTCACCAATACAATTTCTAATCAATCTTTTAACTACTCAAAAGAATCTGTGTTTAGACAGTTTAGAACATCTCCTGCCTCTCACAGTTGGGAGGCTCTGAACAATCACATGTGGCCGGAAAAACCTATTCAGGCAGGCTAGAGGATTTCCAAAGGAGTTTGTAGGTTAAACACTGTCACACCCAGGAATTATTAACTGGAGCTGTAAGCTAACTCTTTTTCAGAGAGGTAGTGGGGGACAGCCCCCCGTAAAGTCAGAGGTGTAGGTGAAAGCACAAAGCAGAAAGTAGGCAGACTCTGGTTTTGGGGGTAGATGCTCGAGAATTTCCAGGGGGACCCCTGAAGCTCGAGCCTCCTTCCTCATGACCTTTGTCATGGGCGGGGTTCCTCACACTGGCTCCCGGCAGAGATAGAATTCCAGTTGAGCTATTCCAGATCCTGAAAGATGATGCTGTGGAAAGTGCTGCACTCAATATGCAATATGCAATATGCACTCAATATGCAATATGCCGGCTCCCGGCAGTGTACAGATATACTTTGTGTTCATATATAAAACAGCAGTAGAGTCTAGGCTCAGATGTTTTTGGACAGGTATCATGTATTTTTTTCGTATTCAGATGACTATCTGGGAAAATATATGAACATTCATAGGAATGTGGGATAGATTTTTGTAGTGCTGGACTGTCTGTCTCACATTAATATCAACAGTGTTTCTCAGGCATTGGGACAGTCAAAAATGTGCCTAGAAGTTTCCAAAACCTTCTGTGAGAAACAACTGTTCCTGTTGAGAAACCTTGGATTAGCTTTTATCATATGTTGTTGTTCAGTCACTCAGTTGTGTCCGAATCTTTGTGAACCCATGGACTACAGCACACCAGGCTCCCTTGACCTCCACAGTCTCCTGGAGTTTGTTCAAACTCATGTCCATTGAGTCGGTGGTGCTATCCAGCCACCTCTTCCTCTGCCCCTCATATATCTAGTAAGGGCATCTTTTCATCAACACTGGCTGCTTTATTCCGACTGTTATCATTTGTGCTACTTAATGATCCTTCTGATTAGGAGATTTTTTAAAACTTCAGTGGCAATATTTATTGTTTTCAATACTAGTATATCCCTCTGCTTTGGCCCATAAAGAAACTTGAGTCAAAACATTGAGCTTTAGTTGTTCTCTTTGAAAAGCCAGAGTAGAATGATCTGTTTTATTTCCATATAAACTGAGAATATGTGGCAAATGAGACCAAAACTGCAGGGAAGAGGATTTAGCAATAAGGACATTATTTGAAATAAGAAATATCCTGAGCGCATGTGATTTTTCCCATAAGCATAACAATAATAAAATAATTGCAATTTAGTGAAGAATTACTTTGTGCCAGGCTCTGTGATTATTGTTTTACATTTTAAAATTATATTTGATACTCTCAAAAGCCTAATCAGAAATGGGTATTGCTACCTATCCTTGGTGTCTCAGACAGTAAAGAATCTGCCTGCAGTGCAGAGACCTGGTTCCATCCCTGGGTCGGGAAGATCCCCTGGAGGAGGGCAAGGCAACCCACTCCAGTATTCTTGCCTAGAGAACTCCATGGACAGAGGAGCCTGGCGGGCTACAGTCCATGGGGTTGCAAAGAGTTGGACATGACTGAGTGGCTAACACTTTCACTTAGAGGAAAGGTATATTCTCAGGAAACCTGCCAGCAGTGTGCTGTTAGCCTTATGACTGGTTTCCAAGCAGGCAGGCCGTCTGAGGATGGGGGTTTGGAACTGGTTATTCCTTCCCAGGGCATATAAAATGTGAATGGTTGAGAGTACACCCAACATTATCTGTTGTGGTTTTTTGCACCATTATATCCTAGGACCTTGATTTTTTTTTTTTTAAGATTTTATGTGTGGTTTCTGTTTTATAAGAGTCTCTTTCCCTCAATTTCCAAAATTGAGCTATTAACTTGAGCCAACCATTTATTATCTTTTAGCAATTTGTCATGCCACTCCTTGAATTCTTGGACTGATTACCAGAGTTTTGTTTTTATATAGGAGCAATTAAGCTCTTTCAGTATCTGATTATTTCTGTAAATAGATACAAATTGCTCTTTGGAAATAAATGATTTCTAGCAGAAACTTGGAGCATCAATGTATTGGATAGAAAGAAGCCATTTAGTCTAAATATTTGTTGGAGAAAACAATATCTTTGTTAATCTCTGTCATTTGGAAGTGAAATGTTGATTCTTCCCTGAGATTCTGATCTGTTGATACGTTATTGATGGTGATATTTGGACTCAGAAAGAAGCAAGATGAGACAAAAAGAGAAGGCTATTTGGACTTCAGGCAAATGTATTCTAATTGTGTAATGACACTAGAAAATAACTACAGAAGTACTGTTACTGCCTCAATAAAGGAAGTTTTGGTGAGGATAGCCAGGCCCACGTTGAATGGGATAGAAATATTAAGCATTGTTTACCTTGCCTCTAACTTTACCTCTCCACGACAGTAGAAGTGCCTGCTCAGGTGTGTTCACCTCTGTGACCCCATGGACTGTAGCCTGCCAGGCTCCTCTGTTCGTGGAATTTTCAGACACGAATACTGGAGCGAGTTGCCATTTACTTCTTCAGGGAATCTTCCCAGCACAGGGATCAAATGCGCCTCTCTTTTGTCTCCTGCTCTGGCAGGTGGATTCTTTACGATTAGCGCCACCTGTGACAGGAGGTGTTCATACAGATTTAGTCCCTTCATTATTTCTCACCAGTATTCTCAGGAAAACAGAGTTAATGAGAAGAGGAAGTACAGGTGTTACATGTACTCACAGATTTGTTTTCTGAATTGTTGGAAGATATTAAGAGGCCGTGACATCATAGTGTCTTCTGATGATGAAATCTCTTACTCTAAACCCAGTTCAGACTAATATTTAATGAATAAAGACAAGATGGTCAGAACGTGGGTTTCAAAGGTAATATAATTCCAGAGGTCAGAGTCTGCCTCTGAGGGGTAGGGAGCTGTCAGGAACCCTGAGAAGAATTAGTCAAAATACACATGTGTGCAAGACTGGAGAGTGTTCTGTATAGGAACAAGTGTTCCAGGAATTGGGAGCATGTATACAAAAGCTGTGTGTCGAGTGTGTGGCACAGTCTGACCATGGAGAGAAGCAACCCAAGGTGGTAGATGGGTAGTGTTGGCACCTCTTTTGGGATCTGGTCTCAAAAAATACCACTTTGGTTCCCAGCATGCATGAATACTTAGTCATGTCCCGTTCTTTTGTGACCTCATGGATTATAGGGCTCCGGGCTCCTCTGTCCATGGAATTTTCCAGGCAAGAATATTGGAGTGGGTTGCCATTTCCTTCTCCAGGGGATCCTCCCAACCCAGGGATAGAACCCATGCATCCTGCATTGGCAGGCAGATTCTTTACCAACTCTGCCACCTGGGAAGGTTCCCAGACTGTGCCCTAAATTATTTGATATTATTATTTGATAATGACAATAAGGAATCTGCCTGCAATGCAGGAGAGTCAGATTCGATCCCTGGGTTGGGATCCCCTGGAGGAGGAAAAGGCAACCCACTCCAGTATTCTTACCTGGGAAATCCCACCGACAGAGGCACCCAGCAGGCTCAGTCCATGGGGTCGCAGAGAGTCAGAGATGACTGAGTGACTAACACACATATGTAATTTGATAATATAAGGCTAACAAATCCAACTTGATTGTATATTTTCAACTACAGGGGCAAATTAGGTGCCAAGGCTGAGATTTTATACCATGAGTGGAACTATGTGATTATTTTTAAGTATCTGGCGGGTATTTTGGTAGAAAACAGAGTAAGCAAAAGCTTTTATGTTTACATACAAGCTGTCCCTTACTATTTGCAGGACACTGGCTCTAGGACTCCCATGGATACCCAGCTCTGGGGATGCTTAAGTCTCTTCTATGAAATGGCCTTTCCCAGTCAGTCCTCTGCATCCCCCAGATGCAGAGGGTCCTGCACCCACAAAACGGTGGGCTAGTGGGCTGACTACTCATCCTTAGACAGTGCAATTCCATGGAAGAAGGAAAGAGGGAAATAGAAAATGAAGCAGAGGAGTGAAGAGGGCGAGTGCCAGGAAGGGCTTTGCGGAGCCGGTCACGTTTACTATCGAGAGCAACCTACTACTTTCCTTCACAGGGGCATTTTCTGAGAGGCTACATGAACAACTGTAGTTTAGAAAAGAGTTTATCTGATCAGCCCCGTTTCCTACTGGTCGGAGATTTACCCCACAGGGTATTAACTCTTCACAGAGTATTAACTCCACACACACCTCCAGAGTGTACACACTTAATCATTTTTTTTGTTTGTTTTGGAGTATAATTACTTCACAATGTTACATTAGTTTCTGCTGATACAATGAAGTGAATCAGCTATATGTATACATATATCCTCTCCCTCCTCCTTGCCCCCATCCCACCCATCAAAGTGCTCCCTGCATTGTACAGCAGCCTCCCACTAGCTGTCTATTTTACACATGGCAGTGTATATATGGGAGAAGGCAATGGCAACCCACTCCAGTACTCTTGCCTGGAAAATCCCATGGGTGGAGGAGCCTGGTAGGCTGCAGTCCATGGGGTCACTAAGAGTTGGACATGACTGAGAGACTTCATTTTCACTTTTCACTTTCATGCATTGGAGAAGGAAATGGCAACCCACTCCAGTGTTCTTGCCTGGAGAATTCCGGGGACGGCAGAGCCTGGTGGGCTGCCGTCTATGGGGTTGCACGGAGTCGGACACGACTGAAGTGACTTAGCAGCAGCAGCAGCAGCAGTGTATATATGTCAATCTAATCTCACAGTTTGTCCCCCCTAACCATACTCCCCAACCCATGTCTACGTGTCCATTCTCTATGTCTCCATCTTTATTCCTGTCATGCAGATAGTTTCATCTGTACTATTTTTCTAGATTCCACATATATGCATTACATACCATATTTGTTTTTCTCTTTCTGATGGATTTCACTCTGTATGACAGATTCTGGGTGCATCCACATCTCTACAAATGACCCAGTTTCACTCCTTTTAGTGGCTGAGTAATATTCCTTTGTATATATGTACCGAATCTTTATCCATTCATCTGTTGATGGACATTTTGGTTGCTTCCATGTCCTGGCCATTGTACTCACCTGATCTTTAGGAGAGTCCCTGGCTTCTCAGGCTTCAGCAGCAATGGTGCATATGGAAAGGAGGGAAGAGGCACGGGCTGTGGACATAAGGCAATGCTTTTGGGCCCGTGGCAGGGATGCTCAAGCAAAGCAAGTGGCCGTGAGGCCTGGAGGTAGGTGCTGCCTGGAGAACCAGAGGTAGCAATGAATCCTGATTCAGGGGGTGACTTGTGCTGGGCAGTCCAGCCCTTGAATATCTGGCCCTCAACTTGAGTCAAGATAAAATTCACTTAACCCTCTGTATCCAGAGAGACCCATAATGAGAGAGGCTCTCTTTGGTCCCACTATAGGCAGCAGGACACACAGCAGCTCGTCCTCAATCTTCTACTAAGGAGATGAGAACTCAATTTTTTTTTAGTACACACTTAAGATAGATGATGGGAAATAGCTGCAAACATAGGCTGGTATAACTTTAAGGAAGAGTGTTAACTCAGGTAAGAGCAAGTCCAGAAGTTGGTAGATTCAGCAGCTGAATCATGTTCAAGCCCTCTGCTTTCAAATAGGTTACCATCTGCACAGATTCCTTCCTTCCTTCCTTTTAATTTTTTTTTTGAGAAATAGTCATATGTTCCAACATCACAAAATTTTCCCATTTCTCTTTGTACAGCAGCCTCATCACTCCAAGAAACAAAATTCAACTGTTTTGTCAGCTGTGTCACAACTTCATAAGAAAAGTTGCCAGTTTCTCAGCTAGAAAAATGAGTTGGGTTCTCATTTCTTTCTTCCTTATATTTTCCACTCAAGTAAATTCACATTCCTGCATTCCTTTATTTGCCCTACCTCCTTTTCCTATAGCGTATTTTATACATGCAAGATTCTTTGTTTGCAAACAGTGGTAAAAATGTGGCTAACTTATGCAAAAATTGAATTTATTAAAATTTTATCTATGCTGGTAGAATCTACAGGAATCAACTCGGGGAAAAACCATGGCAGGTAAATCACAGCCAAAATTCTGCCATAGAGTGGTCTACCTAGGATATTACTGTTGGTAGCGTTGTCACCTTATTAAACCTGTTGGCAGCCAGCTGGATCCACTGTGCCTGCCGAGCCCCTCCCCATGTCTAACCGCTTCACCCTTCCACTGGGGAATGATTTCTCATCATTATGCTTTGTTGAAAATCATGAAAGGTTAATAGTACATGTATTTCAGGAGTAGAGATGTTTATAATTGAATTGATTTTTTTCAGTCCCTGTTTGTCTCTAAAGACCTGATCTTTCAAACAATGAATCTTAAACATTATCCATTAGCAAACTTAATTATTATGTGAGCTGTTTTCCCATTGGGGTTTCAGTATAAACGACTGATGTTGTCTCCCCATTGATTTTACTTCAGTTTTAATAAAATTTAATCAGATAATTTGAATTTTCAGCCAGAGTATTTGGCATGTTTTCTGGCAACTAAATGAATACATTTATTGAGTGTTCATAGCTTGAAATTTTCTGGTGATACTGTTTATTGGTTTGCTCTTTTGTAATTAAATCAAATAAGCTAGCATTCCTAGGAACCCAAGCAGAGAGAACATGACTTAAACGTTCATTAGACTGGGTTTGTTATTTTGTGAAATTGTGCTGATGGATACACTGAACCATGCAAGATGAGATATGAAATGTAATAAACCCCACATATTAGCCACAGAGCGAAGCCTACTTTTATCTAAGTTGTCCAGAGTTTTCAGCACCAGCTGAGGAGGAAAAGGCCTGGGTAATGCTGGCTTATATTACCCGTCCAAGTGTGATTACAGCTAGGAAAAAAAAAATGGATTTTTTTCAACCAGAGGGGTTTTTCTCCAAGGAACCTCAAGACTGTGACTACCTTTTGCAGATGTTTTCAATGTATTTAGTTAAAGAAAACAGTAGAAGTCAATAAAAAAAATTAATTTTAGAAATGGGATCTATAAGGCATACATGAATAAAATGTTGAACTGACTCTTTAATCCTTCAGATAGCATTTAAGATGCTATGTTGAACTAGGCAAAATGTTTCATAAATACCTACATTGAGACTGAGTAAAGGGTTTTCAAAAGGAAGAAACCAGAACACAGAGGGCTATAAAGAATTCTTTCTATTTATAAAGTTAATTAACAACATCAATGACTAAATTATTTTGCTTTTCATGCTGTACAAGGAAACAGTCCCATTCAGGCCCTTTGCTGTAACCACAGCCTGGCATAAGATGGGCTGTTCATGGATTTGATTCTGCTAAAATTGCATACGGGAAATTCTAGCTACATAAACCTAGAAACAGAGTGTCTTTTTTTTTTCCTAGCCAACCAAAAAGATCAGTGTTTAAAAGAGTAGTGTATTGACATCAGATGTCACTTATATAGGAAATATTTATAAGTGGCCTCACTGCACGATCAGTGACCTTGTTTTAGGGCAAACTGGCAGGAGGCTGTCCTCTTTCTACCTGGATGACAGCACTGGATGAGCAAAATGGGGCCATCTGGGAGAGCATCCATCACACTTTACGAGCACGGCCTTCTGGAAAGGCTGTTTAGCTCCTGGAGATACTTCAAAAGAGCCCTTGGAAGCCTGTGGAATGCAGGTGTCCTCCACGAACTTTAAAAGGCTTTGGGAACTACCTGATTTCTCAGGCCAGAATGGATTCTGTACTTGGCAGAAATGAAACGCGCTCCATCAGATCCATTACAGACTCAACCAGAGTCTGTGGCTCTTGACCTTGTAAAGACCAGGCACTCCCTTTCAAATTCCTGACACTGTAATCCTAGTTGAGAGGTACAGTTTGGGGTTGACCTGTGATTTTCAGGTTTCCTTTTGATCTTCCAGCCCTCCTCATTTGCTGCCTGGCCACATGTGCGTTCCTGTGCATAACTGTCCCTGCACCCTCCCTAGAGAGCAGCCCACCTGCTCTCTGCCAGCCGCCCCTTTGAAGTGATGAGCTTCATTTCACAGGGTGCCCCATCCCTTCCCTGCCCCTCCCCAACCCCTGTCTGTCCCCTTAAACACACACACCCCCCCCCCAAACTGGGCTCCTAGTTCAAACCGGAGGTGTTGATGTGGTCTCTTTACATCTTGACTTCCCAGGGAAATGTATACCACAATCTTCAATGATTTTATAACCAATAAGACTGATACCATTATGCAAACATTACTCAGTGTCATTATTAAATTGGGCCTCTTTCTATGGGTAACTAACAATTTCCACATTATAATCCAGCACAGAAATATCTTGGCACTCTCCTTTAAATATTATGCTGTAAGAACACAGCTGTGAAGTTCATATGGACTCACTCATAATTTTCAAGTTATTTTAATCATTTATTAAACCACTTAATAATTTATCAAATGGCAAGCAGTGCACCTATTATTCTGGGTCTTTTTAGCACAATGATTAACAACAAACAGTTATTTGATCTATGTATTATTCATTAGCAATTATTTAGAGGCAAAACAAAAAAAATCTTGATTTTTCTACTTCTTAGAGGCAACTGGAAAACAAGATCAGCTGCTTTTTTTTTTTTTTTTTTAACTGTGCCATGTGGCTTGTGGGATCTTAGTTCGTCAACCAGGGACTAAACCCAGGCCCACAGCAGTGAAAGAAAGTCCTAACCACTAGATGGCCAGGGAATTCCCAAGATCAACTTCTTTACAAAGAAACATCTTCTTAATTTAATCAGTATCATTACAGAATGCAGAGCCTAGAATAATGCTGATGATCTTCTCATCCTGGAGCTTTCAATATTACATTTTAAAGGATGTTCTGATCCAGGGGATAACGGGATAGAGTTCTGTTTCATTTTGTTAGCTTAGGATGGGTTTCTTAAGTTCTAGGAGCCTCGAGTTCCTCATCTATAAAGTGAGGGTAATAATTATTCCCTCACAGGGTTCAATGAGAATGTGTGTGTGTGTGCTCAGTCATGCCTGACTCTTTGAGACTCCATGGACTGTAGCCCACCAGGCTCCTCTGTCCATAGGATTCTCCAGGCAAGAATACTGGAGTGGGTTATCATGCTCTACTCCAGGGGATCTTCCTGACCCAGGGATTGAACCCATGTCTCTTGTGTCTCCTGCATTGCAGGTGGATTCTTTGCCACTGCACCACCTGGGAACTGCTGTAAAAGTACTGCCACCTGCCTCACAAGCAGGCTGCCCGACACTGTGTATGTGGGAGAACTGATTGAACCCACCTCCTTCTCCCGGGGACTAAGTGAGAATCTATGACTCAGGTCTTTTTCTCTGGTTCCTTCAGGTGAGACACATACTCTTTGTCCCCTCTGCCTTCTGCCAAGTTGACTTCTTACTCATTACCAACCCCTAGTGGCTGCAGTCCATGGGGTCGCTAGGAGTTGGACACGACTGAGCGACTTCCCTTTCACTTTTCACTTTCATGCATTGGAGAAGGAAATGGCAACCCACTCCAGTGTTCTTGCCTGGAGAATCCCAGGGATGGGGGAGCCTGGTGGGCTCCCGTCTATGGGGTCGCACAGAGTAGGACACGACCGAAGTGACTTAGCAGTAGCAGCAGCAAACATGTCAAACCAATCCCATTGACTGTGTTTTTGCTTGTGTCTGTGCCAGTTACAATGCGGGCTTTTTATCTGCCAGTTGGTTTAAGTCTAAAACAAGCTGTTCTTAGGCAATGAGGACTCATTGGCCAGATGCTAGTGATTTCTTAAGGAAAACTCATACCTTTGTTGCAGTCTCTTTCTGTGATACTCATACCTTCAGTCTAGCCTCTATAACAGTTGGTCCAAACTTAAGAATTGTTGAGAATGGGTGGGAAATGAATGGAGAGATTGATAAAATAATTTGGGGCCAATTTTCCTGTCTTTAAGTTTCACATCGAGGCATTGCCATATGTTTTACAGAGGTTAAGAGATTGCCATTCTTCTAGCTCAGCTGCTAATCAGCTATTTTATCTTTGATTCTTTTGCACAACAGCTCTTCACCTATAAAATGGAAATAATGATATTTCCCCTCTCTAGTTGACAAGGGTGCTGTAAACATTTAAATTAAACTGTGCCTATCCATAGACAAGCAGTCAGTCAGTTCAGTTCAGTTCAGTTGCTCAGTCGTGTCCGACTCTTTGCGACTCCATGAATTGCAGGACGCCAGGCCTCCCTGTCTATCACAAGCAATACGGTACTTTAAAGAGCTAAAAAAATAAACATAAGACATTTCTGTTATTTCTGTAGCTATAGAACAGTATGAAACTATTGTATATTTTCTGCATCTACTCTATCATACTATTTTTTAGTGACTATGGGAATAACACTTAAGGAATGACTGTGAGCTTCTGACTTTGAGATGATATAATATGGTGACTCTTTCGAGTCATTGTTTATTTAAAAACTGGAAAACGTCCAAGGATTGACTTACTTTCTTCCCTTAGCAAATAAGTTATTATGAATATCATTCTGTGTTGACAATGGGCTTTTAATGTAAAAGGACTGCTGGAAGCACACATCTCTGGATCAGCAACCATTAGCCCACAGGGGGTGAGCAGACTGAGATCAGCTTGGAGCCTAGGTGAGCTCCCCTGATTCTGAATGCCCAGGCTGTGGCAGCAGCTCCTGAAGTGAGGAGAGGTTGCAGGAGAGGAAAGGTGCTCATCGTGAGTAATAAGATTCTCAGAGGACACAGACCTGTTCTAGTAAGAAGGTGCTGATTGGGGAGTGGAGGGCAAAACTGAGAATAACATTACACCTGTCATTTGGGGTCTCTTCTGACCCAGCAGTGGCTCAGATGGTAAAGAATCTGTTTGCAATGCAGGATGCCCGGGTTAGATCCCTGAGTCAGGAAGATCCCGTGGAGAAGGGAATGGCAACCAACTCCAGTATTCTTGCCTGGAGAATCCCATGGAGAGAGGAGCCTGGTGGGCTACAGTCCATGGGGTCAAAAAGAGCTGGACATGCCTAACACACACACTGACCCAACCCATAAAATAGATTTCATGGGAAAAGACTGTGAGCAGAGCAGAAAGAGAGAGGTTCACAGAGAGCCTTGCTGAGCCATTAGGGTGCTGAGATGCCTGTGTTTGGGGTGCTGTGTCATCAGAAGATAGTTGCAGCCTTGCATTGCCTGGAAGACCCCATGAACGGAGGAGCCTGGTGGGCTGCAGTCCATGGGGTCATGAAGAGTCAGACACGACTGAGTGACTTTACTTTCACTTTTCACTTTCATGCATTGGAGAAGGAAATGGCAACCCACTCCAGTGTTCTTGCCTGGAGAATCCCAGGGATGGCGGAGCCTGGTGGGCTGCTGTCTATGGGGTCACACAGAGTCAGACACGACTGAAGCGACTTAGCAGCAGCAGCAGCAGCAGCAGCATTGGCAGATGGGGAACTTTGGTGCCAGTAGCTCTGAAAGTGACAGAACTGGGACAAGGGGCATCCCCATCACCTGGTACTCCTCTGGACTCTAGGAATCATTATGTAGTAGGGTGTGTGTGTGTGTGTGTGTGTGTGTGTGTGTGTGTGTTGGGAAGGGTCTCTGGGAGAAGTCACTTAAAATTGTCTATGATCAAAGTGGAGACAGAGCCTGAGACACCATCTCACACTATTATTGGTGGTGGTGATTTAGTCGCTATGTCGTGTCCAACTCTTGTGACCCCATGGACTGTGGCCCGCCAGGCTCCTCTGACCATGGGGATTCTCCAGGCAAGAATACTGGTGTGGGTTGCCATTTCCTGCTCCAGGGGATCTTCCTGATGCAGGAATTGAACCTGGGTCTCCTGCATTGCAGGCAGATTCTTCACCAAACTAGCTATAAGGGAAGCCCTCCCACTATTTTTAGAACCATCTATTTTATACTAGATCAGGGCAGCAGTTGGCTTAGTAATTTAAAATAAATGGTGGAGGATGAGGTACAGTAATGTGACTGCACTCAATGCCTGTGGACTGCACACTTAACAATGGTTAAGAAGCTAAATTTTACATTATGTGTATTTTACCACAATTAAAAATAATTGGGGGGGTGGTTACAGGAGACTTTTCCTTTTCAGGAAAAAAAGAAGAAACTTAATTTAATAAATGGAACAATGTGGGACAAAGGATAGCCTCACAGGGACTTCTGCAAGCCAGGCTGAATAATCACTCACTCTGGTTCGGTCATTAGCTCTCCTATCTGCTCATTAATCCCTGTACCTTGAACAGAGATGGGTGCCAACTGCAATCCTTCAATCCGCTTTCCAATAGGATATCCGAATTACATTCCCTGGACTGAACTTTTCCAGAGCAGATGTTTGAAGACTTCTCAGTCCTCTGGATAAAAATTGCCCTTTATCTTCTTGATTGATGGCAGCCTTCCATTTGATGATCAAACAAAGCCACTCATAATTCTGTTAGAGATGTCTTAGACGGCCCTTAGGAGAATATTTATGCCCCGAGGGCTCTTGGCCTTCAGTCCTGCTTCACTCTGTCAGCAGCACGGGTGTTAGTGCACTGCGTATGCACTTTCTTCCACTATTTAAATTATCATGCTTTTCCCTTAGTGCTTTTAAGATCGGGCCTCTGTTGGGTGATGCTTGAAATGGCAGTCACTTGAGGGAAAAGCCTCAAGTACTAGACAAGCCACCCGTGAAACCTGACCCTGTCAAGTTCTGGAATTCTTCTATTGTCACACTCACTGTGCTATTAAGAAAGGTTTTGTCTTTTCCACTCAACCCAGGAAGGGGGTTGGAGAAATGTAATTCTTGTGTGGTGAGAAAGAAAATAACTCTGTATTATTTTGAAATCTGTATTTTCTTTTAGAAACCAGAAAATGAAAAGAACATCTTTTCTTTAGAATGAGGAAAACTGTTAGAGGACTCAGTAACAAAATTGAAGTGGCTAAAACGTTCAGAGAAATACACATTTGGACATGTAACTTGCTCTGCCTACTGGATTTCCCTTCTGGCTGTAAGAATAGCACCTCACAAAGCAAGTGAGAGATTTATTTATTTTAGTTTTCTTAGACACTAAATCACATAACCAGCACAGAAATGGATTGGCAAACACTGACCATGACTGCTTATTCTTGGCTATAAGATAAAACAGTGTAACAGTGCTGATACGCATAAATAAAATAATCTTCTGTTTTGAGGGCATAAGGAAACCTATACTCTCTCCAGAAAAGTGCTCTTTCTTTTTTTAAAAATCAGAATATAATTACTTTACAAGACTGGGTTATTTTCCATTATGCAACAACATGAATCAGCTGTGTGTGTGCTGTGCTCAGTTGTATCTGACTCTTTGTGACCCCACAGACTGCAGCCTGCCAGGCTTCTCTGTCCATGGAATTTTCCAGGCGAGAATACTGGGGCAGGTTGCCATTTCCTTCTTCAGGGGATCTACTCAACCCAGGGATCGAACCGGCATCTGTTGCATTGGCAGGCAGATTCTTTACCACTAGCGCCACCGGGAACGTGAATCAGCTATAAGTATACATATATTCCTTGCCTCTCAGACCTGCCTCCCACCTCACCCCTCATCCTATCCTTCTAGGTCATTATAGAGCCCTGAGCTGAGCTTCCTGTGCAGAAAAACATGCTCATTCATTGTCAGGTGCCTGAAATGATGTTATTATTTTTCTATAGTTTAAGGTCTTATGTATACAGGTTCCTGGGAGGAGGTAAGCCACTTTATCAAAGTGAGGGACTAGCTATTTTAAAATCACCTGGGATACTTGTTAAAATAAAAATTTGGTACCAAAACCCTCTGAACAAGAAATTTGGAAATCTACATTTTAACAAGGCCCCAGGTGAATTTTTCCCTAAGCAAGATCAATATCACTGTTTTAATCCTTTAGTAGTCATTTTGCCATAATTGAGCTACTGTCATGGGGTAAAAGTTAGAGATGAGATCTAGAGGGCATTCAGGAGAGAGCGGGGAGGATAGGGCAGCACCCAAAGAGAGGGAAAAAAGGCAGGGAAAAACTGACTGGTTATAGTCTGGTAGGAGAGAATTTGACATTGGAATTTGATATTTGGGGGGATCTTGAGGGTGTTTCAGAACATGCAGCATGTGGGAATCAAAGAAGAAGATAAAATTTCAACCACAGACAAACTGGAAGGAATGGAGCAGAAATACTATTCTATGGTGGAGGAATGCTCGCTTGTAACTCTTAGAAACAACACAAGAAATCACACAGTGAAAGATGACTTACAACTTCATAAAAACATGACATTTTAACATTCCTGAACAGAAGAACAGGAATGCGTATGACAAAAGGGTCAAAATATAAACACAAATTTACCAAAAATACAAGTAAAAAATTATGGGAGTATTCTAATATGTATTATACATGTATATATGAATACGACATGTATGTACATGTATATAATATATATGCATGTGTACTGTAGGCCAGGAATTTGCACATATTTATCTAATTGAGTCCTTAACAATTGCCCTGTGTGCGTGCATGTATGCTAAGTCGCTTCAGTCATGTCCGACTCTGCAACCCCATGGACTGCAGCCCACCAGGCTCCTCTCCACGGGATTCTCCAGGCAAGGGGACTGGAATGGGGTGCCATGCCCTCCTCCTACAGTTGCCCTACAAGGTCCCTATTTTTACAGCCTGATTGGAAAAACAACTCAGGACCCCAAAGTTTAAGTTTTGGTTGATATGATAATCAGATGGGTGTATCTGACTGTAGAGTTCACATTCTTCCCACTGAGCGCAGAGGCTCCACCCTGTGGTTTGGACCGTCAGCTGCTCACACGAGCCACATTGTCCTTTTTTAAGGATGCAGGTGGACTGTGTTGCCCAGACCCTCTGTATGACTGAGTGTATTGAATGGATTTACAGTGGAAAGTAATGTTCCGTATGCGGCCTAATCCTATGAATGCTCATCTTTTTCCTTTCCCTTTTCTGGCTAACTGGAGTAGAGATGCATTGCAAGGCAACTTTGGAGCTGAGAGTTTAAGATGGTACAGCCTCCATGGCCTGGGGTCTTGGTCATTATATAGAGGGTGACCTGCATAAGCAGAGAACAAATTCCTTGTGTACTTGAACCGTGCCACACTTAGATCTATTGCTTACAAGGATTATTCTGTTGTAGCTAATATTCCTGTGAAGAAATCATAACACTTCTAAAACTCCAGGGACAAATGACCAAATGATAAGTAAACAAGCGTTTATATAATAGGAAACATACCCAATAAGTACATGCACAGAGCCATGTTCTACCTAGAGAACACTTAAAGAATTGTAAATTAAAATATGAAATGTGCTGACAAGACTGTGGGGAACAACATACATTCACAAAACAATGAGACACTATATGTCGGTGCAATCTTTTTTGGAGGGAAATTAGGGAATATTTATTAAGAGGCATTGTAATATTTATTCTTTTAAAATTGAAACCTGTTCCTAAATTATTACTTGAGATAAAATCACCAGTATAAAATTGTACTTATGTTAGCAAACCAACCAAACAACCTAAAATATAAAAACTAGTGTATTAATCGGGGTTCTGTAGAGAAACAGAACCAACAAGATGTGTGTGTGTGTGTATACACATACACATATATGAGGGAGAGGAATTAATTGATTGATTGATTTTAGGAAATTGGCCCTTGTGATTATGGAGGCTTAGCAAGTCCAAAATCTGCAGGGTAGTTCATCAAGCAAGAGACCCAGGGAAGACTTGCAATTTGAGTTCCAAGAGAGTCTGCTGGCAGAATTCCCCCCTTTTGTGAAGAAGTTAGTTTTTTTTCTATTAAGGCCTTCCACTGACTTGGGGAGGCCCACCCTGAAGTCCTTTCTTCAGGGACTGGTGGTCCAGTGGTTGGGACTGCATACCTCCAATGCAGGAGGCATGGGTTTTATCCCTGGTTGGGGAACTAAGATCCCACCTGTTGTGTGATGCAGTCAAGAAAGTCTTTTTTAAAAAAGTAAATATACTTTCCTCTAAGTTTATTAAGTGCTAATCTTATATAAAAAATAACTTCACAGAAATACCTATAATAATACGTGACCAAATATCTGGGTACTGTGACCTAGCCATGTTAATAGTTAATCATCACAGCTAGTATAACTAAATATCCAAAAACTGAGAAATGATTTATCAAATTGTGGCCACTGATTAAGTGAAATATCATAGCTATTCAAAATTATGAATATGAAAATGAGAGATTAATAGAAACAGGGAAAATGACATTTTTTCTCATTTCATGGAAGCTTACTGATGCCCTGACTGCTGAGCTGTGTGTGTGCTGACCCTCATCTCAAGAAGTCCATAGCCCAGGGAGACAGTTTTGGAAGATGCTGTGTGTGGTGGGGCGGGCAGGCTGCACTGGTGGAAGGTGGGGATTAGTGACGTATAAAGCTGAAGGGGTGGGCCAAGTTCAGCCTATGGGACCCTGGAAGATGAATGTGACACAGAGGATTCGGGTTTTGCCCTATAGCCATGGGGAGACTCTGGAGTATTTTAAAGAGAATAACTTTGTTTTGTTTTTTTTTAAACTTTACATAATTGTATTAGTTTTGCCAAATATCAAAATGAATCCATCACAGGTATACATGTGCTCCCCATCCTGAACGCTCCTCCCTCCTCCCTCCCCATACCATCCCTCTGGGTCGTCCCAGTGCACTAGGCCCAAGCATCCAATATCGTGCATTGAACCTGGACTGGCATCTCGTTTCATACATGATATTTTACATGTTTCAATGCCATTCTCCCAAATCTTCCCACCCTCTCCCTGTCCCACAGAGTCCATAAGACTGTTCCATACATCAGCGTCTCTTTTGCTGTCTCGTACACAGGGTTATTGTTATCATCTTTCTAAATTCCATATATATGCATTAGTATACTGTATTGGTGTTTTTCCTTCTGGCTTACTTCACTCTGTATAATAGGCTCCAGTTTCATCCACCTCATTAGAACGGATTCAAATGAATTCTTTTTAATGGCTGAGTAATACTCCATTGTGTATATGTACCACAGCTTTCTTATCCATTCATCTGCTGATGGACATATAGGTTGCTTCCATGTCCTGACTATTATAAATAGTGCTGCGATGAACATTGGGGTACATGTGTCTCTTTCCCTTCTGGTTTCCTCAGTGTGTATGCCCAGCAGTGGGATTGCTGGATCATAAGGCAGTTCTATTTCCAGTTTTTTAAGGAATCTCCACACTGTTCTCCATAGCGGCTGAACTAGTTTGCATTCCCACCAACAGCTTTATTCTTGTAGGACATGGTTTTGTATTAAAATAGGGATTGGTATATTGTAAGGCCTAAGGCCAAGAGACCAATTAACTAGTCCTGGTGAGAAATAACTTGCAGCCTTAATTAAACTGATGACAACAGAAACGAACAGAGGGAAGAGATTCCAGGGCAACACACAAGAGGCAGAATCAATGGCATCTGACGCACTGGGTATAGAGACTGGAGGGGAGGAAAAACATGAGGAAAAACTCCCAGATTTTTGACTTGGCTGCTTCCCAACAGAGATACATAACAGAGCAGGAGAAGTGATTTGGAGGGAGAGGAAAATGAGATTTTGAGTCTACTTCTGAATACATTTCACTTCGTTTCGTGTACTTCATTGACAACTGCAGTGAGGGCCCAGTTAGGAAACAAGAAGCAAAGCAATTATTTGAAGAGAAAGAAATTAATAGAAGGGGTTAGTCAAGGAGAAACTAATAGGGGACACTTATGTGACACAGAGGGCTTCCCTGGTGGTGCTTGTGGTAAAGAACCCGCCTGCCAATGCAGGAGATGTAAGAGATGTGGGTTTGATCCTTGAGTTAGGAAGATCCCTTGAAGGAGGGCATGGCAACCCACTCCAGTAGTCTTGCCTGGAGAATCCACTCATTCTTGCCTGGAGAATGAGTGACAGGAGAGGAGCCTGGCAGGCTACAGTCCATGGCATCACAAAGAGTTGGACACGACTCAAGACACTCAGCACTCATGCCGGTGACGCAGAGTTAGCTACGGCAGGGAGCATCTCCCATCCCGGGGCTGAGGAAACAAAGGGAAGAAATCAGACACTTTAGATCAAAGAAGAGATGCTGTATTGATTCAGGATAGATGGATGAGGAATAATCATGAGGCTGGACCAGGAGGACTGAAAATAAGCAGGTGATGAGAACCAATAGCTGCTGGGGGATGGGAGGTCATTGTTGTCAGTGAGGCTCACAGGGTAGGAAGGGGACTGACCGGAAGGACTGATATTCTATCTTCCTCCATCTCCCCTTGTATGCAGAGTGTAAGCCCTGGGGGAAGGGAAATGTCATTTGCATAGTAAAAGTTCCAGTATCTCAGAGAACAGTTTGAAGATGAAAAAACCCCATTTAATTTAGAAAACTTAATATTAGAAACAAGAAAGTCTGAGAAATCAGTGATATCCATCATTCCTAACTTTTGCGTTTCCACCTCAAAAGTTAGGAAAGACACCAAATTAAAGAAAGAAGAAAACAATATTAAAGATAAGAGAATTAAGGACAATGGAAATCAATGTATCATAGAGAGAACCAAAAGTTGTTTCCAAAAAAATAGTAGAATTGATAAACTATTAGTAAGACTGATCATAATAAATTCGAGAAGGCAAAGTTCACCAGTATCTTAGCCGAAGAGAGGATGTTACTACATAGGCATTAAACAGAGAGAGAAGGTATTAAGAACAACCTGACTCAATGTGTTTGAAATCCTTCGAAACTAAAAAATGAAAGGAAATGTTTCTTTGATGTTCCAGCCCTGGAGGCCCAAACCTACAAAATCAGGGCTGCCCTGTCATTGCAGAAGAAACCCCCTGATTTTAGAAAATCTAGGGTGGCAACACCTTTGGTTGTTCTGAGATGAGCAGATGCTCCTCGACAGGACGAGGAAGATGTTCACGGTGGTTTATCCACACAGCGACCAGACTTGCCACACACTCACATTACGTCAAGAAGGAAGCCTGACACAGAAGACCGCCCTGTGTATGTGAAGTTCAAAGGAAGGTGAAACTGATTGATGATGGTGGGAACCAGAATCATGGTTGTCTTTGCAGGAGAGTGAGTGACTGGGATGAGACATGAAAGAGGCATCTGAAGAGCTAGATTACAGATGGTCATGGTGAATATTTGAGAAACTTCATTGAGTTGTCCTGGTATCATTTATGTAATTTTCTATATGCATGTTTTCTGTATGCATATTTAACTTAATGAAAATTATACTTTAAAAATTCTACTGGATATGACTCAGGGAACTCAAATGGGGCCTCTGTGACAACATAGAAGGGTGGGATGGGGTGAGAGATGGGAGGGAGGCTGGAGAGGGAGGGGACATATGTATACCTATGGCTGAACCATGTTGATGTATGGCAGAAACCAACACAATATTGTAATTATCCTTAAATTAAAAATAAATAAAGAAAAAAAAAATCCCACCGGGCCAGAGACTGAGACAGGGATTCTATCGCGTTAGTCTCATTTCTCTCCTCCTCTTTCTTGACCCTGTTGTCTGCTAATCTGCTTCCATCCTTCCTTTGCAACCAGGTCGGCCACCTCTTTAATCAGGAAGGACTGGAGGTCTGGTTCGTAATTGCTGGAGATGTTGAAATACCTTTTGGTCTTCATTAGGGAGACATCATCGGCCGGATTTCATCTGTACTGGCTGTTGGTGCTGATGGCGGTTACTCTGCAAAGCTGTCAACAAGAGCCCCGAGGGAAGAGGGGTTCTTTCCTAATGCCACTCTCCTCAACTGAGGCCTTGGAGAAAAATGCTGGTTCAAAATGCTGGGCAGATGGAAATTTTATAAATCACTCTAGCTTTACACAAGGAAAAGGATACCTCTGGGAGTTTTTTTGGCAACAATTTTTTAATTTTATTAAAAAAATTTTTTTTTTATTTTTTACTTTACAATAATGATTGTCTTGTCACTAACAAATATGGCCCTGACAGTCAAGGCTATTGGCTTGCTATTATCCTGGTATTTTCGCTGTTAACTTTTTCGTGGCTACTCGCTTCAGGTGTTACTTACATAGTAATAGCTGGAATGGATGGAATTTAAAAAGTATACATTACAAAATAGTCATACAGAAATAGTAAAAAAAGATACACTTTAACATTCACAAGGGACACAGAGACACACATGAATACTTTTGTACACATCCCCAAGTACTTACGTTTGGTCAATCTGGAGAAAAACAATCATGTGAGCAGTTAGGTAAATTGTCATAGAAGCTAAAATGGTAGATCCCTGGCTTTTTTTTCCAATTTCATGAACTGGTTTCACGTAGCCAGTTTGTGCACACATGCTTTCATATACTTGCAAACACTTAGATTAACAACAATCTTTTCATCTTGATCGAAGGTTTGAATGCGTTCTGGCTCAATCCTCTAAGTAGCTGCAGACAGGTGTGGGGCTGAGTGAGCTGCGGAAGTCAGACATGGCTCCAGGGCACTGGAGTGAATCCAGTCACAGGCAGGAGATCTGACTTCGGCCTTGATGATCTTGCGGTACCAGCTTTTTACTGGTTGTCATACACTAAGAAGTATTTTCAGCAGATGACAGTGGAAACAGAACCCTTGACAACCTACCTCTTGGTTTCTTGCTTTCATTTAAAAAAATATTTTAAAGCTTTACTACTTGCCCCTGGACAATTGCTAAGGATTTCTGAGATGCTCTTAGTGCTTCATCTGTAGTGCAATGGCTGTGATTTTAAGGCAAGCAATAAAGCCCTTATGATAATTATTTAAATTAAAAAAAATTTTAATGTTTATTCTACAAAGTTTCTGACAGGCCCAAAACATAAGGAATTAAAGAATATACACTCACGTGCCTTCAACAGATTAAGGAAAACAATATTATTAATGAGCTTGAAATGGTCCTTGTGTGTGGTACCCCTTTTTCTCATAATCCTCCTCTACCGTCCAAGAGCATTCATTTCTTCAATCAGAGGCTTATCATTGCACAAACTCCTTAATGCTTTTATATATTTCTAATGTTTAACATTTATTATGTATTATATACAATCCTTAATACACATGAATCTGCCATAGGCACACATGTGTCCCCTACCTCCTGAATCCTCCTTCCATCTCCCTCCCCACACCATCCCTCCAGGTTGTTACAGAGCACTGGCTTTGGGTACCCTGCATCATACATCAAACTCCCTATCTATGTAAACTGCCTATCTATTTTATGTATATGTATATGTTTCAATGTATATGTTTCAATGCTATTTTCTCAAGCCATCCCACCCTCTCCTTCCCCCTCTGCGTCCAAAAATCTGTTCTTTATGTCTGTGTCTCCTTTGGTGCCCTGCACATAGGGTCATTGGCACTCTTTCTAGATTCCATACATATGCGTTAATATATGATACTTGTTTTTCTCTTTCTGATGTACTTCACTCTGTATAATAGGCTCTAGGTTCATCTATCTCATTAGAATGAACTCAAATACATTCCTTTTTCATGGCCGAGTAATATTCCATTGTGTATAGGCACCACAACTTCCTTATCCATTTATTTGTCGATGGACATCTAGATTGCTGCCATGTCCTTAGCTATTATAAATACTGCTGCAATGAACATTGGGGTACACATGTCATTTTAAATTCTGGTTTCCTCAGGACATATGCCCAGTAGTGGGTTGGCTGGGTTGTACAATAGTTTTATTCCTGGTTTTTAAAGGAATCTCCATACTTTTCTTCATTGTGGTTGTATCAGTTTGCATTCCCACCAACAGTGTAAGGGGAATCCTCTTTTCTCCACACTCTCTCTGGCATTTATTATTTGCAGGGTTTTTGATGATGGTCATTCTGACTGGTGAACACTTCATTACTTTTTAATGGATGAATGCTATTCCATTGTATGAGTATACATACTATATTTAGCTATTTGTCCAGTTGATGGACTTTTGGGTTATTTTCACCTTTTGGCCCCTATGAATAATGCTGCCATGAACATTTGCATACACGTGTTAAATAGGTTTTCAATTATCTTGGGTATACACTTAGGAAATGGGATTGCTGAGTTCACATTTTGAGGACTTGTCAAACTATTAATATTTTTTAAAGTGTCTGTACCATTTTACATTCCCATCAGCAATATGAGAGTTCCAATTCTCCCTGTCATTTTCTACATTTGTTATTATCTTCTTAAAAATTATTATTATAGCCATTCTAGTGGGTGTGAAGTAGTATCTCATTGTGCTATTACTTTTAATTTCCCTCATAACAAGTAGTGATGTTGGGTATCTTATTGTGTACTTATGGGTCATTTGCATACCTTCTTTGGAGGAATCTCTATTCAAAATGTTTTCCTATTTTAAAATTGGGTTGTGTGTCCTTTAGCTGTTGAGGTCTAGAAGTGCTTTATATATTCTGAACATTAGATCCTCATCAGATATATGATTTGCGATTATTTCTCTCACACTCTGGGTTGTCTTCTTACTTTCTGGATAGTATGCTTTTGAAGCACTAATCTTTTTAATTTTGATGAAGTCAATTTATGTACTTTTTTCTTTATGTATCTTATACTTTGATGTCCTATCTTAGAAATCATTGCCAAATTCAAGGTCACAAAAATTTATACCTATGTTTTCTTCTAAGAATTTTACAGTTCTAGCTCTTACATTTTGATCAATTCTAAGTTAATTTTTGTACATGGTGTGAAATAGGGTCCAAATTTATTCTTTGCATGTGGATAACAGTTGTCTCAGCACCATTTGTTGGAAACACTTTTCTTCCCTCACTGAACTATCTTGACACCCTTGTCAAAATCAATTGACTGTAGATGTGTGGGTTTATTTCTGGATCCTCATTTCTATACCATTAATCTATGTTTGGCCTTCCCAGGTGGCACTAGTGGTAAAAAATCTGCCTGCCATTGCAGGAGACATAAGAGACCTGGGTTCCATCCCTGTGTTGGGAAGCTTCCCTAGAGGAGGGCATGGTAACCCACTCCAGCATTCTTGCTTGGAAAGTCCCATGGACAGAGGAGCCTGGCAGGCTATAGTTCACAGGGTAGCAAAGAGTTAGACACAACTGAAGTGACTTAGCACGCACTCACACAAATGTGTTTACACTTATATCAATAATACAGTATTGACTATGACGGTTTTGTAGTAAGTTTTAATATCAAGAAGGGGGGCCTCCAGCTGTGTTCTTTTTCGAGATTGCTTTGGCTATTCTGGATCCCTTGAGTGTCTGTATGGTTTTTAGGAACAGTTTGTCTTGGGAAAAATGCAGCTAAATTTTTTTCTAGGAATTGTGTTGAATCTGTTTTGTAAAGTATTACCATCTGAAGAAGTTTGGAAGATCTTAACAATATCTTATAGTCCATGAACTTGGGGTATTTTTCTATTTAGTAAGGTCTTCACTGTTCCAATGATATTTTATAGTTTTCAGTGTTCAAGTCTAGCAATTCTTTTGTTAAATTTATTTCTAAATTTCTAAACTTTATTGTTTTTGATTCTATTATAAATGAACTAGCTTTCTTATTTTTGGATTGTTCATTGCTAGTGAACACATTGTATTTTGTCCAAGAATGACCTTTACAGATAGCCCTTAGAAATGGCTGAACAGAAAACATGACTATTGTGACATGAAGAATTTAGAGGGAACATTAAGGCCACATAGGTGATTTTTAGTAACTGCTCACAGTTTATACTTCTGAATTTGAGTTTAGTCTCCTAAGAGAAGATTGAGATTATATATTCATCCTTGTAACAAATAAGTTGTCAAGTGAGTTATTCACGGCTAGTGCACATTAAGAGAGGCAGACAAAAAGCATTCACTTCTAAAAGGAGCATTTGGGAAATTCTCTTATTCTTTTGACTTCAGGCACTGTAATTCTGAAGTTTGATTAGTAACTTTCCTTTTGTTCACATAGTCAGAATGTTACAAAATTTATAGTGTTCTATAAAATAGACTTCTGTAAAACGTATTTAGCTATCCCCTGAGGATAGATTCAAGTCTCAGAGATACTGTATGAAGCACTATTGTGTCTCTCCTGAATTTTCACAGTCTCCAAAAGTGCCTATAAAGTGCATTAGATAATCAAAAAGGGTTTTGGTAAGCCAGCTTATCCTGTCGCTAACCAAATGATACTCTTTCAATTCCCTTCATTTCCAGAGGTGAAGCAAGAGAATGTGTAGCTATTTATGAAGCCAGGATCACTCTGTCAATTTCTGAGAAGACATAAGGTAACTTTTGTTAAGATTTTTCTTTTCAACATGACCATGGACAAAAGTCTTCAGTGTTACTGAGTTATTGGCTCAGTCGGGTCGGACGTTTGCGACCCCATAGGTTATGTTGGCCTGAACAGCTGAGGGACCCTGGGGAACCACCCCAACTGTTACGTAGCACTGCCCTCTTGTGGGCAAACTCAAAAAGTGATCGACTTGAAAAAGTATTCTCAGCGCAACTGCTGCCCGTCTGTTTATAATAAAACGGTATATAGTCTAACAGGAACCTAAATTTTGTAAACCACCTGTTTTTACCACAGATTTCTGTCACAGGTTCACAAAACCTCAAATATTAAATTTTTATCTTAAAAGAACATTTCCAGCGTTTTAATAATCATGACCTGCCTTGCTCCTGCCTCCCCATCCCCCAAGTTAATTTCAAGTTCCTCAGATTTCTAAAACCTCAAAGCATTTCAGCAATTGAGTGTCGTGAAACGACATCACGTGTGGTTGTTCCTCAGTAGTGAGGGCTTCATTCAGAATAGCGTGAAATGGGCTAGATGGAGGAAAGCTGGAAAATCACCGTAGGTTGTCAGTTTATTTTCAGAGCTGCTGTCGCTCCTTTTTTTGCTGAGGAGAAACCAGACCAGAGAAACGCGGGAATTTCCAAAGCACAGGATTCAGAGACTGCGTCTCTTGTGTTTTGGTTTAGCCCTGTTACTGCTACAGGACGAGACAGGATGTAATTCCTTCAAGGCAGCACCCACTTGTGTAGCATTTCTGTCAAACTGATAGGCACCGTGGTGAACATGGAACAGAGAGAGTGTCTCACCCATCAGAGTTCTTTCTCATTTTCAATCTCTATTCCCCTCATCCTTCTTTCCCTTGAAAAATGTTGATTTTTGAAAGAATGAAAATGTGGAAAGGCAGGAAGAGTTCAGCAAGAAATCAGTGAGGGGGCATTCTCTGGTGGTTTGTGCCTTGCTAAGTCACTTCAGTCGTGTCTGACTCTGTGATCTTATGGACGGTAGCTCACCAGGCTCCTCTGTCCATTGGATTCTCCAGGCAAGAACACTGGACAGTATTGCCGTGCCCTCCTTTAGGGGATCTTCCTGACCCAGGGATAGAACCTGCGCCTCTTACATCCCCAGCATTGGCAGGCTGGTTCTTTACCACTAGCGCCACCTAGTTTGTGCCTTGAAAGTGAAAGTGAAGTCGAGTCCGACTCTTTGCGACCCCGTGGCCTGTAGCCTACCAGGGTCCTCCGTCCATGGAATTCTCCAGGCAAGGATACTGGAGTGCATTGCCATTTCCTTCTTCAGGGAGCTTCCCGACCCAGGGGTTGAACCTGAGTCTCCCGCATTGCGGTCAGACGCTTTACCATCTGAGCCACCAGGGAAGCGGAAAAGGGGGATTAAAACTATGGAATAGAGAGAAGTGCTTCTCCTTCTTGCTTTCTTGCTCTGTCTTTTCCGGTCCCTCACACCTCACAGCCCACCTGTCTGTTTTAAGTAGCTGACTGAAGTATGCTTTAAAAATTACAAATTGACATAATTGCATTGCTTTCCCCCCAAACTGATTTTCTCTCTCTTTATACACACCACACACACACACACACCACACACACACACACACACACACACACACATTTTGCTTTACCCCATTTTCCCACTTTATCACCCAATGCTCAGGTCTAGTCAAAAGACACATTTCACATGCCCTGGTTGAAAATGTGTATGTCTTGATCAGAAATTGGAGGTCGCTTCATTGATCTCCTATGAGTAGTTAAGGCTTTGACACTGAGTTCTCTCCTGAATTTCCTCTTACTTATTTATTCACTCAGTGCTATGTATTAAGAATCCCTTCTATGACTGCTGCTCAGGGTCATGTGGGTTTCACACTGTGCAATGCTTTTCGGCAGCCCAATGTAGAGCCCCCAAGCTCTACGAGAGCCTCTTGTTCTTGTAGAGCTTGCAGTCTAGTGGGACGAGACCGTATCTGATGGTCTGTTTGCATGTCTCAGTCACCTTCAGTGTCACTCAGGTCTAGGCTCATCAGCCTTACTCACCCAGAAACCCAGGCTGTGGATTCGGTTGGCAGTCATTCCAGGCATCTCTGCTCTCCCTCCATCCTTCAGCTCTTCTGTCCTGTTGTGTCTCTCTGTGAGCCCCACACTGTGTGTAGACTGTGTGTGTACTGGGCAAGGGCACCTGGGTGACGAGTGAATGGGGCTGAAGGCCGTGACCCACCCTTGCACCCGGCAGCAGTCTGGAGGACTGCAAAGGGGCAGTGGGGCTCTTTTTCTAGCTATATGCCAGTGGGGCTCCAAGAAGATCCTTTCCTCTAATCCATCTGCCCACAGAGGGTGACTTGGTGACTTTTTCTAACAGGTACAAAGGTTTCTTCGAGAGTAGCAGCCAACTCTCTACTAGGTTAATTCAATCACATTCTACCAATCCACCTTCACGTGCTTCTGGTTAGGATGATTTTTATAAAACTCAAAACCCACCGTTGTATGCCATGCCTAAAATTCTTTTGTATCCCATTGTTCTTAGAAAAACCTGCTTTGAAAGCCTGCAAGATAATTCCTAATATGGTGCCAGCTCCATCGTCATCAGAGCTCCATTGTTATACCCTGCTGTTGAGTTCTATGGAGCCCGTCTCAGTCCCTTAGTGCTCCATGTTGTCTCTGCCTCTGTCCCGGTATGGACTTATGTTTGTTTCCCCTCTTCCCCAAATTCATATTTTGAAGTCCCACCCACCCTCAATGTGATGGTTTTAGGAGGTGGGGCCTTTGGAAGGTAATTAGATTTAGCTGAGGTCATGAGGGTTGAACAGGTATGATGCGATTGTGTCAGTGTGTGTTAAGTTGCTTCAGTTGTGTCCAACTCTTTGCGATGCTATGGACTATAGCCTGCCAGGCTTCTCTGTCCACGGGATTTTCTAGGCAAGAATGCTAGAGTGGGTTGCCATGCCCTCCTCCAGGGGATCTTCCCAACCCAGGGATTGAACCTGCATCTCTTATGTCTCCTACATTGGCAGGCTGGTTCTTTTCCACTAGGTGGTCTTAGGAGCCCATGATGAGATTAGTGCCCTCAGAATAAGAGATATGAGATCTCACTCTCTCTCCTGTTCCTCACCATGTGAGGATCCAACAAGGTGACAGCCATCCATAAGCCAGGAAAGTACTTTCAGCAGGAACTGTAGTGGCCTGTGTCTTCATCTTTGACTTACAGTCCTCGAGAAATGTGAGAAAAAATGTTTATTGTTTAAGTCACCCAGACTGTAGTATTTTGTTATAGCAGCTCATGCAGACTTATACAATTCCTTTCAGGTGCTTTTCCCTACACTGGGGAGAGTCATATTCTTTTTTCACTTACCTCGCTTCTCATCTTTCAAGATCTTTGTTCCCATGTGGCTTTGCCTCTGGCATTAATTATCTGTGCAATGTAGTTGATTTCCTGTGTTTTCCTTGGAACATCACAGGTGCTCAAGAAGTGTGTATTAAAGAAATACATCAAATCTATGTTTAAAATGTCAGAAAAAATCTACTCCTACTTCTTTGGAGTTCCCTCTAGAAAGAGATGGTCATGTGAAGGATGAGTGTTCCAGTGGAGAAACGTGTGGTACCAATAACCAAACCAAACAAAGACCTCTGGGGACTTCCCTGGCAGTCCAGTGGTTAGGTCTTTGCCTTCCAATGCAGTGGACATGCATTCGAGTCCTAGTCAGGCAGCTAAGGTCCCACATGCCTTGCAACCAAAGAGCAAAACATAAAATGGAAGCAGTATTGTAACAGATTCAATAAAGACTTTAAAAAGGATCCACATCAAAAAGAAGAGTTAAAAAAAAGACATTGGTAAGCATGTGCAGGGGATAGAGGAAGGAATAGAATTCCCAGTAGATGCTTAAAGTACATGCTTAAAGGGCTTCACATGTGGCGCTAGTGGCAAAGAACCTACCTGCCAGTGCAGGAGACATAAAAGACGTGGGTTCAATCCCTGGGTCGGGAAGATCCCCTGGAGGAGCCCATGGCAACCCACTCCAGTATTCTTGCCTGGAGAATCCCATGTACAGAGAAGCCCGGTGGGTTACAGCCCATGGGGTCACATAGAGTTGGACATGACTGAACCGACTTAGCATGCACACACATGCTTAGATCACCAGTAGATAGGGACACACACACACACAAAAAAAAACATGGAAAAAGATTGAAAGAAAAATGGGTAGTTTAGAGAAGGGATTGCATAAAAGTCTGACCTTTGTTGAAATTCCTTTTACTTACTTCAGGGTTTAGACCTTTGAAAATATATGATATTAACTATGGTAGGTGGTGGTGGCGTGGGTGGGGAGCCTTATCTCTCAGGCTTAGGACTTCTGAAGATCTCCATCCAGTCTTGGGAGGGGGTTGAATAAACATCTTGGTCAGAGTTTAACTTTCTGGCTTCCAGTAAATCTTCTCTCAGCTTTTGAGTTCATGTGGCAAGGCACAGTTTCATGATTCTAGAATGAAAGTTGAGGGGGTTGGAGCTTGAAAGGACAGGCAATCCATATTTTTATATTAAGGCACAAGATTTACTTCAAACACTAGTCTTTGCTGGAGATTGGTGAGCACTCAGGGACAAAAAGCCAATGGAAAGGTGGCCAAGGGGCTCCCCCACTGGTCACCTTCATTCAGCTCCTCTGCGGCTCCTCAGCTACTCTCCTGCCCCCAACACACACACACACATACACCCCGAGGGCAGCAGACTGCCCTTTTTGACTTACAGTCTTCATTTCAGATGGCTCTGGAGACCCATTCTAACCTGACTTTACCTTTGTAGAGAAGTTAATGGGAAACCCTACTGTAAGATTTATTAAGGCCCAGAAATCTCTGAAGATGGCCTTCATCAAAAAGATTTCTGTATCTTGAGGAGGGAAAAAAAGGCCAGAATTAAGACAAGGAGTGAGATGTGAGATCAGAAAAAAGTATCAGGGAGAGTTGAGAGACTCAGTCATGACATAAATCAAAGATAGGAATGTTTAACTTCGAGAACAGAGGAAGAATTTAACCACCTGGACAGAAAGAAAATATGGACAGACATCTTGTTAAACTGAATTTCTGCTGTTTATGATCTTGAGTATCTTTATCTCCCCTTTTATTGACAGAGATTTCTCTCTGGTGAAATCACTTCAGTGACTAAGAAAGGCTTCCTCCACTGGCCTCAGCCAGGATGAGGGCCCCGGGACACGCATCATTGTTGGCAGGGCTTTGCTCTGAGTGACGCAAGACCCAGGCAGCAACCTGCAACTGCACTGGCCTCCCCAAATGCTTCAGGCCCTGTTCTAGACAATATTTCTTTTTAGGCTAAGGGGGTGGCAGGCTGCCCACACCGCTTTCTTCCCAGGACCAAATGAAACCTTCTTTAAGTGTTACTACATGTTAATAAACATAGTCAGTGAAATCCACTTAAAAAGAATGACCTGTTTATGAAAGAAACCTTTTGAAAGACAGAATATTTTTCCCCATGGGCCAGAGCTTAGGAAGAAAAACAAAGAACTCTTTCAAAGGCTTAAAGCATGATGGAGGATGGATTCTGACTTTCTAACTACAAAAATAATGATACTTTTAGCTCCAACCTGCCTTGCTCCAGGGAGCTGTAAATATTCTTTACAGGGACAGATTGAGTCTTTCCAACTTTGTACTCACAGGCTATTGTAGCTCGTTAAGGGAAAGGGATGTTAGCCTGAACTTATATACCAAGAAACTGAGGCAGCAGAACTTGAAGTGATGTGTTCTGCACCACCAAATAGCTTACAGGTCATGGCGAGGATAGAACAAGCAGAGACTGAGTATAACATGTGAATACCTCCTGACATCAAGATGAGCTGCCTTCTCTTTCTGTCGTTATCTTCTTCTATTCCCTTTCCTCCCTGTCTTCAAAGTTACATTTCATTGATTCTTTATGTTAATGCCTGTATTTTATTTATTTATTTTTAATTTTAAAAACCTGTCTTATTGAAGTATAGTTGCTTTACTATTTTGTGTCAATTTCTGCTGTACAGCAAAGTGGATCAGTTATATGTTTACATAAAACGAAAGTGAAAGTGTTAAGCACTCCGTCGTGTCCGACTCTTTGCCAGGCTCCTCTGTCCATCCTCTGTGGCAATGTCCAGCATTCTCCAGGCCAGAACACTGGAGTGGGTTGCCATTCCCTTCTCCAGGGGATCTTCCCCGCCCAGGGATCAAATCTGGGTCTCCTGCATTGCAGGCAGATTCTTTACTGTCTGAGCCATAAATGAAGCCTATATGTACACATATATTCCCTCTTTTTAAGATTTTCTTCCCATTTAGGTCACCACAGAGCTTTGAGTTCCCTGTGCTATACTGCAGGTTCTGCATTAGCTATCTGTTTTATACATCAGATCAGATCAGATCGGATCGGTCGCTCAGTCGTGTCCGACTCTTTGCGACCCCATGAATCGCCGCACGCCAGGCCTCCCTGTTCATCTCACCTTCCCTTGGTATCCATAAGTTTGTTCTCTACACCTGTGTCTCTATTTCTACTTTGTGGATAAGTTCATCTGTACCAGTTTTCTGGAATCCACATCTAAGTGATATTATACAATATTTGTTTTTCTCTTTCTGACTTACTTCGCTCAGTATGACAATCTCTAGGTCCATCCATTTTGCTGCAAATGGCATTATTTTGTTCTTTTCTATGGCTGAGTAATATTCCATTGTATATATGTACCATATCTTCTTTATCCATTCCTCTGTTGATGGACATTTAGGTCGCTTCCGTGTCCTGGCTATTGTAAATAGTGCTGCAATGAACATTGAAGTGCATGTGTCTTTTTGAATTACAATCTTCCCCGGGTATACACCCAAGAATAGGATTGCTGTGTAGTTCTATGTTTAGTTTTTTGATACTGTTCTCCACAGTGGCTGTATCAATTTTTAATCCCACCAGTAGTGTAGGAGGTTTCCCTTTTCTCCACATCCTCTCCAGCATTTATTGTTTGTAGATTTTTTGATGATGGCCATCCTGTTTCATTGGTTTCAAGAGACAGACATCAGGTAGAACTTTCTTCCTTAAGGTTTTTTATTTTATACTCAAAAGCATTAATTAATATCAGACATTGACCATGCTGTTTTCTCATCCTTCTGTGCTGGATTTTCTCCACCTCGGTTCACATGGTGGGATAGTGAAAATCTTCCCCCACCTGCAAGTCTTGGGAGGCACACATGGACAGAATCACCCACGTCCAGCTTCAGGTATCTCATCTGTTCAGTTCATCTTCCAGGGTAAGGTGACTATGTCCTTCCTTTGTACTAAAGTTGATATACAGTGATGTTATCCTGTTATAAACATGTTCCTTTCTCCTTTGGGTCTCTGAGACATGAGCTTGGAAAAACTTTTATGACACAAGGCAAAACAAAGACTGCAGTGGTTACATACTTTCCATTCCTCCCTTTCTTATTTTATATAAATTATCTCTTGTAAATGGAATGGCCCAAGCCTTGGGGCATTGTACATTCTGATGACATCAAGTTCATCCTTTTCCTTCCCAAAGGGGAGGATTGTCACACGGCAAATATATGCCTACAAGGATATACACATACAAAAATTTTATGATAGACAGTTTTACAGATAGCAGTGTTACAGGGTTGTTGTCAGGGTCACGATGTGGTTGTATGGATGGAGGCACTTTGTACAATCGAGCCTTGCGTATGTATGTTTTATTACTGTTGTTTTGGACAGAAGGTGACTGACAAAATATTTCTTCTTCTCTTGAGACGTTAGACTGGTCTGGAATAAAAATGCCTGGAGAAGTGACTAGAGGTCAGGTAATGCAGGGGTTGGACCAGATTCAGAGCGAGGCGCATGGGAGAGACACGCCCTTCCCCTCTGCACTGTAACTTCCCCCACTGAACCCAGAGGAGAGAGGTGGTTTTAGATCACAACAAGGAACTTGTTTTCTACCTAAAAATGGGTTCCTCCTTTGAGGACTGCTTAATCGGGATGGCTGCCTTAATGAAAAGTTAATGTTATCACACTGCAGAGTCCGTGGCCTTAGATGACCTGTCTCAGACTTGTCTGGGTGCACAGCAGGAGGAAAACCAGATACATTCAGCCCTGCATGCCCATCACACCAGTGGTGCTTCATGCCAAGAATAATTCCAGGAATGACCACACTCCCCATGCTATTCTTCTAGCCCATGCGTGCTTTCAGCAACTGTAGAAACTTGCAGTAGCCTCGAGGAGATGGAGGTTCCCTGGTGGCTCAGTGGTAAAGAACCTGCATGCCAATGAAGCAGATGCAGGAGATGCAAGTTTAATCCCTGGGTCAAGAAAATCCCTGGAGAAGGAAATGGCAATCCACTCCAGTATACTTACGTGGGAAATGCCATGGACAGAAGAGCCTGATGGGCTACAATCCATGGGGTGGCAAAAGAGTCAGACTGCTGCTACTGCTGCTAAGTCACTTCAGTCGTGTCCGACTCTGTGCAACCCCATAGATGGTAGCCCGCCAGGCTCCACCGTCCCTGGGATTCTCCAGGCAAGAGCACTGGAGTGGGTTGCCATTTTCTTCTCCAATAAGAGTCAGGCAGGTTTTAGCAAATAACAAAATAACAGGGAAGATAGGGTTGGGAGCTGGGGGAAATGTCTTTCAATGGAGCTAAATGAAAGTTTGCCAAAATGTGGGTATTAAGGTTAAAGTCTTGGAATCAGGTACTGACAGAGATCACCTTAAAACATGCCAATATGTCTTACTGCATAAAGGATTTATTCTAACTTACACGTATTTCATCAAAGGAGAGAATTCTTTTATGTGTGGCCTCCAAATTAGCCAGGAGGTAAGTCTGTGGTCATTATTTCATCCAGATTAAACTAACAATGATAGTCCTAGCAACTCAATAAAGACTTTTTTCATATCAAACGTATTTTCTGACAACAATTGTATGAAACTGGAAATTAAGAAAATTTGTCCAGAAAATTACAAGAAAAAAACTGGAAAACTTGCTGGAACATATATAGAGATTAAACAGCAATCAATGAAGAAATAAGAACAACCAATGGGTCACTGGAGAGACCAGCAAAGCCCTCAACACCTTCCTGATTTGGAGATAAGACCATCAAAACCTTATGCCACCTTCTCACATGGTCACATCTTCAAGTCCAAGCCCGTTCTTCCATCCCCTTTACTCCTCAGACTATCTGATTTAATTCTCCCGAATGAGTTAAGATTTTCCATAAATTAAGATCCAAGGCCAGTAGGAGTATGGCGGGATGGTGGTGGGTTGTGGATTTTGGGGCAACGGACAATGCCTTGCTCGTTCCTGCAACGCAAAATCTCTGAAGTAAGGAAAGATAAGCCTTGACTACCCTCATAGAGTAAGAAAGAGAAGACACCTTCTGTAATGAGAACAAAATAAATTGGCCTGTCAGTTCACCTGCCGTACTCGTAAATGTCACATTGCTCCACATTCACCCAGAGCAGAAACGAAACTTGATTGAGAGACATAAACTAGAGGAACATGTGGAGTCCCTGTTAACACGCCAGGAGCTAGAACGACCCAGTGCTTTGCATTTCTCTTAATCCTCATAGTAGTCCCACAAAGGTACTCCTAACTCCCCTTCAGAGAAGGCAGAGAGGCCCAGAAAGATTAGGTATCTTGCTGTGATTGACATCGAGCTGCTCAGTCGCTTCAGTCGTGTCCAACTCTTTGTGACCCCATGGACTGTAGCCCGTTAGAATGCTCGGTCCGTGGGATTCTCCAGGCAGGAATGCTGGAGGGGGTTGCCATTTCCTTCTCCAGGGGATCTTCCCAACCCAGGGATTGAACCCACATCTCCTGTCTCTCCTGCTTTGACAGGCAGGTTCTTTACCACTAGAGCCACCTAGGGGGCCCAGTTAAGGTTAAATGAGGTCATAAAGGTGGGATCCTAATTCTATTGGATCGGTAACCTTATAAGAAGAGGGAGAGAGAATCTTTCTTCACGTGCACACCAAGGAAAGGTCATTTGAGGACACAGTGAGAAAGTGGCCTTCTGCAAGGGAGAAGCAGAGCCCTCGCTAGAACCCAGTTTTGGACTTAGAGCTTCCAAACTGTAAGAAAACATTCTGTTAATTCACCTAGTCTATGATATTTTATTATGGCAGCCCAGATCAACTAACACATCGGGTTTTGTCATAAGAGGACCAATGAAGGATTTTAATTTTGAAGAATTCACAGTGGGCACCATTGACTGTTGATATTATATAGCAGCATTTCCTTATGAAAAAAAGACCATGTTAATTTTTTTTTTATTGACTGGTTCGTTTAGTTGTTATCCTGGGAGTAACCTGGTCAAGAGAAAAAGCAATTTTAACCTGAAGGGGCTTTAGGATCTATTTGCACACTCAGGTGTCTTTGCAATTGTTTTCCCTCCATCAGATCAGCTCAAAAGACGATACTAAAAGAACTTTAAGGCCATTTCCCCTTCACAGTTCTTAAGTGGAAACTCTGTTTTCAGTGGTCTGTATATTGGCATGAAATAAAATGATCATTTCTAACTCTTGACTTTAGGGCCATTTGAAATCCCCAGAGGTGTCAAAGATCTGATAAAACAGGTCTGGAACAGTAGGCATTTGATATGAATATACAATTATACACACTATTTTCTTTAGGTTGACTCATCTTTTAAAATTAAAAGTATTAAAAAATAATACCTATGAGCTAGTAGGCATGATGGCTTACTTATATTTTTCATCATATGGTAAAATAAATAAATATTAAAATAAAAATATAGTTAATCCTTGTCACCTATACTGATTTTGTTGTCCTTGTTTAGTCGCTAAGTCATGTCTCTTTTGACCCCATGGACTGCAGCATGCCAGGCGCCTCTGTCCATGGGATTCTCCAGGCAAGAATACTGGAGTGGGTTACCATTCCCTTCTTCAGGGGATCTTCCCAACCCAGGGATCCAACCTGGGTCTCCTGCATTGGCAGGTGGATTCTTTACCACCAGGGAAACCCAAACTGATTTCATTTTGCTACCAGAGATGCTCAGGGAAATACTGTGAAAGCTCTGAGGAGTTTTAGTTGTGAACTCAGAGATGTAGAGCTTCCGTGTACAGGATGACTGTGATGTCACCATGAGCAAGTCACAACGAGTTCGTTTGACTTAATGCTAAAAAAATTCATTACATACATGATTTTCTCCAAAATTCAAGGTGGTTTTAACTTCTGATATGTTGTCTTTTTACATTATAGCAGCCCTGAATAAGGGCTTCCCAGGTGTCGCTACTTGTAAGGAACCCGCCTGCCAATGCAGCAAACCCAGATTTGATCCCTGGGTCGGGAAGATCCCCTGGAGAAGGAAATGGCTATCCACACTACTGTTCTTGTGTGGAGAATCCCATGGACAGAGAGACCTGGGCAAGCTATAGTGTATGGGGTTGCAAAGACTCGGACATGACTGAAACAACTTAGCATGCACGCAGCCCTGAATAAATGCCTTTTTTCATAAGTGAAATTTTAGTTTAGGGTTTGTTTGCACGTATGGGCTAGCTGTAGATATTTTTGCATTAATTTTTTCATCTAAAAATGGATGCTGTGCATTGAATGGCTTGCTAAGTATCTCAAGGGAATTCTCAGTTAAATTTTTAAT
Source organism: Bos javanicus (assembly GCF_032452875.1). Taxonomy (NCBI): domain Eukaryota; kingdom Metazoa; phylum Chordata; class Mammalia; order Artiodactyla; family Bovidae; genus Bos; species Bos javanicus. The sequence goes on along the minus strand of NC_083871.1, from coordinate 26,818,771 downwards.
TTATTCTTATCTCTTAATTATTTTTTAAAAGTAGCTAGCTCCCAACTGTGGAGAAGGCAATGGCAACCCACTCCAGTACTTTTGCCTGGAAAATCCCATGGGCAGAGGAGCCTGGTAGGCTGCAGTCCATGGGGTCGCTAAGAGTCGGACACGACTGAGCGACTTCACTTTCACTTTTCACTTTCATGCATTGAAGGAAATGGCAGCCCACTCCAGTGTTCTTGCCTGGAGAATCCCGGGGATGGGGGAGCCTGGTGGGCTGCCGTCTATGGGGTCGCACAGAGTCGGACACAACTGAAGCGACTTAGCAGCAGCAGCAGCAGCTCCCAACTGATTCCAATTCCTCCCCACACACAGCTTATCTTTCCCTTACTGTTACTGGGTTAATATTCCATAGTATTTCAATTCCTTGCTTTAAAACTTTCACTCACTCTCTTGCCCTAGTATTAAAAAGCCTTGCCACCACGTTCCCTATTTAGTTTATCTTCAGGCGTCTTCATCCCAGTAATGTTGAACTGTTTGTTTTTCTTACACACTTAACACTTTCTTATGTTGACTTATGTTTACACTTTGGAGTGGCCTTTGTCCCATCTTCTGCGTTCCAATTCTACCCTTTCTTTAAAGGTCTAGCTTAACTGTCACATCTTTTCTTGAAACCTTCTCTTATTCTCTTGAGTTTATAAACACTGCTTCACCTTCCAAAATTTCATCTCACTCTGTATCTCCTTTATAACTTTCACTGCAAGCTTGCCTTGTGGCTACTTGTGTAACTGTATGTGTCAACATGCTTCGTCTTCTCTGATGCCATACAGACCTTTTAGGAAGGGCCTATATATGTATTAACTTCCTCTAGAAAAGCCTAACACAGGCATATAGTAGCATGTAGGACATATTTTCTTTAATTAATAAATAAGTGAATATTTGAGTATCAAAAGTCTGCTTGTGTGTGTGTGTGTGAGTTAGAAATGTACCTAGTTTTAGGATCCTCCGCATAAAAGCTAAATCAACTTCATGTGAGTGAGCTAGGTCTATGGAAGCCTTTGGGATCTAGAAACTTTCAAGTACATTAATGGTTACAGCCGAAGCTGCAGCAATTCTAGGCACTGAGGACAGTTTTGGAATCGGTCAGACATTCCTCTTGCTATGTGGAGCTCTCCAAGTGTGATCCCTGGACCAGCAGTATCAGCATCTCCTGGAGTTTGTGAAAAATGCCAATTCCTGGGTCCCTCCCAGTCCCAGTGCATAAGACACTCTAGAGGTGCAGCCAAGCAGCTGTTTTAGCCAGTCCTCTGGATGCTTCTGATGCATGTCCACCTGTAAGAACCACTGGCTTAGAGGAAGTTCTAGGAGGGCTTCTCCTCAGTCTTGACACTTGTTGGTTCAGCCATAAAATAGGGCTTTTAGAGTTACTGACTGATGGAGTATAAATCTTGTCAGTGAGCCTGTAATAGTGCCTGCTCAATCTCAATGCAGGCTTCCCTGGTGTCTCAGTGGTAAAGAATCCACCTGCCAAGCAGGAGATGTGGGTTCGATCCCTGGGTCAGGACGATCCCCTGGAGAAGGAAATGGTAACCCACTCCAGGTTACTTGCCTGGGAAATCCCATGGATGGAGGAGTCTGGTCCATGGGGTCACAAAGAGTTGGACACGACTTAGTGATTAAACACCAACAACAGTATCAGTGGACGAACCAACAGATGATACTTTAGGAGCCTGCCTTTGATATTCCACTCTCATCAGATTCATGTGAGAAACCTCCACTCACAGCAGCCTAACAAATGAATAATGCTGCACATAACTGAGAAATTGATATGAAATGTGGCAGGAATGGTTGGCTTCCTATCAACTGACTAGTGAAGGTCACGCTGGGACTCGTGTCCCAGGTTCAGCACGCTCTTTGAGTTGCCTGGATGTTCCTGTTTTCCCATGACTTCCATTTCTCAAGCACAGCACCGTCTTCTTGCTTGGTTTCTCTGCCTCAGGGCAGCAGTCAGCGGTGGTCGACTGACCCAAGATGCATTTTCTGTTTCTCGTATCCTCGCAGCACCCAAGAGTGTTCCCCAGCATCCACCCCTCCACCATGTGAGTCAGATTCTGATTAGGGTATTCCTGACCTTGCTGTGTTCTAGGACCTAGGACTTCAGCCCTCCCTTCAGAATCCATGCTACTGGCTGGATGGATTAGGGTAGTTCCTAATTCGGGTAACTCCATCTCCACAGCTGAGACTCAGGGAGGACTGTGCAGGTGACCCAGTTCTGGTTAATAGATTGAAGGCAAGTCTGCTAGTGGCATTCTATGAGTTGACTACATTTTTAGTAAGGGATACACAAGGAGAAAAGGGCCTAGGACTTGAGTGTGTGAAGATGCAGGGCTTGGAATCCAGACAGCTTTCTCGGACCACAAAGACATCCTAGGCAACATGCTGGGGCCAGCGGAGCAGAGTTCGTGGAGGGAACCTGGCTTTTGATAACACTGCTGAGCCATTGAATCGACTCCCCTGGGAGCTGCCCACCTCAGGACTTCTGTTCTAGGAGATAATAAATCCACTTCTGCCTGGAGTTTATTAACTATGATTGCTTTTCCTCTCCTCTTGATTTCTCTTGAAAAATAAAAGGAATCGGTGTGATGACATCTTTAAATTACTTCCAGCTCTAACAATTGATGATTCTTTGCTCAAAAGCATCATGTGTGGAGTTCAAGGTGTGACAAGATTTGGCAGGAGTGGAGTCTGGAGAGGGAGCAAGTATTGTCTGAGTTAGGGTCACATTTTTCTAAGGTCCTTGAGGCAGCATCAAGGTGAGGCTCTGGGGGGAGTAGCATGGGTTCTGAGGGGAGGGCTGAAGTCCTAGGTCCTAGAACACAGCAAGGTCAGGAATCCACAGGCAAAGCCAGATATTGACGGTAACAGCTAGGAATCAGGTGCAGAACAAGGCAAGAGAATTTCTAATGAACGATTTGCTTGCCTGCAATCAGACTTCATAATATACGTTCCCCTTGGGCCCTCTTAAGGTACCAAGTAAAGGAGATATATTAACATTGAGTCCGACAGGCCAGTGATCTCCTTGGGGATATCACCAGATCAGGAATCCTTTGGTTGTCCAGACTCTCTGAGTTGCTTAGCAGGTCTACCCCATAAATTCCTGGGTAGGCCGGCTGTTTCAGACAGTCTGTTACTTCCTGCAGCTCCCTTTCTTCTCCAATTGTCTTTTACTGGTGATTTCCTATCACATGTTTCAGTTCTTGGTCTTACTGCACAGTGGTGCAATTTCTAACCTTTTCAGATGTCTTGCAAAGCAAATTTAAATAAACCACAAAATGTGGTTAAAATACCGTTAAAAAGAGGATGTTTACTTCGGTTTCCACCATTTTTTGGTCAACATTGCCACCTAGTGGTAGAATAATTTTTAAAATGGTGTGTGACTTTCATTGTGATGAGATATTTTGATCTCAAGGATCTTCAAGTGGTAACATTTTGAACAAGAGGAGACAATAATTGTGATTCAACTTAAATGTATTATTCTGAGCCTGAGAAGGTGGTGACAGGGAAAATCCTTTAGACTCGCTCAAGTAATTGCATGATTTACAGAAATTCTTAATTTGTTAAGATTTTTGTTGCTCCCTCAGTTTTGTTCCCTTACGTTTAAAGAAATCTTAACCAAAGTTAGCCACTTCCTGGTGGTAATCATAAAGCAAAACAAAAAACAAATAACAACAAAAATGAGTTTCAAGTGAACCAAGGTTTTGTTCCTTTTCTCCTCTTTGAAATGCTTGTTTTGCCTCTTCGTTCCTCTCAAAGTCTGTCAGTTTATGAAAATTCCTCCCCTCTTGTGTATGTTTCAGTAAAGATATTTAATGTATTCTGCACCATCTAGCAAGATTTATAGTTTGAGGCAGGGCCAGGGTGGGCCCAAGATTCTGAATTTATACCAAGCATTCCCCAAACGCCAAGACTGATACTAGGGGACCACACTTTAAACCATAAGGCTTTACAGAAAAATGACGACATGTTCAACAACCCCAAATCTTTCTTTAGGATGGTTCAGAAACTGTATGTTCTGTTTGGGTGAAGGAGGAACATAAAGTACTTTGCCTTAAGCAGCATCTCAGCTGAGGTGGCTAATTTCTTTTTGGGCTGACATTGGGGGATGGGGGGGTCCTGCAGAAAGTGAAACCACAGCTGCTTGCAGGACTTAACGACAATGTCAGTGACTGTTCCTGCACTTGGCCATGACCATGGCTCTTTCTGGGGAATCGGAGATAACTGGAGCCTGGCAAGTATCCTCCCTGCAGCCATCCTAGGCCAGACAGTTGCATGGGTTTGCAACTAAATGGGTTTGCACATTGCAATCACCTGGGAAGTTTAAACACTTAGTATTATTTGGGCCCCCTAACTGGACAGCAGCATTTTCAGAGCTCCCGGGTGATTCTCGCGGACAGTGAGACTGAGCAGCACGGTGAACGCAAAGGAAGTAACAGGCCGAAAGGACACCGGTGGTTTCTCCTCCCTTTCCTTTGTCCTCATCACCAGCTCAGCCTGAAACAAAGACTCAGGAAGCCCTCTGCTGGAGAAGAATTTAGCTCTGAGCTGCCTTGGCAATTATTCATTCTCTCAGGCTCAACCCAATCTGCAGCCCAAAGGGATGAGCGTGCCTGAAAGCAAATCCAGTTCCTCCCCGATGTCCCTAGGGCTTGGTGGATTTCATATTACATTTTAATGTCACACCCACCTGCTCTCCTCCAGGCCAGCTGAGGTCATGTGATAAGGCTGCTACATCCTGAAGAAAGGGTTTTGGCTTTTATAAGGACAAGCGCTGGATTGCTTTTTTCTTCTGGGAGTTCTGAATCACACGGTCTGAAAGCTGTCCTTGTGAGGCTTGAGGGGTCAGAAATGTTTTCCAGATTTTTTTCTTCAGAACTTTTCATATGGGATCCTGGGAGTTCTGACCTAGAGCTAAAATGCCTCTTGACTTTGAAAATGAATTAGGAATAATTGTTTTCGGCTGCTTCTGCCACGTGTGTATTATATATACATGGATGGATGGATGGATATATGTAAAATAGAGTAATACATAGGCTGGAAACTTGAATGAGAAGAATAAGAATTTCAAGATAAAGTAATGATCTGTTTCTTCAATCTTGTTTTTTTTTTTTTTTTATTAGCTATTTACAGAGAGCGGAGAAGGCAATGGCACCCCACTCCAGTACTCCTGCCTGGAAAATCCCATGGACGGAGGAGGCTGGTAGGCTTCAGTCCATGGGGTCGCTAAGAGTCAGACATGACGGAGCGACTTCACTTTCTCTTTTCACTTTCATGCATTGGAGAAGGAAATGGCAACCCACTCCAGTGTTCTTGCCTGGAGAATCCCAGGGATGGGGGAGCCTGGTGGGCTGCCGTCTATGGGGTTGCACAGAGTCGGACACGACTGAAGTGACTTAGCATAGCATAGCATTTACAGAGAGAGAGAAAGAGAGAGATTGATTGTGTTATATTTTGTGTAAAACACAGGGCATTATTCTATCCTTCTCCTCTGGGCTCTTCTGTATCTTTTGTGTCTGCTAAGTCATTTCAATCGTGTCCAACTCTCTGCCACCCCATGAACTGTAGCCTGCCAGGCTACTCTGTCCATGGGATTTCCCAGGCAAGAATACTAGAGGGGGTTGCCATTTTCTCGTCCAGGGGATCTTCCCAACCCAAGGATCGAACCTGTGTCTCCATGTCTCCTGCACTGGCAGGTGGGTTCTTTACTGCTAGCACCACCTAGGAAGCCCTTTCTGTATTTAGGCCCTGTTAATCAAATCTTCTTGAAACTATTTCCTCTGTTGCTTCCATGACATCACTGCCTCCTGGTTCTTTTTCAACCATGCTGGTTGCTCTTCTATCTCCTATTCTTCTCCTTCAAATGCAGAAGTTCTGTGTAATCCATCCTTGACTTTTCTCCCCCAACTTAATCTCTCCCACTGAGGGGAAGGGTACAGCTCACACCCTTTCCTCTGGGTTGTACTCATCACTCTGCCAGTACACTATGCCGTCCAGAGCATCAGACAGCTATTTTCTTTTCTCACTGACTCCTTCTGTCAGTCCAGCAGAAACCTGACATTCAACACATCCCAAACTATGCCCCTCATCCCATCTCACAGCTCATGTTTACTGAGCAGCTCCCATGTGCCAGACACACGGGTCACTGGAGACTCAGGAGTGAACAAGACACAAACTGTGCTTCCCTCAGGAAACACATTCTAATGGAGGAGATAGACAGAAACCGACGGTGTGTCATGTCAGGAAGGGGTGACGCAGGGTAATTGGATGGAGGACGGTGGGGCTCACAGTTTAGGTAAAATCAGGGAAGGCTTCTCTGAGGAACTGTCTTGGAGCCCAGACTTGTGTAAGGTACATGGGCGAGCCATGGCTTCTCTGCAGGGACTATGTTCCAGGCAGAGGCTTTTTTCCAGATTTGCTCCTCCATCTACCACCCACTTAGTTGCTCAAGTTAGGAGTTTGGTTGTGCTATGTATCCTTTTGCTGATCCCTCAGCCCCCCAAATTCATTAGACCTATCATTTCTTGGACCTAAGCATGCAATTGCAAACAAAACTGCCAGGTGAGTATGATCAGAACTTTGCAGGGACCCAACATGTGCTGTCTGCTCAGTCGCTTCAGTTGGGTCTGATACCTTGAGACTCCCATGAACTGTAGCCCACCAGGCTCCTCTGTCAATAGGATTTCCCAGAAGACTACTGGAGTGGGCTGCCATTTCCTTCTCCAGGGGATCTTCCTGACCCAGGGATAGAACCCCAGTCTCTTGCACTGCAGAAAGAGTCTTTACCACTGGGGCCACCTGGAAGCCCTGGGACTCAACATTGGTGGTGGTGGCTTGGTTGCTAAGTTGTGTCCGACTCTTGCAAATTCATGGACTGTAGTCTGCCGGGCTCCTCTGTCCATGGAATTCTCCAGGCAAGAATATTGGAGCAGGTTGCCATTTCCTCCTCCAGGAGATCTCCCCGACCCAGGAATTGAACCTAGGTCTCCTGCATTGCAGGCAGATTCCTTACTGATTGAGCTACGAGGGAAGCCCTGGGACCCAACATAGGGAGATTCAATTTGTCAGTTGATAACCTCTGAAGTCTAGAAACTGCAAGAGGTTTTGAGTGAGTAGTGCATCCTATGTAACACCAAAACCCATGTTGTGATTATGATTGTGATGGCTGGGAAAATTTTACTAGTGCTCATTTTATCTCGTGTAGCACCTCCCAGGGTGTCATGTATTCTATGGCCACCATTGAAATAGCTGTTGTATCCCTGAGTGGGACACCAAAAGCATATTTGGAGTATGAATCAGAGAACTGGGGGGTCTGTGATTGTGATTATGGAAACCGAGCCAGAAGGTTCACATGGTCATTATTTATCTTCTTTAGCCTCATTCTGTTGCTCTCTACAATCGCTGTAGCATTCCTATTAATCTTTTAGATGAGGTGTTGGAAAACTTTTCTAGGATTTCATTTTGTAAGTATATTTTTAGAATTCCTATAGTTATGTGTGTTGTTTTAATTTTTTAATGAACAAATGAATATTTCGAGTGTTCAGCAAACTGGTATTGAGTGCTACTAGGGCTTCCCTGGTGGCTCAGACGGTAAAGCGTCTGCCTGAAGTGCGGGAGATCCAGGTTCGATCCCTGGGTTGGGAAGATCCCCTGGAGAAGGAAATGGCAACCCACTCCAGTATCCTTGCCTGGAAAATTCCATGGACTGAGGAGCCTGGTAGGCTACAGTCCCTGGGGTTGCAGAAGAGTCGGACACGACTGAGCGACTTCACTTTCACTTTCTCAGGGGTTAAAAATCTGCCCGGCAAACAAGAGGCCGGGTTCCATTCTGGGTCCAGAAGATTCCCCTGGAGAAGGAAATGGCAATCCACTCCAGTGTTCTTACCTGGGAAATCTCATGGACGGAGGAGCCTGGCAGGCTACAGTCCATGGGGTCACAAAGAGTCCGAGACGATTTAGCTACTAAACAGCAGCATGGGCCAGTTAAGAAAGGGAGACAGGATTCAATAGAGTATGGAGGCAGAGAGGCAACTCACCCAGGAACTCTGAGTTGGGTGTGGACCAGACATTGTTGGTTCTCTGCTCCACAGTCACTCTCTCCACTTTCCTAGATAAAAGGGCCTTGATTAAAAAAAAGAGAGAGAGATTAGGCATGAGGCAGCAACACAAGCAGAGCAGGTGGGTTCCATCCAAGGGATAAATCCTTGGTTTAAGCCAATCCCGTAATCCTAGTCCTCTCTGCTCTTATTGATTGGTTGGACCAATCAACTGACCCCATTCTGGCCAATGAGATAAAAGGGCTGCTCTGGAACGGGTTTTCTCTTTTGTCATCCTGCTGCTGCTGCTGCTGCTGCTAAGTCGCTTCAGTTGTGTCCGTCTCTCACCAGGCTCCCTCGTCCCTGGCATTCTCCAGGCAAGAACACTGGAGTGGGTTGCCATTTCCTTCTCCAATGCGTGAAAGTGAAAAGTGAAAGTGAAGTCACTCAGTCGTGTCCGACTCTTCGCGACCCCATGGACTGCAGCCTACCAGGCTTCTCCGTCCATGGGATTTTCCAGGCAAGAGTACTGGAGTGGGTCGCCAGTGCCTTCTCCCTCTTTTGTCATAAAGGAGAGGAAAAGGGGTTGATGGTTTCGCCTTTTCTTCACACCTTTAAGTGTGTTTTTTGAGATGATAGTGGTTAGAGCTCGAGGGACAATATTTCTAATTCACTGAGGATGAAATGGAGTGCACGGACGAAGGACACCTTGGAGCAACAGAACCAATTGCTCGGCTGACTCTTCTGGGCTCCTCGTTCTGTGAGGTAAGCATGCCTGTTTCAGGCACCTTTGGAGGGTCATTAATTACCAGCACCTGAAAAAAAAGCCTTGTTGGGTAGGTCTTTCAATAAAGTCAGGTACAAATCCTTAAAGAAACAGTATAGGGAGGTTATCAGGTCAGGAGAAATCAAGGGGGCTTTTTCCTACAGGAGGTAAACTTTGAGTTGATTTTGAAGAACAGGTGGAAATCCACGAGGTAACAATGCAGAGAGGCTCATCCACATTGAGGAAGGGTGTGTGGAATGGATTGAGCAGATAGCACCTGCACCCAATAGACTAATTCACGGTTTTGAGGTATCCAGAGTATTCTAGCTTTTCAGTGGAATAGATTCATGGCATTTGTGGGTTTAGCATTCATTTACAAGTGATCTTTCAGTTCAGTTCTGTTGCTCAGTTGTGTCTGACTCTTTGCGACCCATGGACTGCAGCATGCCAGGCCTCCCTGTCCATCACCAACTCCTGGAGTTTACTCAAACTCATGTCCATTGAGTTGGTGATGCCATCCAGTCATCTCACCCTCTGTTGTCCCCTTCTCCTCCTGCCCCCAATCCCTCCCAGCATCAGAGTCTTTTCCAATGAGTCAGTTCTTTGCATCAGGTGGCCGAAGTATTGGAGTTTCGGCTTCAACATCAGTCCTTCCAATGAATATTCAGGACTGATCTCCTTTATGATGGACTGGTTGGATCTCCTTGCAGTCCAAGGGACCCAAAAGAGTCTTTTTCAACACCATAGTTCAAAAGCATCGATTCTTCAGCGCTCAGCTTTCTTCACATCCATACACGACTACTGGAAAAACCATAGCCTTGACTAGATGGACCTTTGTTGGCAAAGTAATGTCTCTGCTTTTGAATATGCTGTCCAGGTTGGTCATAACTTGCCTTCTAAGGAGCAAGCGTCTTTTAATTTCATGGCTGCAGTCACCATCTGCAGTGATTTTGGAGCTCCCCAAAATGCCTTTAATTACGCATATAATCTGTAATGTACAATAACCTGTGATTGGTTCACAACTTGAATCTAAACCTTGGTGGTTTTCAGTCTCGGAAGCAGACTGTGTCCTGTGGGCACTGAGTGAGTCTCAAGCCGACTAGGGAGCAGAGAGTGAAGCTTCCCAGTTTTTGTCCAATAACTCAGTAGCTTTCACTAAACATTAGATGTTGGTTTCCTTGGTTAGCCTTGCTCATTTGAGAAGCAGGTGTCAGGATGGGATTAAGCATGCAAGGAGTTTAATTAGGGAACTGCCTTGGGAGAGGGAGTTGGGTGAGGCTATAAGGCTGAGGATGGGTGTTCATGCAGAGAGATAAGAACTCGAGGGAAGGTTGGGTGGAAGTGCCCTAGACACTGTCCAGCCTAAGAAGGTCCCCAGAGACCCTCTGAAAAGTTCCCTGTCTCCCAGGAACAGGCCTGCCTCAGTGTTCCTGCCCCACACAAAGCAGCCAGTGGGAAGCAGGACTTCATGGCAACACATGAAAACGGATTTCAGAGCAGCTGGGATCGTTGTCTATTAAACTCCCTGCAGTTGGAGGTTGAGGAGGGTAGTCTTTCTTTACCAAATTTTTTCTGTTTTTTTTTTTTTTTTGCAGAGGGAGGGGAACCCTACTAAGACTGATGATGGAAGTACAAAGAAAATAGCTAAAATATTTGTACCTTTTATAGGAAAATTTGGGTCATTTTTTGGGTCATGGAATTCTTTCAGAATTTGATTTCAAATACTGACTCTATCCCAAGAAAAATTTACATGAACAAAAGGGCCTCTGGTCTAGCATGACTCTTCCATCTCAAGTTCCTAGATTCTCAGCTTCTCCATGGCTCAGTTCCCCAAAATTGTTCCTGCAGCCTCTCTGTAGCTTTCCACTTGCTGAGATCTGAACTTTTATCAATTGCTGGTGCGACTTTTGGTATGAACTCATGGGTTCAACAGCTACATATATATTTTTCTCTTGCGAGGTACGTCACCTTAGAATACTTCCAGCTTGCTTTTCAGGCTCTCTTGGGTACACTTCCTGATATCTGAACTCTCTGAATCCTTGCCGAGTGTTAATTTCTAGAACATTCACAGGATGAGATGGCTTCTCTGTTTAGATCTTGACCATCGCCTTGTCCACTTTGTTAGTTAGGACCTCTTCTTTCTTTCCTCTCTTGTATGGTCCTTTTTTCTGAAATATGAGGTTAATACTCTGAACTGTGATTTTGATTCTATCTTTAACACTTAAGGGTACGTACCTTTTTTTATGTTCCTGCCAATCCCTGTGCTCACATAATTGGATAAATCAATATACAATACATACATACACATCCTCTCACACGTAGTATTAAAAATACATATGTGGTTGATTTTTGTTGTTTAGGATAGTTATGTTCTACAAAGTTGCTCTGAACACTGAACTAGAGAATATAGAACCACCACATAGAGGGGATGTTTGTATACAGATGCACGTATCATACATAGATTGTAATCTTAAATGCTGAGCACAACTGGTAATCTTTATTTTACAAAAGAGAGAATGAGGTTCAGAGTGTGAAGTTGACTTGCCTGAGTGAACAATATTTTGACACCCTATGCATGTCTACAGATGACCATTAAAGCATGCAAGTATTGATTTTAGTGTTACAGATAGATTTTAGCCAGTAGCAAATTCATAGGTATGGAATCTATGAATGATGAGGATCGACTGTACAAGGTTAAAAAAAAATTCAAAATGCAAAAGGGCAGACGATGAAAATTCTGTCTCTTCTCTACCCTCAGAGCCCCCTCTTCTCCCAGGTCCCTGCTCCCCAGTCCTCAGGGAACTGCTATCATCAATCTCTTCTTGATCCTTTCAGAGGATCCTCATAATAGCACATTGGACAAAATGACTGGTTAAAAATAGGGAATTTGAATTCTAACAGATCTAGCCTCAAAAAAATGTGCATGCATTTGGGTAAGTAAGTTATTGAAACTTTCTAGACCTCAGTTTCCTCAAGTCTAAACTGGAGGCAATAATCTCATTTACTGGGCAGGCCTCAGTGAGAGGATTAAACTTTCACATAATGCAAAGTACTTGTCACTGAAAACAGCCTGTGTGACCACTGTGGTATCTACCTGCAGAGCCCACAAGCCCCCCACAGCTTCCCACAGCCTCTGACCTCCACACTGCGGTGGTGGTTTTCCCTGTCTCACTGCCTGTGACCAACCCATGTGTCCTTAACTTTGAGTTCAAGTTCACAGTGAAGGATTTGGCTAGAGGGGGAGGATCGTTGATTAACTAGCAGTTTTATGCCAATCAGACTACTGAGAAGATTTATGGAAAGGGTCATCCAGACTTTTTTTAAAGGACTGGTATCAGTTTGGGTTGAACTTTAGCCAAAACCAGAGAGAGGAGAAAGGAAGATACAGTCTGAAGAAGAGGCATTTCCTGATTCAAATTAATAGAAAAGTATGACCTCAGTACGATTGCACTCAGTGACACACAAATATTCTTTCCTTCTTCCTTCTTAAGTGGAAAAACCAGTTTTCTCCCAGGAAAATAAATACTCTGCCTTTCCAAATAAATTTCAGGCATCGATCCTGCTTTAAATGGTCTGTGTGAAAATGATTCTCTTGAGAGAATCCAAATGCATTTTCCTCCTGCAATTAAAATTATTTTTCAATTACACATATATTTTCATGTATTAGATGTGCCGCTGTTGGCAGAGCCTTTAGGAAGGATTAGCATAGGAACTGCTATCTACTTTTAAAAAAATGGAGGGCTTTATCTGACTCAAATCTTTCCTGCAGTCAATCAGGCAGCATATAAATAAATGTAAAAATAAAAAAGAAGACTATACTTAAATTGTTTATCTGCTTTATGTTCCCAGGCAAATGTGCTTGGAATACTGATATTTCCCTGCTTTGTACTGTGTGTCTTGAAGATTTAATTCCTTTTGACTTCAAAGGGAAAAATGATAGCATATACATCAAGTTTCTGTGTTGAGGGTTTCAGAAGCGTCTCTGCTTTTTTAGAGAAAATAAAAGCCCTCTGTTTGCTCACTCGCTTAGGAGCAGCTACTCTCATAAATGTGAATTCAGATTTCTCACAGTTTTATGTTTTAAGTTCAGAACAGACTGTCTAAAATAGCCTTGTGCCTTTTCTGTATCCTTTAACATTTCATAAGTATGTAGCCTCAAAACACTTAAGTTGAAATTATGGTAAGTAAAATTTATTCTGTTCATTGAACAAGTTAATTCTTCTTTTCCATTTTCGAAGTCTTTGCTCTGGACCCATATACTTGGAAAGGTGGGAGCCTTTTGTGACTCTGCTCCCTATAAATTCTGACTGCAAATATGAACATGGAGGCATTCACTTACTGCTCCCATCTCCACATCAAGGTGTGGGGAGAAGTGAATCATTACATACTGAGAAAACTTTTTCCTGACCCAGTTAGCATCACTAAGGTTAATTCTTTCTTGGCAGTCTGTGAGTGCATGTGTGCTCAGTCATGTCCAACCCTTTGTGACCCCATGGACTGCAGCACGCCAGGCTTCCGTGTCCATCACCAACTCCCAGAGCTTACTCAAACTCATGTCCATTGAGTCGGCGATGCTATCCAACCATCTCTTCCTTTGTTGTCCCCTTTTCCTCCCACCTTCAATCTTTCCCAGCATTAGAGTCTTTTTAAATGAGTCAGTTCTTCGCATCAGGTGGCCAAAGGATTGGAGTTTCAGCTTCAGCGTGACTCCTTCCAATGAATATTCAGGACTGATTTCTTTTAGGATGGACTGGTTGGATCTCCTTGCAGTCCAAGGGACTCTCAAGAGTCTTTTCCAACAACACAGTTCAAAAGCATCAATTCTTTAGCTCTCAGCTTGCTTTATAGTCCAATTCTCACATCCATACATGACTACTGGAAAAACCAAAGCTTTGACTAGATGAACCTTTGTTGGCAAAGTAATGTCTCTGCTTTTTAATATGCTGTCTAGGTTGGTCATAACTTTCCTTCCAAGGAGTAAGTGTCTTTTAATTTCATGGCTGCAGTCACCATCTGCAGTGATTTTGGAGCTCCCCAAAATAAAGTCTGCAAATGTTTCCACTCTTTCCCCATCTATTTACCATGAAGTGGGACCGGATGCCATTTCTTAGTTTTCGGAATGTTAAGCTTTAAGCCAACTTTTTCACTCTCCTCTTTCACTTTCATCAGGAGGCTCTTTAGTTGTTCTTCACTTTCTGCCATAAAGGTGGTATCATCTGCATAACTCAGGTTATTGATATTTCTCCCAGAAATCTTGATTCCAGCTTGGGCTTCATCCAGTCCAGCATTTCTCATGATGTACTCTGCATAAAAGTTAAATAAGCAGGGTGACAATATACAACCTTGACATACTCCTTTCCTGATTTGGAACAAGTCTGTTGTTCCATGCCCAGTTCTAACTGTTGCTTCTTGATATGCATACAGATTTCTTAAGAGACAGGTCAGGTTGTCTGGTATTCCCATCTCTTTCAGAATTTTCCATAGTTTATTGTGATCCAAACAGTCAAAGGCTTTGGCATAATAAAGCAGAAGTAGATGTTTTTCTGGAACTCTCTTGCTTTTTCAATGATCCAACAGATGTTGGCAATTTGATCTCTGGTTCCTCTGCCTTTTCTAAATCCAGCTTGAACATCTGGAAGTTCACGGTTCATGTACTGTTGAAGCCTGGCTTGGAGAATTTTGAGCATTGCTTTACTAGTGTGTGAGATGAGTGCAATTGTGCAGTACTTTGAGCATTCTTTGGCATTGCCTTTCTTTGGGATTGGAATGAAAACTGACCTTTTCTAGTCCTGGGGCCACTGCTGAGTTTTGCAAATTTGCTGGCATATTGAGTGCAGCTCTTTCACAGCATCATCTTTGAGGATTTGAAATAGCTTAACTGGAATTCCATCACTTCCACTAGCTTTGTTCATAGTGATGCTTCCTAAGACCCACTTGACTTCACATTCCAGGATGTCTGGCTCTAGGTGAGTGATTGCACCACTGTGGTTATCTGGGTTGTGAAGATCTTTTTGTACAGTTCTTCTGTGTATTCTTGTCACCTCTCCTTAATATCTTCTGCTTCTGCTAGGTTCATACAATTTCTGCTGTTTATTGTGCCCATCTTTGCATGAAATGCTCCCTTGGTATAAAATTTTCTTGAAGAGATCTCTAGTTTTTCCCATTCTATTGTTTCCTCTATTTCTTTGCATTGATCACTGAGGAAAGCTTTCTTATCTCTCCTTGCTATTCTTTGGAACTCTGCATTCAAATGGGTATATCCTTCCTTTTCTCCTTTGTCTTTTGCTTCTCTTCTTTTCACAGCTATTTATAAGGCCTCCTCAGACAAAAATTTTGCCTTTTTGCATTTCTTTTTTTTGGGGATGGTCTTGATCACTGCCTCCTGTACAATGTCACGAACCTCCATCCATTATTCTTCAGGCACTCTATCAGATCTAATCCCTTGAATATATTTCTCACTTGCACTGTATAATTGTATGGGATTTGATTTAGGTCATACCTGAATGGTCTAGTGGTTTTCTCTACTTTCTTCAATTTAAGTCTGAATTTGGCAATAAGGAGTTCATGATCTGAGCCACAGTCAGCTCCCAGTCTTATTTTTGCTGACTGTATAGAGCTTCTCTATCTTTGGCTGCAAAGAATATAATCAGTCTGATTTTGGCATTGACTATCTATTGATGTCCATGTGTAGAGTCTTCTCTTGTGTTGTTGGAAGAGGGTGTTTGCTCTGAGCAGTGCATTCTCTTGGCAAAACTCTATTAGCCTTTGCCCTGCTTCATTCTGTACTCCAAGGCCAAATTTACCTGTTACCCCAGGTGTTTCTTGACTTTGTGCTTTTGTATTCCAGTCCCCTATAATGAAAGGGACATCTTTTTTGGGTATTAGTCTAGAAGGTCTTGTAGGTCTTCATAGAATTGTTCAACTTCAACTTCTTCAGCATTACTGGTCGGGGCATAGACTTGGATTACTGTGATGTTGATGGTTTGCCTTGGAAACGAACAGAGATCATTCTGTCATTTTTGAGAATGCATCCAAGTACTGCGTTTTGGGCTCTCTTGTTTACCATGACAGCTACTCCATTTCTTCTAAGGGAGTCTTGTCCACAATAGTAGATATAATGGTTATCTGCCTAAGATTAACTTTTTTCTTTTCTGAAACCTCGCACTGATAATGACTCAGCAAACCAGTATTCATATCACTTGCTTTATGGCCAGGCGGGGTGGGTGGGGGAAGGGGGGACGACACACCCAGTGCCATCCTATCTCAAAAGCACATACTGTGGGGGAGGGGCCTAGTGAAACCCGTAGTCTTGAGGTATCTCTCTTATCTGATTAATGGCTTCCTAACAGACATAAAACACCTTGCTAAAACTAGGAAGGAGGCACTGTTTCTGTCCCCTTCTGATGTCTTGTCAGATGCTTTCCCTATCTGCTATACTATAATAAAACTTTGCTAAACAGAAACTTCCAAGCAGTCAAGTCTTATCTCTGACCCTGGATTGAAATCCTCTCCTCTGAAGGTCATGAATCCTGGCATAACATACGGCTTGCAGCAGCAACCTTTCATTAGCTCTACCATCAGTCAGTTCAGTTGCTCAGTCATGCCTGACTCTTTCTGACCCCATGAACAGCAGCACGCCAGGCCTCCCTGTCCATCACCAACTCCTGGAGTCCACCCAAACCCATGTCCATTGTGTCGCTGATGCCATCCAACCATCTCATCTTCTGTCGTTCCCTTCTCCTCCTGCCCTCAATCTTTCCCAGCATCAGGGTCTTTTCAAATGACTCAGATCTTTGTATCAGGAGGCCAAAGTATTGGAGTTTAAGCTTCAACGTCAGTCCCTCCAATGAACACCCAGGACTGATTTCCTTTAGGATGGACTGGTTGGATCTCCTTACAGTCCAAGGGACTCTCAAGAGTCTTCTCCAACAACACAGTTCAAAAGCATCAATTCTTCAGTGCTCAGCTTTCTTTATAGTCTAACTCTCACATCCATACATGACCACTGGAAAAACCATAGCCCCGACTAGACAGAACTGTGTTGGCAAAGTAATGTATCTGCTTTTTAATATGCTGTTCAGGTTGGTCATAACTTTCCTTCCAAGGAGTAAGCGTCTTTTATTTCACGGCTGCAATCACCATCTGCAGTGATTTTGGAGCCCAGAAAAATAAAGTCAGCCACTGTTTCCCCTGTTTCCCCATCTATTTGCCATAAAGTGATAAGACCAGATGCCATGATCTTAGTTTTCTGAATGTTGAGCTTTAAGCCAACTTTTTCACTCTCTTTCATTTTCATCAAGAGGATCTTTAGTTCTTCACTTTCTGCCATGAGGGTGATGTCATCTGCATATTTGAGGTTATTGATATTTTGCCTGGCAATCTTGATTCCAGCTTGTGCTTCATCCAGCCCAGTGTTTCTCATGATGTACTCTGCATATAAGTTAAATAAGCAGGATGACAATATACAGCCTTGACATACTCCTTTTTCTATTTGGAACCAGTCTGTTGTTCCATGTCCAGTTCTAACTGTTGCTTCCTGACCTGCATACATGTTTCTCAAGAGGCAGGTCTGGTGGTCTGGTATTCCCATCTCTTTCAGAACTTTACACAGTTTATTGTGATCCACACAGTCACTAAAGCAGAAATAAATGGTTTTTTTTTTTTTTTTTTTTAATTCTCTTGCTTTTTCAATGATCCAGTGGATGTTGGCAATTTGACCTCTGGTTCCTCTGCCTTTTCTAAAACCAATTTGAACATCTGGAAGTTCATGGTTCACGTATTGCTGAAGCCTGGCTTGGAGAATTTTGAGCATTACTTTACTAGTGTGTGAGATGAGTGCAATTGTGCAGTACTTTGAGCATTCTTTGGCTTTTCCTTTCTTTGGGATTGGAATGAAAACTGACCTTTTCCAGTCCTGTGGCCACTGCTGAGTTTTCCAAATTTGCTGGCATATTGAGTGCAGCTCTTTCACAGCATCATCTTTTAGGATTTGAAATAGCTCAACTGGAATTCCATCACCTCCATTAGCTTTGTTTGTAGTGATGCTTCCTAATGCCCACTTGACTTCACATTCTAGGATGTCCGGCTCTAGGTGAGTGTGAGTGATCACACCTTCATGATTATCTGGGTCATTGAAGATCTTTTTTGTACAGTTCTTCTGTGTATTCTTGTCACCTCTTCTTAATATCTTCTGCTAGGTTCATACAATTTCTGCCATTTATTGTGCCCATCTTTGCATGAAATGCTCCCTTGGTATCTAATTTTCTTGGAGAGATCTCTAGTCTTTCCCATTCTGTTGTTTTCCCTCTATTTCTTTGCACTGATCACTGAAGAAGGCTTTCTTATCTCTTCTTGCTATTCTTTGGAACTCTGCATTCAAATGGGTATATCTTTCCTTTTCTCCTTTGCGTTTCACCTCTCTTCTCTTCACAGCTATTTTTAAGGCCTCCTCAGACAGCCATTTTGCTTTTTTGCATTTCTTTTTCTTGGGGATGGTCTTGTTCCCTGTCTCCTGTCATGAACCTCCGTCCATAGTTCATCAGGCACTCTGTCTATCAGATCTACCATAACCATTCACAAATACTTTGCAAATCTCAATGAGATGAATGGGAAATTCTCCCTTTTCATTTAGCTCTATTTTAAAACTTAGAAAATTAATAGATCATTAAAATAATAATTTTTAAGTTTCTTCCTATCTCAATAAAATTTGTTACTCTGTGCTCCATAACTGGAATTTCCTCTCACGTTAATCCCCTTAATAGGGAAAAGAAAGTTCCCCTACCTGTGCCAAATGATGTCACGAGATGAAGTTGCAACCAATAGCTGAAAAGGGGGCAATATGGTTCTTGTTCTCGGGATGCTTACTATTTGGCTAGTGAGAACACACATGGAATTATTTGCAGTGGTAGAGAAGTGATAAATGTGGTTGTGGTTTAGATAAGTGGTTCTCAACTTGTTTTTTCTGCTACTACACACATGTAACTCGAAGTTCACGGATGTGTGCACACCCATGGGTGTAATCCTGGTCAAATGCAATTCTTTAGGAAGTAGCTGTAACCCCACCCCTCTTTCTCCTGTTCATGAAAATAGAATACAAGTGAATAAGGCTAGTATTTAAAGAATATCCTTAAACTTGCATTTCTTTAAAATGCAAGTTTTTAAAAACTTTGCTACTTTGTCGTTAGTAATGAATTGCTTGCAGTTCATTTCCTAACTGACTGCCCATACAATTCAGATGTTAAAGGGTGCTGATGTCCGTGTTAACTGGTGCTTGGGTTATAATATTGCTGAGATCTGGCCCCACAAACACACAAATGTGAAGTTATCAGTCTGTTAGTATATCTGTCTTGGGCTGAGGACAATCTGGCCCCAAAAACGCACAAATGCAAAGTTATCAGTCTGTTAGTATGTCTGTCTCGGGCTGAGGACAATCTGGCCCCCAAAACGCACAAATGCAAAGTTATCAGTCTGTTAGTATGTCTGTCTCCAGCTGAGGACAACCTGCAACCTGAACATAGTTTCTTGCGATTAACACTGTTGAGTTTCTAGAGAAACACTCCTCTGTGCCTCTTGTCCCATATGCTTGATGTCCCATATCTAAATGCCTTGGAAACTTAGAGCTGGTGTTCCTGCTGACATCAGAGAATGACAGTCCTTCAGAGCTCAGAATTTCAGTGGCAGAAGTGCTTCGAGATGCCAGATCCATTCACTTGGGACATAAGTGTCTCTTCCCAGTAGCCCCTGAACAGCAGTCTGACCATGTGACTTATTTTGTCCATTTAAATAATGAGAAGGGACATATGTCACTTCTAGGTGGGAGCTCTGTGAGCTGTCACATGTTCCACTGTTGCTTTTCTCCTTTTGTTGTGAGAGCAGCGCTCGCTTCCCGGATGAAGGGCTACCCTGGAATGCAAAAGGTGTGGAGTTGAACTGAAATGCATCTGCAGTTAGCAGATGTGAGCAAGAATAGCACCTTGGTTATAAACCACAAAGATTATGAGATCATAGTTTGTTTGTGTGTTTTCAACCAGTCATAAGCTGCTGCTGACAAGTGCTCAGCTGTGTCCTGATTCTTTGCAAGCCCATGGACTGTAGCCTGCCAGGCTCCTCTGTCCATGAGATTTTTCCAGGCAGTGGGTTGCCATTTCTTTCTCCAAATCATAAGTTAGCTGATTGATAATACATGGTGTCATGGGAATTTCATCAGTTTTATAGAGCCTTGGTTTCAAGTTTGATCTTTCCCATTTTATGGGCATGTTCCTTCTGTAAGGACTCAGTTTTCTCATCAACAAATTGGGAATAAACCTAATTTTTTTTTTTATCATTACAATAAGGATCAGTTAAAACTATTTTCTAACTGAAAATACATTGTAAACAAAATGTATGAAAGCAAGGAGCAACTTCTCTCAGAAGGAAATGATTTTAAGCACGCTGCTGCTGCTGCTAAGTCCCTTCAGTCGTGTCCGAATCTGTGCGACTCCATAGACGGAAGCCCACCAGGCTCCCCCGTCCCTGGGATTCTCCAGGCAAGAACACTGGAGTGGGTTGCCATTTCCTTCTCCAATGCATGAAAGTGAAAGTGAAGTCGCTCAGTCGTGTCCGACTCTTAGAGACCCCATGGACTGCAGCCCACCAGGCTCCTCCGTCCATGGGATTTTCCAGGCAAGAGTACTGGGGTGGGGTGCCATTGCCTTCTCTGTTTTAAGCATGAGGAAGATCCTAAGTTCCTAATCTACTGACTTCTGTTCCTTACTCACTCTGAAGGTGTAAAAACTAACTATGCAGGTTTGGTGGGTATTAACTCTTAGAAAAGTATCCCTATCTGAGCAGCTTGCATGTAGCGGAAGCTCACTACATGGCAACTACTATTACTGTAAGAATTTGGCTTCTCCTCTGTTGTAATTCATGGTATTTAAACAATAATGTTATTCAACATTTTAAGGGTTTTCACATTTAAAGCATGTGACAGCTGTTGCTTACTTGGCTGTTCTTTCTTCCTGAACATGGATTTTCTTTAGAAAAGGACCAATTCATCTTTCCATCCTTGGCTCTAGCATATAAAAGGTGTTTAAATAACACTTGGATGTAAAAAAAAATTGAAGTTTAATTGTAGCTGTTTTGAAATAATAATGGTAAGAATTTTTAAAATGTTAATATTTTTCAAGGTGTGATCTGAGATCTGCATCAGAAATGGGGGATGGAGTTGTATAGGGGTGTCAGGGGAAACTGCTTGTTAAAATGCTGGTTCCAGACCTACTCAGTCAGAATCTCTGAGATGGAGGGGTTGGTGCTCAAGGACCCTGGATTTTAATAGGAATTCCAGTTGACTCCTGGAAATGCTGAATTTTTGAGAATTGCTTTTCCAATGATAGAAAGCTCATAATAAGAATGACCCACTTGCAGTGGTGTGAAAACCAACTAGAAAGCTTGTGCAAATGTAGACGCAGTGAACTCCCCTCAGACTGTAAGATCCAGTGGGTCTGTGGTGGAGGCCAGGAATCTGCTTTTTGACCAAACATCCTTTCTGTGCCCCTTCCCCCACCCCAGTATACAGTGCTGCAGGTGTCTGAATGTTAAGCTTTGAGAAACAGGAACTAGCTTCTCTTTTTCCTGATTTGATCACTGCTACTCCCATGTTGATTTTGTGTTCTTGCATTTAACTGAAAAGTGATGAATATTTACACGTCTCTCTGTTTGGATTTCACCTACACCAGACTGTGATCATGGGGAAAGCATAAGTAAGCACATGATTCTTTTGGCTGTGGTTCGTGGGGAGGGATCTGTGAAGTGCTTGAAGTTGACCCCAGAGTGCCCCTGTCTAGCATTAAGCATCAATAAATATGTCCTTGAGATAGGTCAGTGTTATACCTGCTGGAAAAACTTGCTCAAGTGATGTAGATGGAGGTAACCATGCTCTTTAGTGCTTCCTGAGTCCTAGGCACTCTGCAGCTGAGCTGAGTTACCTAACTCCAGAGGAGATGGGAACATGGGCGTGACAGCAATGGGGTTTTTGATTCAGGGGTTGGCAGAGAACACCGAAGTCCTGGAACAGACTGACTCTTCGTTCCTTCTGTGGGGACATCCTCCACATCAGAAATGGGGACTGCCAAGTGTTGGGCCAGGAAGCTCCCCTGGAGAAGGAAATGGCAACCTACTCGAGTATTCACGCAGGGAAAACCTCATGGACAGAGGAGCCTGGCAGGCTGTAGTCCATGGGGTCGCAAAGAGTCAGACATGACTGAAGTGACTGACACACACACACACAAGCATATTGTATTGCAGCCTCTACCCTGGGGTGCACACAGTAGCTGGATCCTGGTGGGCTGGAGACTGACTCTCGCTGTCACCTGCCCTATGCACAGTTGTGCTGCCAGCTTGTGTGTGTGTGTGTGTTGGGGCTGGAGTGTACAGAGGAGTCGGGGTGGGTGGGTGTGTCTGACCCTGACCTCTCAGCAACCAGGCACATCCTGGGATGGGGAGGGGGCCAGAGAACACTGGTGGAATGTGAGCCCCACTCTGTGGACTTTGACCCAGTGGCCCCCATCTGAGGGGTGTGAGGAGGAGGGAAAAAGGCTGGGTTCCAGGGTGTCAGGATTCAGGCAGAGGACTGAGAACCTATCAGGGAGCCTTGGGGAAGTACAAGAGGCAGGACTATGTGTGAACTGAGGCTCTAAATCATTGGTGCAAAACAAAGCCCAATTTGTAAAGAAATTCATTGTGGTAAGTAAAAAGCATTAAATACCATTTCTGGGCCCTTTTGAGTGAGGGACCCTGTGCAGCCACCTGGTCACAGGTCCCTGAAGCCAGCCCCGAGTCTGGGGACCAAGCCTTTTTGCTCCTCTCCCGTAGACACAAAGGGGATTTTGGGGTTCTCTGTTTTTCACAGGTGTTGAGGAGTTTCCTTATTGTTCTTGCATGGATAAAGCAAAACAAACTTCTGGACCAAAATAGTATTGCCAAATAAAATTGCAAATCAGTACATGTTTTTGTTCTTTTGTTTGTGTTTTGGTGATGAGCAATGATTACAAAGTGCTATTAAAGGTCTAAGTAACTCTTCCCTCTTTGTGGATCATTTAAGGGATTTTTTTCTTTTTTCCTTGAGAACTCCCTGTAGACTTCAGTTTTAGATGCCCACAGGGAACATGGTCTAATTCTAGGGAGATGACATCGGTTTCTTCTGAGAGAGACCACATGTGCATTTGATGTGGATATATAATATTTTCCACATGTGACCACAAGGCAGCCCAAATCCTCCATCACAGGAGACATGATTATGACTTTAAATAAACCCAGGGAAAACAGCAGGTGATGAGAGTAAATAAAACTATGAATAGTAGGTTCTCCTTGCCTCTGAGGCTTCCATTTAATAATTAATACAACTTTAGAGGCCACTTAAAGATACTCTCTGGGGATTATATTGATAAGAGCAATGAGATGTACTGTGTATCATGGTTTTCCTTGTCAACTTGAAGACAGTTTGCATGCTTTTTCTTGCTAAGTTGGAGTAGCATTATGGTCTCATGTCTTTTCAAGGGGTGTGTGTCTATTGGGTGGAAATGACATTGGTTGGCCTTCATGCTTTCAGACTTTTTCATGGGAATAGAGGGAAAAAATTTTTTTCTGACTCCTGTGTTCCATGTAGTACTTTTTAAGCTGAAGTGTCTTGCAGTTGTGTGGATACCAAGTAGATTTACAGTTAGAGATGCTGAATGGCACAATAGTAGTCGTCTTCTAAGAGAAAGTAAATAGGACAATACTGTCAACTCTTAGAAGTCGCTGCGATTTTGCAGAGATGGCTTCCAAGGGGGTTGGTTTCTTTGAGGAAAAGAAGGCAGAGTAGGGTGATTCTCTTCTGATGTATGAGGATGAATGTCTGGTGTGCTGGAGAAGAGGAAGTGCTTTGTCCTAATTATGCTTCCCTTCTTTTTTTCCACTGTAGCTTCATTTCCTTATTTTCTTTGTTCCTTTGTCCATATTACTTGCTGACCTACTGTATATTTCCTTGATTATTTATTTCTCGACTGTCACCCTTAGCAGTGTATAAACGTCATCACGGCACAGACTGCGTGCTTTGTTCTCTTCTGTACACCCAGCCCCTAGCCCAGTGACTACAGTGACAATAATAGGGGACAGTAGCTAACATTGACTGCAGCGCTTGATAGTGTTCTAACCCACCTGATGTTGGTATCACTTGATCCTCACAATAGCCCTTGGAGATAAGTAATATTTTAATCCCTGTTTTATAACAGGGAAGACTAAAGCCTAGAATACTTGAACACATTTCCCAGAATTCACACTGTTGGTGAGTGGGAGAACTAGGATTTGAACCGAGGCTGAGTGGCTCCGTCGTTTGCATCTAGAGCTTCATGGAGGCAGGAACCTTGACTGCCTGCTTTCCTCCACCCCCAACACATACTGAGCTCTCAATAAATATTTTCTGAATAGATGAACTTTCAGCCTGAAGCCTGACGTCCCTGTCCAGAGGAGGGGCAGTGGCCGTGGGAGACTGCTGGTGCTAAGGTGAGCTACTGGGACTGGCTTCTTCTCAAGCAGCTGGGTGTGGCTTGTTTTCAGGGATGATATCCCTCACACTTGTGAGGGGAACTTCTTCATCTTCTGTCCACTCTTCCCTCACCTACATATGGGTTTCTGGGGGCCAGGGGCTGTTCTGGGAGAAGCAGATCTGCCCATCCATACAGGTAACTGCATTTCTCTGAAGTGCAGCTGAGCCAATGACTTTGGTAGCACCTTCATGTCCCCAGATCAGTGTCCGGGGTCTCATCCGTGGGCCTTATAAGTTGCTTAGCCCAAGAAGTGTGTGGTCTCCATTCCCTCAGGTTGTATTCATTTGATGTCACTTCCCGGGTCACTCAGACAGTAAAGAATCAGCCTGCAGATGCGGGAGACCCAGGTTCACCTGAGTTGGGAAGACCTTCTGGAGAAGGAAATGGCAACCCACTCCAGTATTCTTGCCTGGAAAATTCCATGGACAGAGCCTGGCAAGCTATAGCCAGGGGTAGCAAAGAGTCGAACACGACTGAACAACACACACACACACACACACATACACACACACATAAAGGGCTCTTCCTGGGGACAAGTCTTCCTTTTTTCTCTCTCTTTTAAAAAAAATTTCTGGATTAAAAAATGTTTATTTATTTTTAGTTTTTTGCTGTGCTGGGTCTTCGTTGCTGCACGAGAGCTTCCTGTTTTTGTGGGCATTGTGGGCGCTTTTCTTGTTGCAAAGCACAGGCTCTAGGCTTGCGGGCTTCAGTAGTCGTGGTGCATGGGCTTAGTTGCCCCATGGCACGTGAAATCTTCCCAGACCAGGGATCGAACACATGTTGCCTGCATTGGCAGGTGGATTCTTAACCACTGGACCACCGGGGAAGTCCCTCTTCTCTTCTCTTTTGTCAAACTAGAGATCCTCTGAGGTGTGTGTGTGTGAGTGTAAGTGAAGGAGGAAAGGAACAGGCCGAGCTAATGCCATCTTGAAAAAGAAGGAAACTCCATCTTACATTCCCAGTCAACTTTGGACTACGTGCCTGGTAGCCATGGAGATCACATACCTATGGCCGAACAGACCTCCTGGACTGATAGACACCAGATTCCATGCCAAGATTTCCCTTCTCCAGAGAGAATGTGATAATCCCCTGTGTACTCAATCACCTTTGTAATCTATGCCACCCATTGGTGTAGGTTACAGTGTATAACCAGCTGACTCTTCTGATTATGAATCATGGCTGTAACCTGATTGTATCTCCCTTTAACATTTTCCAGGCTAGGTCTAAGGAATTTGGGGATGTGAGCTTGAGCATATACATTTAAGGCATGTAAGGTTTTCACAAAAGTCGGTCGGGGTCCCTGGCTAAAGAGGATACTCTGCCTTGGACCCGCCGGTGTAATAAACTGCATTCCACTATCCACGCTGTCCTTCTGAGTGAGTTTGTTCCCCAGAGTGTTTGACTATAACCTAAGTATGTGTGAGAGAGAGGTTACTGTGGCTGGGCCCAGAAAGCATTTTCATTAGCCTTAAAAACAATTATAAAACATTATATTTCCCGTATTCTCTCGCAGTGTTAAGATGTGAGTCCAACAGCAGCTTTATTTATTTTTTTTTTCCCGGTATTTTTATTTTTTTATTTTTTTTAATTTCAGATATGCACATGCTCCCCATCCTGCTTCGGCAGCACATATACTAAAATTGGAACCAACAGCAGCTTTAGAAAAGCATGTTATTCTGTGTGTGTGTCTGGGGGGCTGTGGTGGTGCATATTTGCAGGCTTGTGTACCTAGTTGGGAGGGAAAAGGCAGAAGGTGCCAAGGTGTAGCTGCATGGAAGCTAGGTTTCAAGTAACGAAATACAAAGGTGTCCCTGCGGTTGGGACTGTTAAGCTTTGCAGCCTGTTAACACACACGATGGGGGGTCGTCGTGCCTCGCCTGCTTGGAAGTAACAGACTGCACCCCTACTGGGACACAAGGGCTGCCTTGGGAATCAGGGTGCTCACCGCAGTTGAGGGCGGGCCTCTCAACTAAGAAGGAAGTAAGCAGAATAAAAGAGGCCTTCATTTGTGGGCACCTGACAAGCTGAGTCCTGCTTCTGTTACCAGGGAAGTTGGTTTTAGAATCAACATTTGAGATAAGCCCATAAAAACTGAACAAAGAAATTGAGCTACTGTTTCACAATCAAGTTTCTGATAATCGTAAAGGATGCCTTGGGACTGACTATCCCTTACATCCACCAACAAGGCACATATGTTAATAGTATAAAATTCATTTGGCAGCAAATATCCTTTTTTCTTATATATTCTTATAGGTGAACTCGTGAGCTTATATTTTATCAAATACATCTGATCAGGAAATGTCATTCAAGCTTTTAGCTTATATTAGTGGTTTTAGTTTTTAAGCTATCTTCACCCTTCTATTAATAATTCTAAAGTTTGGTGTGGAGACAAAAAGCCACTCGGAAAGGAATTTATAACAGATATGGTTGACTTCTGCTTGTCTGGTCATCATAGACTTTGTAGACTTTGGCACTAGAAAATCACATCAGTGCTTCAAAAATCTTGAACTGTGAGGTTAAAGAATAATTATAAAGAGGAATGTATCTGATGTGAGTCCATGGTAACGATTTTTACATGCTCAAAGAAAACTATGGTGATCTTTTTACGGACTAAACTCTTTCTAGATCATTACTAAGCACAGGGTAGGTCATTAGTTCCTTGCTTAAAAAAAAAAAAAAACACACACACACACACACACAGGAGAAAAAAGGTGCCAATTCTCTCTTGGACGTGCTGATTCTCTCTCATTTTTGTGGAGGAAAAGGCCAGTAATAGTAATTTTGTGGAGGAAATTTTGTGGAGCATTTTTGTGGAGGAAAAAGCCAGTAAGCAATAGACATAGTACATTATAAGTAAGATATGCACTAAGTTAGGTGGTGAGTTAAGAATAAAAAAAAAGATGTTATGGAGACAGAGAAATTAGGACTGGGATGAGAGATACATGGCAATTTACAATAGGATGGTTAGTTTGGCTTTCCTGAGAGGGTGATATTTGATTAAATATTTACAGGAGGTGGGGGCTTCCCTTGTGGCTCAGCTGGTAAAGAATCTGCCTGCAATGCAGGAAACCTGGGTTTGATCGTGGGTTGGGAAGATCCCCTGGAGAAGGGAGAGGCTACTCACTCCAGTATTTTGGCCTGGAGAATTTAATGGACTGTGTAGTCCATGGAGTCGCAAAGAGTCAGACATGAATGAGTGACTTTCACTTTCACTTTACAGGTGGTGAGGGGGTTAGTCGTATAGATATCTGGGGGATGAACAGTGTGAATGCCCTGTGTGAGCACACTCAGCATGTGTGAGAATAGCCAGGAAGCCTGAGGCTGGTGTGTAAATGAATGAGTAATAGTACTTGAGGTCAGAGCAGAGGGGAGTTCAGCATCTTTTAGGTCATGGAAGGACTTTGACTCTTACTGGAAAGGGAAGCCATTGCAGGAGTTTGAGCTGAAGGATAACTTGATCAGGATGACTTAAGGATAAGTCTGACTGTACTCTGGATGATCAAGAGTAGAAGTAAGGAGACCAATTAGGCTATTGCAGTCATCTAGGTGTCTTGTCCATTGTTGAATAGCAAGTTACCCCCAAACTTGCTAGTTTAAAGCAACAAAGGTATTATTTCATAGTCAAGAACTTAGGCATGGCTTATCTGGGTCCTCTGACTCAGGGTGTCTCATAAAGATGTGATCATGATGTCAGCTCAAGGCTTGATTAGGGGAGGATTCACTTCTAAATTCACTCACATGGAAGTTAGTTCCTTGTGGGTTATTGAACTGATCCCTCACAGACCCTCCTCAGATCCTTGTCATAATATCCTCTTCCTCGGAGAGCTTACAACAACACAGAAGCTTACTTCAGGAGAGCAAATGAGTAAGGAGGGGAGGCAGGAAGGGAGAGAGACTGATTTGGAAGTCAGAGTATTTTAAAACTGGAAACTGGTGATTAATTTCTAATATCACATTTCCCCAAATATGTGAATAAAGATTCATCAAACAAAAAAAACCAAACCCCCCAAATCACTAATATCCCGTTAGTTCTGTCATATTCTTTCTGTCAGAAATAAGATACTAAGTCCCACACATACTCAAGAGGAAGCGATTGTACAGGGGTGTGAATATCAGGAGCTGGGATCACGTCCAGCCATTCCAAAAGCTGCCTAACGAGCTTTGCAAGAGATGATGCTAGAGTAGTAGCAATAGAGGTGATGAGAAGTGGTGTCAAAATACATAGAAAATCTTGGAACTGTAATTCATGATCTATTTTTATTATTGTGTAGATAACTTCAGGCACCCTGTATAATATTAATACCTCTGGGCTTTTAACTGAAAGTCTGATGATGCTGCTGCTGCTAAGTCACTTCAGTCGTGTCTGACTCTGTGCGACCCAATGGACGGCAGCCATTCCCCGTCCCTGGGATTCTCCAGGCAAGAACACTGGAGTGGGTTGCCATTTCCTTCTCCAATGCATGAAAGTGAAAAGTGAAAGTGAAGTCGCTCAGTCGTGTCCGACTCTTCGAGACCCCATGGACTGTAGCCTACCAGGCTCCTCTGTCCATGGGATTTTCCAGTTAAGAGTACTACTCACCTATAAATAATTAAAACATAGAGTTTAGCCAAAGTTTACAAAGCTAATACATGATAGACCCTGTTTTAAACCCTGGCAATCTGTATTTACACTGTTAGTCTGAGAAGGATGCTAGGAATAATGAAGTAGATAAACTACTTTGTAAAATGCAATGTGCTATACAGATACAAGTCACACATAGGCGCAAGAGTAGTAACTTAGGATTTGAGCAGTGCTGGGCAAAGGATAGAGCCCTTCTGTCTTTCCATGTGTGTTTCATTTCTGTGGAGGTGGAAGCAGAAACTGATTCCTTCTGTAGCACGTTTCTACAGAGTATGGCAGTGTTTAGAAGCGACCTAGGATAAAGCCATATGGATTTTGACCTAGAACTCAATAACTGAGGCTAGAGAAGTAAGGATGGCTGGGAACAGATGGAGAATTTAATTTAATGTGGGGCTAGTTCTCTTTTCAACAAAGAAGGCATGTGACCCTAATGAGGCATAATGGCTTAACAGGACCCTGCAGTGGCATGAGGTCTGGTTCAAAGTAAAATTGACCAGAGAGTAGGAAGTTCAGGGTAGACCTTTTGAGGCTGGGTCAGGCTGGCTACTGTTTGTAGTGGGACTAGAAGGAGGTGAGTCTGTTGAACTAGTAAAATACTGTGAGGCAAAAGCCTTGATAATGTTTGGATAATGGAGCCACTGACAGCCATTCTAATATTTATATAGAAATTCCAGATTTCTCGTGAGTAGTTTTTGTGTGATACTTCTGTTTCCCTTCTTTTATTTCATATTATCTGTATCTTTATATTTTAAAGGAATTTATTGGTACCATATAGTTTTTATCTAGTGTGACAGTCTCTGCCTTTTATTTAGTGTTTAATGCAAATAAAAATATGAATTAGTTTTAAATATATAATTTTGCTTCTTGTTTTTATTTGTACCATCTGTTCTTTCTGCCTCTTTTCTGCCTTCTTTTGGACTGAGTATTTTTCTGAATTTAATTTTATCTTCACTATTGACTTATTAGCTATATGTCATACTTTTAGAAGTTACTCTGAGTTACATTGAATAATATGCATTTTAACTTACAGCCAACTTTCAAATAATGTTATACAACATATAATTTATGAATCTCATAGCAGTATACTTTCATTTCTCTCTCCCATTCTTGATGCTTTTGTTGCCGTAAGTTTTATTTCTGTATATGTCCTTATAATATATTGTTACTATTTTTGCCTTAATCAGTTATCTTTTAAAGAAATTAACAAATGAGAAATAAGAGCTTTCTGTTTACCAGCATATTTACTATTTCTGGCATTCATTATTCCTCTGTGAGGATCCAGATGTCCATCTAGTATCATTTTCTTTTTGCCTGAAGAATATCCTTTTATGTTTCTTATGGTACAGGTTATGCAGTGATTCAGCCTTTACTTTTCTAAAAAGGCTTTTATCTTTCCTTCATTTTAAAAGATATTTTCACAGGACATATTTCTAGGTTAACATTTGTTTTCTTCTTTTTTCAGTGTGATTGAACAAACACACACAAAATTCACTATCTGAACCATTTTAAGTGTATAGTTCAGTAGCGTTAAGTATATTTACATGCTTGTAAAATAGATCTCCATAACTTTTTCATCTTACAAATTTGAAACTCTATAACCATTAAAAACAGTTCTTCTTTCCCCTTCCTCCAAGGCTAAACCCCTTCTACTTTGCATTTCTATGATTTTGACTTCTTGAGGTATCTCATCTAAGTAGAATCATATTGTATTTGTTCTCTCCCCCCACCCGCCACCAACTTTAAACTTTTGATTTTGTATTGGGGTATATAGCCAGTTAACAATCCTGTGGTAGTTTGAGGTGAACAGAAAGGGGACTCGGCCATACATGTGTTTGTCCTCTTGTAACTGGATGATTTCACTTAGCATAGTGTCCTCAAAGTTCATCCATGCTGCAGTGTGTGCCAGGATTTCTTTGATTTTTCAGGCTGCATAGTATTCTATTCTATGTATATATCACACTTTATGCATTTATCTTTTGATGGACATTTGGGTTGATTCCAATTCTTGGCTATTATAACTAATACTATTTTCAGTGTAGGTATGCAAATACCCTGCTTTCAATTCTTTTGGATATCTACTCAAAAGTGGGATTGCTGAGTCATATGGTAGTTTTATTTTTTATTTTTTGAGGTACTCTCATACTGTTTTCCATAGCAGTTGTACCATTTTACAATCTCATCATCAGGGTTGGAGCAAGGGTTCCAGCTCCCCCACCTACCCACCAATATTTGTTTCTTTTTTGTGTTGTTTAATAGCATCTGTCTTGATGGCTTTGAGGTGATATCTCATTGTGCTTTGGGTTTGTATCTCTCTGGCAGTTAGTGATTATGAGTATTTTCATATGTTTGTTTGCCATTTGTATATTATATTTGGAAAAAAAGTCTTTTCAAGTCCTTTGCTGATTTTTAAATTGAGTTTTTTGTTGCTGTTGTTGAAATTGTAGTTCTTATAGCTCAGTTGGTAAAGAATCTGCCTGCATTGTGGGAGTCCTGGGTTCGATCCCTGGAGAAGGGAAAGGCTACCCACTCCAATATTCTGGCCTAGAGAATTCCATGGACTGTATAGTTCATGGGTTCTCAAAGAGTCAGACACAACTGAGCAACTTTCATGTTTCATGTATTCTGGGTACCCCTTATCAGATAAATGATTTGTAAGTATTGTATCCTATTTCATAGGTTGCCCTTTTATTCTGTTTGCTGTGTATTTTGATGAACAGAAGTTTTTAAGTTTGATGCAGACCCATCTGTCCACTTTTTATGTCTGTTTCCTATGAATATTCATTTGTTCTTTCAGCACTTTAACGTGATCTTTCATTGTATTCTAGTTTACATAGTTTCTGATGCGAAGTCTGTGATATTCTTAGCTTTGTTCTTCTGAATTTAATGTGTCTTTATTCCTCTGGCTCTTTTAAAATATGTCCTCTTTATTAATGGTTTTAAGCAAGTTGATTGTTTTCCTTTATTGTGATTTCCTTTGTTTTATTCCTTCTTGGATTTTGTTGAGTCTCTTAAATTTGTGAATTTGTACTTTTCATCAATTTTGGAATATTTTGCAACATTATTTCTTCAAATATTCTTTTCATTTTTCCTCCTCCTTGTGGAACTTCAATTACAGTTATGCTAAAGCTGTTAATATTGTTCCACAGATCACCAAAACTTGTTTAGTTTTTAGTGATTTTTTTTCTCTTTATGCTTCATATAGTTTCTACTCCTATCTTCACATTTGCTGATGTTTTCTTCTGCAGTGTCTAATCTGCTGTTGATCCCTTTCAGTAAAATTTTTATTTCTGACACTTGATTTTTTTTTTGTTTTGTTTGTTTCTACTGACTTTTTTCTTGGTTATAGTTTGTTTTCCTTGCTTCTTTTCCTGCCTAGTAATACTTTTGGATCAGGTTGAGGACCAAGTTTTTCTGTTTGAGTCTTTTCTTTTAATAATTATTTAAAAAAATTTGTTTTTTGGCCACGCTGTGTGGCATGTGGTATCTGAGTTTCCCCACCAGGGATTGAACCTGCATCCCCTGCAGGGGAAGTGTGGAGTCTTAACCACCGGACTGCCGGACAAGTCGCAGCATCAGTGTTTATTGGATAAGGCCAGATAGAGGATTATTATGGATTGAATTTTTTTTTTTTGGATTGAATTTTGACCAAAATTTATACACTGGAGTCTTATCCCCCAGGATCTCAACAGGTGTCTTTATTTGGAGATAGCATCTTTATAGAGGTAATCAAGTAAAAGTGAGGTCATTGAGATGGGTCATTGCCCAATATGACTGCTGTTCTGATGAAATGGAGAAAATCGGACAAAGAGATACATAATAGAGGGAATATGATGTGAAGAGACAAAGAGAAGATGTCCATTTTAAGCCAGAGAGTGAGGCTTCAAACAGAGCCTTCTCTCGAAGCCCTCAAAAGGAATTGACCCTACCAACAGCTTGATGTCAGACTTCTAGCCTCAAAAACTGCGAGATAATACATCTCTGTTCTAAGGCACTCATTTTGTGGTACTTTGTTATGGCCACGCTTGGAAACTAATACGAGCATTTATGCAGAACTACATATTATAGACTGACTTGGTAAGAGGAAGAAGCATGTAAGGAGCAATGGGCCACCATGGAAGCTTGTGTATGATGTCTGTAAGATAGGTGGGCAGGCAGTGCTCTTTCTTATTCAGTTTATGGATGGAAACAAATGCCACCCAGACTGAGCAGAACAGGGCAAGGCAGCAGGCCTTGCCTCAGGTTTACTAAGAGCTTACTATTTTTTGCTTATCTGATTGAGAAGGATATAGAAGGAAAAGTAGAATAAGACTTGAATTTTCTGTGTGAGTTGTGAGGGGATTTGTGGCTTCAAAAGAGATTACTTGGAGTGCATAGATGGTTTGAAAGAAAAACACACAAATACTCTAAACTTTGCCATTGGCACTTAAGAAACTTAATATCTTACTGCAGCAGGGTTACTTTATACTCCACTGCTCTGAAGGATTATAAGATGTATGGAACATGTATAAATCTTATTTTAATTAAATGCTTAGGACTTCTAAAGGTCTGTTCTGTTTCTCTTTCTGCTTCTCTCTGTCTCTCTGAATTATGTGGGTGACAGTGCAGATTTTTTGATCCCTGACTCATCCTTTACCTACCTACTCTTTTGTTTATAATGAAAAAAAATTTTTTAGGCAGTTGAAATGGGAACTGTTTTAATATACAAAACAAAGAAGGAGGTCCAAATGTTACCTCCCAAACAATTAGACCTTATTAAGAGAGGAAGTAAAAAGCCCCCAGACATTCACTTTAGGGGGGAGTGAGGCATCTGGAGAGGCCCCCGGCCTGTCAGAAATCTGTTACAATGGATGTCATACCCACTATGCTGGCCGGGGTTGAATTTAAAGCTAAGTTGGTTGGGCCTTCTTGATTTCGTTACAGCAGTTCCTAGGCTGAGAGGAGTTAAGTCAAAAAGATTTTCATTAATGTGCCTTCTCCCTGAAGATTTTTTAGACTTGCAGTTTCAAAGAAAGCTAGATACCACCATGAGCCAAACTATTTAGTGAGATGTTTCTCCTCTGGGAGAAAGCCATTTGCTCAGATTCCAGCTTTTCAAATGTCAAATGTTATTCATCCCCACTTTGGCTCTTGTAAGCGTGTGTAGTCCCTTCTTTTCAATTTTTCATCTGAGAATGTTTTCTTCTAGTAGCTCAGGGAACTTTTACTTGCCGTTTGAAATCTAACCCTGGTACACAAGAAGGATGACTAATCCTACTTACTGGAATTTCAATGTTTTCATCAAAGCTGCAGTTTCCATTTCCAATTTTATGTAATAAGGGCAAAATACCAACTGGCAAACATACTCTTTTTCTTTGTCGATTGGTATACATCACAATATCTCCTGAGTTGTAATTAAAAGTGAAGTTTCATAATGGTGATTTTAGCAATTGAAAGAAAACTGTATCCAAGTGTATTTAAAGAGAGAATGGCTCATGAGCTATGTACACAGTTAAGATATTTGCTCTGAAGCACTTAGAGTCAACCTTGCAGCTGCCTTTTTTTTTTTTTTTAATCATCTGTACGGCAGGACATTAGGTTGCTTCTAGGCAATAAGCATGGTATATACGCTGGAGTCATGGCCAATGGAAAGATTTTAGACCAACATACAAATGCTCATGCCATTAAAATGGCTTAGTAAAGCAATCTTTGTGATGGCCATTGGAAAGATGAAAGCAGTTGACCAAAACCAAATTTTTATCTTTGTCCACAGGAGTAGTTTATTACTTCCTTCTGTCCTTAGCACTCCAAATATGGATTTCTAGAATGCTGTTGGGAAGAACTCTAATCTGGAAGGCTCAGTGGAATTGACTTGAGACTTGCTAGCATTTTCACTTTTCATGCATCGGAGAAGGAAATGGCAACCCACTCCAGTGTTCTTGCCTGGAGAATCCTAGGGAGGGCGGAGCCTGGTGGGCTGCCATCTATGGGGTCGCACAGAGTCGGACACGATTGAAGCAACTTAGCAGCAGTGTGTGCTAAGTCACTTCAGTCATGTCCAACTCTTTGCGACCCAATGGACTGTAGCCAGCCACGCTCCTCTGTCCATGGGATTCTCCAGACAGGAGTACTGGAGTGGGTTGCCATGCCTTCCTCGAGGGGATCTTCCTGACATAGGGTTAAAACCTGTGTCTCTTATGTCTCCTGTATTGGCAGGTTACCACTCATGCCACCTGGGAAGCCCAAGGCAGCTCTTTTAAGGCAAAATCTGACTAAAGGGAACATGGATATTAACTTCTGATGGACTGAGATTTCCCAATCTTTCTTTTCAACAGAATCACTTGGAGATTAATGAAAGTATAGATCCCCAGATCCCATTCTCAGAGTCTCTGGTTCAGTGGGTCAGTGTGTATATACAGTTGTTTTGAGATTATTCAGGGCACAGTTATGATAGAGAACCTTTGCCAGTTTGAGTAACTGTGGCAACAAAGTAATCATTCTGAATTTTTTGATCTCCTATGTAGAGTCCGCTGAATTTGTTATGAAAAGGTAAACCTTTTTGTTCTTGGTTTAATCAATAGATCAATCCCAACCTCCTGTTCTTTGTATGGCTTCTTGACTCCTCAGGGGAGTTGCTTGTGTGTCAATTGACAAGCAATCAGCTGGACTCTTCCTTAGAAGACCAATGTCCTGGATGGACCTGGCTGGATATCAGAAACACTGTAGAACTGCTTGAAAATATATTTTGCCCAGACCTTCTAAATCATAATCTTAGGAGGGGTCCAGATCTCTATTCTTATATAGGCTTTAGAGTTGATTTTGAAAAGCAGTTTATTTTGAGAATCTGAGTTATTCCAATGCGGCAGTGTTGATTACTGGTATTGGGTACTAACTGAAGCCAAATCGCCTATTTGTTGTTGTTGTTCAGTCACTCAGTTGCATCTGACTCTTCGCGTTCCCGTGGACTGCAGCATTCCTCTCTTCCTGGAGTTTGCTTAAACTCATGTCCATCGAGTCAGTGATGCCATCCAACCATCTCATCCTCTGTTGCCCCCTTCTCTTCCTGCCCTCAATCTTTCCCAGCATCAGGGTCTTTTCCAATGAGTCAGCTCTTCCTATCAGGTGGCCAAGGTATTGGAGCTTCAGCTTCAGTATCAGTCCTTCCAATAAATATTCAGGGTTGATTCACTTTAGGATTCACTGGTTTGAATTACCAATACAGAAATCATATTAGTTTGACTAAGATGATTGAAACTGTTCATTTCACTATTTTATGATTACTTTATGCATGTGAGAAATGCTGGGCTGGAAGAAGCATAAGCTGGAATCAAGATTGCCAGGAGAAATATCAATAACCTCAGATATGCAGATGACACAACCCTTATGGCAGAAAGTTAGTTCAGTTCAGTCACTCAGTTGTGTCCGACTCTTTGTGATCCCATGAATTGCAGCACGCCAGGCCTCCCTGTCCATCACAAACTCCCGGAGTTCACTCAGACTCACGTCCATCGAGTCAGCAGATGGAGATTGCAGCCATGAAGTTAAAAGATGCTTACTCCTTGGAAAGAAAGTTATGACCAACCTAGATAGCATATTCAAAAGCAGAGACATTACTTTGCCAATGAAGGTCCGTCTAGTTAAGGCTATGGTTTTTCCAGTGGTCATGTATGGATGTGAGAGTTGGACTGTGAAGAAGGCTGAGCGCCCAAGAATTGATGCTTTTGAACTGTGGTGTTGAAGAAGACTCTTGAGAGTCCCTTGGACTGCAAGAAGATCCAACCAGTCCATTCTGAAGGAGATCAGCCCTGGGATTTCTTTGGAAGGAATGATGCTGAAGCTGAAACTCCAGTACTTTGGCCACCTCATGCGAAGAGTTGACTCATTAGAAAAGACTCTGATGCTTGGAGGGATTGGGGGGCAGGAAAAGGGGATGACAGAGGATGAGATGGCTGGATGGCATCACCGACTCGATGGACATGAGTTTGAGTGAACTCCGGGAGTTGGTGATGGACAGGGAGGCCTGGTGTGCTGTGATTCATGGGGTCTCAAAGAGTCGGACACGACTGAGGGAGTGAACTGAACTGAACTTATGCATGTGATCATTAGATATTTGGTAATGGGCCTAAGTCCTCTAGAGAAGAGCAGGAGAGATCTTTAACACTTAAAGCTCTCAGATACAGCTTAAGGTGGATCTTGAAGTATGGATAGGATCTGAATGAGTAATGGAGTGGTGAGCAGGGAATTCTAGGTGAGGGAAATGAATGAGTGAAATGATTACCATGGGAACTAGAAGGACAGGCTAGCAGGACAATGTATTAACAGAGTGCAAACTCTGTAGTGAGAAATAGTGGAATATAAAATTGCAGAGTGGACTGAAGCCTAGGGAGTGGCTTGAACTTGCAAAAAGAATAATTAGGAATCATT
Organism: Bos javanicus; assembly: GCF_032452875.1. Lineage (NCBI taxonomy): Eukaryota > Metazoa > Chordata > Mammalia > Artiodactyla > Bovidae > Bos > Bos javanicus. The sequence continues at coordinate 26,781,349 of NC_083871.1, read as the reverse complement.
ACAACATTTTTGTGTGTGCCCAGGGATAAAATGCTAGTATTTTATTTTGGTATGGTGTGCACAAGTTCAGGAGGCAAGGCTGTGGCAATAATGCAGAATAAGGAGACAGAATTTAGTAGTGGCTAGGAAATAACAGAAGGGCAGATTTGGTAAATAATATGTATATTGAGCATGAGCACAACATGTATAAAAGCAGCCTAAAAGAACAGTATTTCCTTTATAGATTATTTCAAAATTTTCTGCTTAAGAAGAGACCATCTTATCAGAAGAAGGCAAACAGTAGCTATCTCCACAATTGTGAAATAACTTCTTTGGTCAAATTGGCTGCTTTTAAAAATGATCAGCAAAAACCTTCAGACAACTTTAACAAAACTTTATGTGCACAGGCAACACTTTTTCAACTTAATCTCAGTATACAGTCACTCTAGTTTTTTGTTCATGTCGCAAGCAGACAGGCATTCAGATATTTGAATATTTGAATATTGAGTATTCAGATATTGAGTATAAGCAGGTAAAAGGAATGAGCATACTTAATTGTAAAGCTGTTTGAATAGTTTTTTCTTCTATTTTGCATAATGTTTGCATTTTTTCAATGCTTTATACACACACAGTACTCTTTGACATGGGTTCAACAGACATCCTAGAATTTTCCTGGCTTCCTACCATCCTGCCCCTATGTATTTTTGAAGAGCCATTTCAAAAATTCCCTCTTGGGTGGATCTTTCCTTGGGGGCTTCTTTGCATGGCTCACCTCCAGTCTGATGGTTGCTGTTGCTCTTCATTTCTCTTTTCTCACTTGCAGAGTCCTGATGTCACAGGACTTATTCAGCAGAAGTCTCTGGTTCAAGGCAGCAGGTGGCCTATGTAAGAATCAGAGGACTCTTTCTATGACCTGAGGAATGTAAGACTAGTAGGGGTTTGGGGAGGCGACCTCTGAAATCTGTAGGTCTTGGAGCAAGACAGGGAAGCAATAAGAGTCAGAAAGGACTTAGAAAAAAATCTGCTTTGAGATGCAAACATATCAGGACCCAGGTTAACAAAGTAGTTGAAAAGTATGAATGTATTCACTTCACATGAATGAACTTCCAGTTCAGTTCCAGAGACATTCCATGCATTGGCACTGGGGTCATGGCATTGAATAAAGCTGGCCATAGCCTTTGCTCTTATGGATTCTTCCCTCAAAATGAGCTCAATTTATGGGGGGGAAAAAAGGATTTTATAATGTATACCAATATATTATATTCATTCACCCTATAACAGTGACATGTGAATAACTTGAGTCTTGCTAGAAGCAAAGCCTTCAGAGTTTATTAGGTCCAATAGTGAGTGTTTCTTCATGTTATTAAGAATGAAAATGAAACTGAATTATGGACATATTTGAACATCATGGATATTGGGTGCTAGTTGCTTAAAATGGAAACAAAGAACTATGGGATGAGGTTTTCTTATAACCCGGGGACATTTTCTCAGAAGACTTGTCCAATACGTCTTATTTTTTTTCCCCTTCTTTTTGGAAATCCCAAGATTGCAACGGTTTTAAGTTTAGGAATTTCTAAGTTTTAATTCATGTCCAGTCACATGTTAAAGAATGGTCCCAATTATTACAGTGAACAAAACAAGAAAGAGAATTTGTCTAATAGTTTCAAATACATGATGCCAATTTGAATTTTCCTTAATGATGAAAACTCCTGTCTAGTTATGTGAATCTTTTGACTGAGAGTTGAAGATTGGACTTTGAGCTAATGCTTAGATTAGTTTCATCTGTTAATCTGCCTTGTGCTCAGTGGCTAAGTCGTGTCCGACTCTCTATGACCCCATGGTCTGTAGCCCACCAGGCTCAGACTCTGTCCATGGGATTTCCCAGGCAAGAATACTGAAGTGGGTTGCCATTTCCTTCTCCAGTTAATCTGCCTTAGTGAGTACAATTAAGTCAAATTATAAGTTGTGTATGTTAGAATACACTTTTGGATTCATCTGTGGGCTCCTACAATTCCTCCTTCATTCCAGTGTCTGCTCCGCCATGGGAGAAAATGATAGGAGACCCCACCCCAACAGTGCCCTCTGTTGTAGCTTAGGTTACGTCTACAGGGAAACATTAGTATTTGTCTTAGTTTAGGCATCATCTTAATTGAGCATCACTGGCTGGAAAGGCCAGTGGCTTGCTGGAAGATTAATTTTCATGGTCTTTCCACTCTCTGCCTTGGTCACATCCTCAATTGAAATTCAAGCCTGAGATTAAAAAGAGGATGCTCTTAAATCAACCCTTGAAGATGTCGTACCTAAACTTATGACAATTGTTCTTTAAATATGAAGAATAATCAAGCTCAGCAAATAAAGACTTTTATATTTCTGAAATAAAATGATAATTTTTCAGCATCAGGAAACTCCCTGAAGTATCAGCATTTCCAAGAAGAATGTCATGTCTTTCTTCCTTTGCTTTCTACATGTATGTTTCAGATCAGTTCAGTCGCTCCGTTGTGTCCAACTCTTTTTGACCCCATGGACTACAGCATGCCAGGCTTCCCTGTCCATCACCAACTCCTGGAATTTACTCAAACTCATGTCCATTGAGTCGGTGATGCCATCTAATCATCTTATCCTCTGTCATTCCCTTCTTCTCCTGCCTTCAATCTTTCCCAGCATCAGGGTCTTTTCCAATGGGTCAGCTCTTTGCATCAGGTGGCCAAAGTATTGGACTTTCAGCTTCAACATCAGTCCTTCCAATGAACATTCAGGACTGATGTCCTTGAGGATTGAGTAGTTGGATCTCCTTGCAGTCCAAGGGACTCTCAAGAGTCTTCTCCAACACCACAGTTCAAAAGCAAATGTTTAGAAGCTGGATAAGACTGTTAGAATGTTAATTCATGTTTTGGGTTCAGTTTCATAGCTCAACATCTGGTATTTATTATGGGCTCACCTGTGGTTTATTTCATTTTATTTTTTAACACTATGGCTCACATTTTGAAAGATCATTTAAGACACTGACTTGTGACACTGTTAAGTTCTCTTCTCCCTGGGCAGTGCTGTTAATATCAGATATTTGGCCTTTTTTTCTTTCAGTGCCAGAAACTCCCAGCAGATGTCATTGTAAGGCAGATTTGTTTGGCAAGGCTTTTCTAGGATAGCAAATAGAATTGTCGCCTGTCCTCTGTCCTAGGGCTGTGTGTATTGGGTACTGGATTTAATTCATGTAGTCTCACCAGGGTGGGGATTGTTATAAAGATGTAAAGAGACTCCTGGGATTCTTGCTGCCTTTATGTGATTTGGGAAAATTGTTTTCCTTCAGTGTAAATTAGAGAACAAAGAACAGCAGCCTTGCACTCAAACGTCTCCTGGGCTGTCGAGTTTAACACAAGGCACTGCTGTGCTCTCATGGTGCAGCAGGGCAACAGGGGAGGGCAAAGTTGTGGAGACACAGTGAGGGAGCTGGGACTTAAAATGAAGCAGGCTCATTGACTGTGGGGACTCTATGTCCTTAGTACCAAAGGGAAAATACAAAAATGGGCATAAAAACTTATGTCCTTACCTTGCCCCGGGCTTCCCTGGTGGCTCAGATGATAAAGAATGCACCTATTGTGCAGGAGACCTGGGCTCGATCCCTGGATCAGGAAGATCCCCTGGAGAAGGGAAGGGCTACCCACTCTACTATTCTTACTTGGAGAATTCCATGGACAGAGGAGCCCGGTGGGCTACAGTCCACGGGGTTGCAAAGAGTCAGACACAACTGAACGGCTAACATTTTACCATGTCCAGTAGATCACAATGACTGATACTTATGTTAAAAAAAAAATAAAAAGTTATATTGGAACCACCCAACATTTCATGGCTTTCAAATTCAGTTAGAAAATATAGTTTCTCCCACAGAAGGCCAGGGTACACTGACTTATTTGCTGTCAATGTAAATGAAAGGCAAATCTAAATTCTGATTAGGTTCCACCTAGACAGGTTTATTAAGGCATAACTGACAAAACTGAATATATTTAAGGTATGCCACTTGAAGATTTGATAAACATATACATTGTGAAATGATTACACAGCTAATTAATGTATTCATCACTGTACTTTTTGTTTGTTTGTTTATGGTGAGAATGCTTAATTTACTCCTCTCAGCAAATTCAAGTATACAGTAGAGTATTATTAACTGTAGTCACCATGCTATACATTGTACCTCCAGAACTTATGCAGCTTCTAACTGGAAGTTTGTAACCTTTGATCGACATTTCCCCATTCTTCCCACCCACTAGTCCCTGGCAATCATCATTCTACACTCTTGTTCCTGTGAGTATTACTTTTTTGATTTTTAGATTCCACATGTAAGTGATACTATACAGTATTTGTCTTTCTCTGGTTTATCTCATTTAGCATAATGCCCTCTGGGTTCATCCATGTTGCTGAAAATGGTAGCATTTCCTTATTTTTCTATGGCTGAATAATATTCCATTTATGTGTATGTGTATATATACACAGACACAGCAAACGTTCTTTATCCATTCGTTTGTTGATGGTCACTTACATTGCTTCCATGTCTTGCCTATTATAAATAATACTGCAATAAACATTTCATTTCCTTTGGATATATACACACACAAAGGAGTGGATTGCTGTATCAGATGGTAGTTCTAATTTTTTGAGAAACTTCCCTACTATTTTTCATAGCGGCTCTACCACTTTACATTTCTACCAGTAGTGTACAAGGGTTTCCTTTTCTCCACATCCTGGTCAGCATTCATCTCTTGTCTTTTGGGTAACAGCCATCACAGGAGGGGTGGGGTAGATCTCATTGTAGTTTTGATTTGTGTTTCCCTGATTAGTGATATTCACTACTCTTTCATATACCTGTCAGCCATTTGTGTGTGTTTGGGGGAAATGTCTGCAGATCTTTGCCCATATTATAATCAGATTATTGGGTGTTTTTTTTTTTTTTTTTGCTATCAAGTTATATAAGTTCCTTATGTATTTTGAACATTAACCTCTTATCAGATAAATGGTTTGCAAATGTATATTTGCATTTTGTTGGTTGCTTGTTCTAAGAATTTATCTATTTGTTCAGGTTGTTCAGTGTATTGGCTATAATTGTTTGTGGTTGTCTCTTCTTGTATTTTGTGTTTCTGTGTTATCAGTTCTAACATCTCATTCTTTGTTTCTTATTTGAGTTTTCTCTTTTTCCTTTAGCCTGGCTAATAGTTTGTCAATTTTGTTTATCTTTTCACAAAGCAATTCTCAGTTTCATTGATCTTTTATGTTGATTTTCTGGTCTCTATTTCATTTATTTCTGCTCTGATCTTTGTTGTTTCCTTCCTTTTATCAACTTTGAGCTTGCAAGTGAAAGTTGCTCAGTTGTGTCTGACTCTTTGCAACCCCATGGACTGCAGTCCATGGAATTGCTCAGGCCAGAATACTGGAATGGGTAGCTTTTCTTTTCTCCAGGGGACCTTCCCAACCCAGGGATCGAACCCAGGTTTCCTGCATTGCAGGCAGATTCTTTACCAGCTGAGCCACAAGGGTAGCCTAAGAATACTGGAGTGGGTAGACTATCCCTTCTCCAGTGGATCTTCCTGACCCATGAATGAAACTGGGGTCTCCTGCATTGCAGGTGGATTCTTTACCAATTGAGCTATCAGGGAAGCCCATAGGTTGTTCTGTTTCTAGTTCCTTAAGGTGTAAATTTAGATGATTGATTTGAATATTTATTATCTTTCTTTTTTCTTAAGTGTTTCTTGCTATAACCTTCTTTCTTGGAAATGCTTTTGTTGAATTCTGTAAGCTTTGATATGTTGTATTTCCATTTTCATTGTTTCAATATATTTTTGATTTCTCTTTTGATTTATTCATTGATTCATTGGTTGTTTAGAAATGTGTTTAAGTTTCAAATATCTGTGAATTTTCCAGTTTTATTGCTGTTATTGATTTCTAGTATCATACCATTATGGTATGGTAAAAAGAAGATACTTGATATGATTTCAGTCTTTACTTTGTTAAGACTTGTTTTATGACCTAATGTATGATCTATCATGCAGAATGTTCCATGAATGCTTAAGAAGAATATATCTAGTCTTCTGACTTGAGGTTGACAAACTGATTGATGGAGAGTTTCCTGGACTGGGGCAGAGGGGCCCATTTTTTAGACTATATTTTATTGTACTTAATTTAGTCTGGCTTCTCAAATCATTGCCAGTATTAAAAATAGGTATATGCTGTGCATAATTCTACCCTATATCTTAGCAAAATTATGACATTAATTATAGTATTGATGACAAAAGACTCTTTTTTATTTTAGTTTGCTTCCATTGCATTTAATTCCAGAGCTGTTCACGTTTAGAGCAATCCTAGGGTGGGAACAAATAGTATTTCCAACGGATAAACCCCTTTTGGTGTGATAAAAGTGGAGATGGCAGTGGAACTGGAGAAACGATTGAAGGAGGAAGAGAAGGGAAGGAGAGCAGGCAGCTTACTTTGAAGGTGAAAAAGCACTTCTTGGAATGCAGTTTATTGTATTTGGGTTTCTTTTGGTCTCTCCTGGGAAGACATTTGCTTCCTTGCACTACTAGTTACATTAAATAGAACAATAAATACTTATTATTTAAAGTTAGATCTATACAAACCCTTCCTAGGCATTTTAGTTAAAACTTTTTTCCCCTCAAGCATTTGATCTTATAAAGGAAAATGGCATAATCAGCTTGCGAATAATAGTTCGAAGAAGTTTTTATCAGAGTGAGCATATCCTGTGGTAAACAGAGCAAGTGGAAAACCAAATTCCAATCGCCATTCATTCTCCATCAGAGAAATTTAATTACAGTGGGTATGTGTAATTCCTGTTTCAAAGAAGGCAACATTTTTTGAAAGGATAAGAATAATTACTCCCATGTAACTTAAAGACTTTTTCCATTGCTGAATTTAAGCATCTGGGGAGAATTCCCTGAGCAACCTTAGGCGCATCTGAAAATGGGATTGATCTTTGAGCTTTATGGCCTCATGCCAGGATTCTGACTGCTGCCTTTTTCTATCAGTGGGATATTGTTTTGGGGTAAGATCTTACATAACCTTAGCAGAGAGCCCCTCATTTTCTGCTTCTAGGTGAATTGCTGAAGCTGAATTGTTGGTGTTCCGGACTTCATTCCAACCTCAAAACATAATGATCCCAGACAGCCCGGAGTGGGGAAAAAGTGTGCTAGCTTCTAACAACGTTATTTTGTGAGTCAGGCAGCTTGAGGTCCTGGAAAGGGTGCTGAGCTGGGTGTTAGGAGGTTTTGGTTCTTGTCCTAGTTCTGCTCCGATTGGGTGATTTTTGGCTCCAGCACTTCAATATGAGGCTTCTTTCTTCAAGGCTTAAGAATGTGGTCAGAATTTTACAATTCCTTAGAGAAAAATTAAACCTTAATTGCATTTTTCTTTCTCAGGAATTCTTTCCAGCTTGTTTTTTTGGGGGATGGGGGGTCACACTGACATCTGAAATCCAATTTATGCGTTATATTTTAGATACTCTGATTCTAATACGTATACCCGTAGTCCACTTTGTTGATGAAGAAAATGGGGCAAAGACAGCCTAAATTTCTAGATCACAATTTTTATCACTTGAGGTGATAACAGAGACCTAAGTAGTTTAAGTTATGTTTCTGTTATTTTTTTAATCTCTTCCTAAGAGATTCCCTATTCAGATAGGATACAGTTTTTGCCATGTGATTTTAATGTGGTTGAAAAGATAGTCCTCTGATAAAGAAGCAGGGGCTCCAGACACAAGGATGTGGCTTCCCAGGCTGCTCTGTCTCCCAAGGAAGCCTTATGTAGATTTTTTGATTTAACTTAAAATACTGTTGTTTCAAGAAAAGAACAAGCAGTAAGTTCTTAGGGCAAAATTTAATGAAGGTCTATGAATCCACATTTTTTTTTTTTTTACCTTCATGGTTATAGGTACTCAGTTACCATCTCCTCAAATACAACTTATCTTCCATTAAGCTAAAACGGATAAAGGGTTCTCCTCCATTTGCAAACACAGTAGCCATGATAACCTCCAACACACATGCTCACTTGGGGGTACTAGCTCATGCAGCCCCTACGCATTTCCTTTTGTTCTCACAGGATCCCATGAGGCAGGGCTGATTATTATCCAGTTTACAGATGAGGGAACTGAAGCTTGGAGAGATTAACTAATTTACTCAAAATCTTCTAAAACCACTAACCTTTCAGCTATATTTTGCCACTATTCGGAATTCTATTTCTCTTGCCTACTCTTTCCTGTTCTCTTTCGTTGTTGTTGAGTATTCATCATTGACTGGCTCCAGCTTGGAAGCAAGATCAGGTACTTTAATTTCCTGGTTTTCATGGAACTTGATGCAGATGAAGACAGTTTAGAAATAGTATATCTCACATAATTCTTCAAAATAGATAATTCATTATGACCCAGTGCATGAATTTAAGTATTAGAGTCATTTTGTCATATGGACTAGATTTTGGTAGTGTTCACCCTACTCTAAGGAAAGTCTTAATTGCAAAACTCTGTATTTACTCAGAAAACAGATGAAGTGGTTATTATTTACTTTACAAAAACATTTTTTGCTTACAAAGATTAATAACAAGGCCTTTTAAATGTGATTTTTCTCCAACACATTAGGTACTACGTGAATGTGTTTAGAATCTCCGAGTTATGATGGAAAAAGAAGATTGTTTTTTGTGTGTGTTTAAAAAAAGGGCTGGTGGATGTTAATAGCGTGGGAGGTGTATATGTGAGAACTGGGGATAAACAGGAACTCTCTCTCGTTTCCACTCAATTTTGCTGTGAACCAAAACTACTCTTAAAAAATAAAGTTTACTAATAAAAAACAAAGGGATAAGTTAGAATTACAGCTCTGTGACTTACTATTTGCGTAATATTAAGTTGTCTGAATCTTAGGTTTTTAGTCTAAAAAATGAAAATAATAATAAGCCCCATACCAGTGTTGAGAAGTTTCGCTGAACATAACTATTTATTATCTCTATTGGCTCTTTTTGAGTACTAAAGAGAGGAAAATTCTGGTTCCTTCCCTCCTCAATTCCCTTAGGTTGCATGTGAGGGACATGGTAATTTTAGGCAGAATAGGACTAAATCCAAATATTCTGCCTTCTCTTCTGATGCATTTTGTCACCATCCCACACACTTACCAGAAACCCAGCTTGACATGCAGTGAGAGATGCCCACCTGTGCAGGTTGTAGCTTGTGTGATCCACAACATGGAGGACGCTCACCAAGTTGGTTGGCAGAAGAACCTATTTGGTGGGTTTTATTTGTTAACGTCATCCTTGGTAAGCTGTACTGGACATATGTTCCAGGCCCTGTTCAGTTGTCCCGTAATCATTTTCAACAGCTTGAAGCTGTAAGGAGGTTGCAGAAGCAGTGTGATAAGGAACAACAGAGGGCTCTTCATCAGAACGCCTAACTGCTCTCGAGCCCAGAGGCAGACTTGAAGCCTAGTGGTTTTGACAGGTGAAGAGCTGTGTGCTTTAGTCACGGACGAGCCACTCCCAGAAAAGGATAACTCACTCTATCTCCTAGACGGTCTAATTGCCTAGCTGCCAGGTGGTTTCCTCTAGTCCCTTCTAACTTTATTATTTTGATTCTCCAAATCACAAGAACACCTATTCTACAAAGCAGAGGTTTTTAACCTTGGCATCAAGAACTGCTTTGAGAAGCTGATGAAAACCATAGACCCACTCCTCAGAAGATGCACACACACACCAACATTTACAGAACCAAGACAGCCAAGAAGGGTCAGCAGGAACTGTCTCAACAAACAAAACACACCAACCTTGACAGAATTTTTGAATTGAATTTGAGAGAGTGAAACTCTGCTGTAAAATAACTCAGACATTAGAAACACACGAAGAAAACAAATACTGGAAAATAAAACAAGGTAAAATACTGCTGCTTCCTCTTTAAAAAAATGAGTCCCTAAAATGAGTCAACTTCAAAAAAATATTGAACCTAAAAGGTTATTTCTTACTGTGAATGAATGAAATGAGGTTTGGGCTGCCCATAGATACGGCGGTCAAGAGCCAAGAAGGACCAGTAAGAACTATCTCAGCAACAGACAAAACAGAACAACAACAACAACAAAGCTACCTAATTCTAAAGAAACAAAGGCAACCAGTATTTAAAGTATTTAGTTAAATAATTCTTAAGTATATTCTTCCTTTCCTTACATCACAAGCATATTATCTAGGCTTTAAGAAACATGTCCAGAATAAACAATTACACATTGTAGCAAAAAGAGTGCTTCAGGGAGAAAGTCTCCGGATGGGAAAAATGGGATCAAAAGACTATCTGGTAAGGAACTTCTCTGGTGTCCCGTGGTTGGGACCCTGAGCTTTTAGTGCAGGGGGCACGGGTTCAATCCTTGGCCGGGGAACTAAGATCCCACAGCCACATGGCACAGCCAAAAAAATAAAATAGAAACATCTAAAAAAAATACAAAAAGTCTATCTGATAGGTTAGACCATATGGAGGATTGTTTTGAGAGGGTGTTTGAAAGTGAAGGAAGAATTTTCTATAGTGACATAGAGAACTAAACTGAATAAATAATAAAAATTGAAAGTGATACTTTCTGGAAAATTAAAAGTTGTGCATGAACGAATTATAGCTCACCCCTTGGTTTAGCTGCAGGCAGTTAATGTAGCCATACTAATTTAAACATAACTGGGGGTCAAGAAAGGATACCAATTTTTATCTTTCATATTAAGAACTGAATAGATTATATTTTAAATGGGTAACTCAAGAAATCCCAGCATAAGCACAATTTTTAGAAGTGGGAGATAAATACTTGAAAAACAAAAGGCACTAAAATTGCTTAGCTGGGAGATTGAGCTTAGACTCAGTGTTAGGCAAGAGACAGCAGTTTTTTTAATACAACTTTTTAAGGTCATATAATAGATCTTTTCAAAAGTCATATAATGGATCTTTAAAATAAATTGTTTTACACAAAACCCCATGTTTCCGGGTCAAGTGCTGCACAGAAATCCAAATCTGAGAATACAGGAGTCCAACTCAAGCCTGTTTTGGACCTGAGAACCGCTGGCTGCTTGCAAAGGGACATGTGTCCTCACTCTCTTTTCTCAGCCAGCCCCGTCCCTCCTTGTGCATTGCATTTTCCAGGCCTCGTTTTTTGATGAATCTTTGTATTACTGTCTATTAAGAACATTTATTTGGAGTTCAGTAATTCTATTCAGTTTTACTCTGTTTCTTTTATTTCACATATAATTTTTTAAAAAACATTTAAAAAATCATACATATAGTGTGTTGCTAATCATGTAGCAATTTTTTCTATTTATCTCTAAGGCTGCCCAAAGGTATCAACAAAGATAATATGGGCCAATATGGGAAGAGGGATATAGTTGATTTATTGCTTTCTTTCTGGGTGATTTTCTATGTCGCTCAACTTTTTAAACAAAATATTGTTATTTTTGTAAAAATATAATAACGTGATATCTTAAAAGTAGTTTCATCTACTTACTGACTTGTTTTGAAATTCTTTTGATAAGTGAAATGGTAGTTTTGTCCTTACCACTCTGTGTAACTAATTGCCAGGACTAATTCCTTATCAGGCTTAACTTTTGTGTTTCTATCCAGCTGTATTTGCAAACATGTAAGCTTTCTGAGGTCAGATATTTTAATTGTGTGTGTGTGTTTTGTTTTCATAGGCATATCCCTAGTACTTGGAGTAGAGCCAAGCATGTGGTAGAAAACAGTTTATGAAAGACCACACCTTTCGCAATAACTAGTATGTTAGCAAAAAGTGTTTCTAAGAAGCACATAAATGTTCCTAGGTATTCACCATACCCTTTAGAAGGTTCTCAAAACACCTTTTTATTCCCTCTAATGACGTCTTTACAAGGCAGCTATCAGGCCCATGGGACTGGAGATTTTAGTTGCATAACTGCCCTTGGTTGTTCCTTAATTCCAGAACTGACAGTGTAAGATGGGTGTGACGGCGCAGTGCCTCTTCAAAGGAGCAATAGACTGTAGAGAGAAATGGAAATGCCGGTCCACATACAAATGTCTACGCTTTTGGTGAAGCTGAGAGCTTCAGAGGGTGGAGGGCAGAGGTGGGGTAGGGAGTCCTCATATGCCCACTGCGCATGTCCAAGCTGTGTGGGGTGGGCTGCATGACAGCGGTTCCCAGAGCCAGGGCTCTGACTTTGTCAGCACCACGGCTCCTTGCTTCCCTTTATCCTTTAGGCTCTGGGGATTCCATCAACTTTCCTTTTCTCTGTAAACCCATTCCTGGCTGTGGAGTAAGAACAACCCTGCTTCCTCTCCGACCCAAGATGTTTTTCTTGTCTCTTTGCTCCAGTAGCGTTTTGGATACAAGAAGTTGTGCTAATTCAGAGCTAATGTTTCAGGTTAGACAGACTTAGGTTTGAACCCTTTGCCAACTTATGGACTTGGACAAGGAACCCAGAATCTTTAGAGCGTCTATTTGTTAATTTGTGATAGTACCTACGTATAGTATCATTGTGAGCTCCTAAATAAACACATTCAGGTAAAGCTCTTAGCACAGTGCCTAGCAGTGTGTGAGCTAGTACAGCGGTTATTGTTACAAGTATTTGTTCATATATTTGTCCCCTCTAGTAATGAACCCTTTCCAGGACAGAGATCATGTCTTAGTCTCCTTTGGAATCCCATTTTTCTAGCAACATAACTTGAGTATAGAAGTTGCTCAATAAATCTTTGACTAATGTATAATTGCATATAGGTATTTTTACATGTAATATGTATCACACATATAGATATATATACTATAGAATAAGATGAAATGGTCCTTTGAAGCTCTAATTTGCTTATGAATATGGATAGGGACGATCCCCTGGAGAAGGGAAGGGCAACCCGCTCCAGTATGCTTACCAGGAGAATTCCACAGAGGAGCCTAGCAGGCTACAGTCCATGGAGTTGCAAAGAGTTGGACATGGCTGAGCGATTAACACTTAGTCTTAATACTATGGATAGCATTATTAGAATAATTATACATAGCATTATGGAAATTCTGATTTATTTATATTGGAGATTTTCTCCGACCATAATTGGAACTTTTCCAGGTTAGTTACTCTTGGTCTCCAGAAATTGGACCCAGTTACCAAGAAAGGAGTTGGCATTTCCTTGCACTAGAAATCTACATTCTCTGGACCACTTTTGGACTCAGCTGAAGAGAGGATGGAGGGCTTTGGGACAGCTTTATCCCTTGGGGCCAGGAAGGTGCTGCAGGTCTCTCCGTTTACGATCTCTCTTCCATGATGTCCAGCTCCTCCCCAGAGTCAGATTTTTCATAATATGTGACTTGATGGGTGATGACACTGACACAAATGGAAACTCAGGAACCAACTTTTGGGAGGAGAAAAGTTAGCTTCTAAAATTTTGAGTTTCCGTTGATCTTGTATTCAAGTGGATGTTCCAAGAGAGAGAAATGGATGCTCTGAGAGATCCCAAAGCCTGAGGATTGAGATAAGCTATTTGAAGTCATTTTAAGCTGTTTTAAGTGATTTCTTTTTTGGATATCTGTTCATCTCGAGTGTGCTTATCATGCTCTTTAGCTGGTAAAGAGAATCACATAGTCTAGTTACTATAGAGCTGGTTTTGATTCCACAAATAAACTGGGGAACTGAGTACATTATCAAGGAGATCTATAATACATACATGCATACCTCATTTTATTGTGATATAATTTATTGCACTTTGCAGATACTTGATTTTTTACAAACTGAACGTTTGTGGCAACCCCATGATGAGTAAATTCATTGGTGCCATTTTTCCAACTGCGTTTTCTCACTTTGTATCTCTGTCACCTTTTGATAATTCTCATAATATTTCAAATTTTTCATTGTTGTTATTTTTGTTCTGGTGGTCCATAGACAGTGATCTTTGCTACTATTGTAACAGTTTTGTGGTGGCACAGGCCATGCCCATACAAGATGCAAACAATTGTTGAAATGATAACAAAGCATTTGGAATATTATATAGACTGAGTTGACAAAGCAGCAAGATTTAAGAGGATTGACTCCAATTTTGAAAGAAATGCTATCAAACAGCATTTCATGCTACAGATGAAAGTTTGCCTCATCGATGGAGCAAAGTTTGTTGCCGTCTTATTTTAAGAAATTGCTAGAGTCACCCCAACCTTCAGCAGTCACCACCCTGATCAGTCAGCACTCATCAACATCAGGCAGGACCCTCTTCCAGCAAAAAGACTACAGCTCATCGAAGGTTAAGATGATCATTAGCAATTTTTAGCAATAATATATTTTCAAGTTAAGGTATGTACTTGTTTTTTCAGACATGCTGTTGCACACTTAGTAGACTATATACAATACAGTGTCAGCCTAACTTGCGTGCACTGAGAAACCATGTAACACACTTTATTGTGATGTTTGCTTTATTATGGTGTTCTGGAATATACCTCCCAGTATCTCCAAGGTATGCTTGCAGATGTCTGTCTCCACGTACAGGACAATGCCCACTGAAACCTCATTATAGCTTTGACCACCCTTCTTCTGCAACTGGTGGTTTGCAACATAAATCAATTCTTGGGAATGGAACTGCTGACCTTTGTGAACTTGATTTCGTTCATGTGCAGAAACCATATTCAGCTATTTTGCGAGTTAAGGCCTGGAAGCATTGGAGCAGACCAAATGTCAGGAAGAGAGAGAAAAAGGAAAAGAGGAGTAAAATTCTAGACAGGTCAGGAGAAGATTTTATGAAAATGGCAAACTAGTATGGAGAAAAGAAAACAGTGGAGGGAGAGATGTGGAATATGCTGGGGAAATCCAAGAAGAGAAATCAAGAAACAAGAGGTTGGGAGGTGGTTAGTGTGGAAAATGATACTTCCTCTGAGCCTTGAGGGAAGGGTGCAGTGGCACAGTGAGAATCAAGGCCATTTTGCAGTGAACAGGATATTTGTAAGACTGTCACATTATTGCTCTGTAATTGTGTATCAATAAGATAACCATTTATTGAGTTATTTCTTTGTGCCACACGTTCAGTTCAGTACAGTTCAGTAGCTCAATCGTGTCTGATTCTTTGTGACCCCATGGACTGCAGCATGCCAGGCCTTCCTTTCCATCATCAACTCCTGGAGTTTACCCAAACTCATGTCCATTGAGTCGGTGATGTCAACAAACCGTCTTATCCTCGGTAGTCCCCTTCTCCTCCTGTCTTCAGTCTTTCCCAGCATCAGGGTCTTTTCAAATGAGTCAGTTCTTCACATCAGGTGGCCAAAGTATTGGAGTTTCAGCTTCAACATCAGTCCTTCCAATGAACACTCAGTATTGATCTCCTTTAGGATGGATTGGTTGGATCTCCTTGCAGTCCAAGGGACTCTCAAGAGTCTTATCCAACACCATAGTTCAAAAGTGTCAATTCTTTGGTGCTCACCTTTCTTTATAGTCCAACTCTCACATCCATACATGACCACTGGAAAAACCATAGCCTTGACTAGACAGACCTTTGTTGGCAAAGTAATGTCTCTGCTTTTGAATATGCTATCTGGGTTGGTCATAATTTTCCTTCCAAGCTGTAAGCGTCTTTTAATTTCGTGGCTGCAATCACCATCTGCAGTGATTTTGGAACCCAAAAAAATAAAGTCTGCCACTGTTTCCACTGTTTCCCCATCTGTTTGCCATGAAGTGATGGACTGGATGCCATGATCTTAGTTTTATGAATGTTGAGCTTTAAGCCAACTTTTTCACTCTCCTCTTTCATCAGAAGGCTCTTTAGTTCTTCTTCACTTTCTGCCATAATGGTCGTGTCATCTACATATCTGAGGTTATTGATATTTCTCCCAGAAATCTTGATTCCAGCTTGTGCTTCAACCAGCACAGCGTTTCTCATGACGTACTCTGCATAGAAGTTAAATAAGCAGGGTGACAACATACAGCCTTGATGTACTCCTTTTCCTATTTGGAACCAGTCTGTTGTTCATGTCCAGTTTTAACTGTTGCTTCCTGACCTGCATAGAGATTTCTCAAGAGGCAGATCAGGTGGTCTGGTATTCCCATCTCTTTCAGAATTTTCCACAGTTTATTGTGATCCACACAATCAAAGGCTTTGGCATAGTCAATAAAGCAGAAATAGATGTTTTTTCTGGAACTCTCTTGCTTTTTCCATGATCCAGTGGATGTTGGCAATTTGATCTCTGGCTCCTCTGCCTTTTCTAAAACCAGCTTGAACATCAGGAATTTCATGGTTCATGTATTGCTGAAGCCTGGCTTGGAGAATTTTGAGCATTACTAGTGCATGAGATGAGTGCGATTGTGCAGTAGTTTGAGCATTCTTTGACATTGCCTTTCTTTGGGATTGGAATGAAAATGGACCTTTTCCAGTCCTGTGGCCACTGCTGAATTTTCCAAATTTGCTGACATATTGAGTGCAGCA
This sequence comes from Bos javanicus, assembly GCF_032452875.1. Classification (NCBI taxonomy): domain Eukaryota; kingdom Metazoa; phylum Chordata; class Mammalia; order Artiodactyla; family Bovidae; genus Bos; species Bos javanicus. The sequence goes on along the minus strand of NC_083871.1, from coordinate 26,764,959 downwards.
CTTTCACAGCATCATCTTTTAGGATTTGAAATAGCTCAACTGGAATTCCATCACCTCCACTAGCTTTGTTTGTAGTGATGCTTCCTAAGGCCCACTTGACTTCACATTCCAGGGTGTCTGGCTCTAGGTGAGTGATCACACCATTGTGATTATCTGCCACACATTACATTCCTTTAATTCTCATGACAATCCTCAAGGTAGATGTTATCACCATTTTACAGAGGAAGAAGCTGAGACTTAGAAAGTATAACAACTCTAGACTACACTGCAAGTAGGCAGACAGCTTGATCCCATATATCTGTATGACTTCTTGATCTGTCTTTCTGCCAGTTATGAAAATCTTTGAAAATCTGATGAAAGCAGAAGCTTCTTCCCTCTGATTAAAAAAAAAAAAAAAAAAAAAGCCCAAAGGCTCATACCCATCACATTTTACAACTGCAGGAATTTTGTGATCGCCCCCTCCAGAATCCACGTATGAACGCCTGTGGGTGTGTTGACACATTAAGAGCAATGAGCCAATTTTCAACAAAATAACCTTGAAATATATGTTAGGTTTCCAGGTTGTCACAATATGGTGCTATTTGTCAAACATGTCTGTAGCTCCAGCTTGAGAACACACTCAAAACCTGTTTCCTGGACATGAAATCAGTCCCAGTTATTTACTTTTGTTTTCTCCCAAGAGTATTTCTTGTCATGCTTTGTTCATTATCTTTGGTTGAATGACTTTGGGCTATTTTTGAAATTGCAAACCATTCTCAGAAGAGTCCATCATTAAGGAAATCCAGAGACTGTGCAGTAGGCTCCGAAAGAAACCCTAAGGGGGTTTTAGAAGGGATCCTGTCCAAGGTTAAACCATGAGATGAGAAACTCTTCTCAAATACGACCATGTGTTGGTTACATGTGCTGACTGTGGTTATTACTTTAAGGACAGTGATGCATATTTCAGTGTATATGCCATTTAAAAATATTGAAGATATACTAAATTTGATTGTTTTAAGTTATCTAGTAAAGTTACTTGCATCAAGATTATTGGAAATATCTAGATCTTTGTCACTTGTGTAGGTACAATTTAGTGTCACTTTAGAGACACGGTTCGATCCATGTGGCAGGAAGATCCCCTGGAGTAGGTAATAGCCGCTCACTCCAGTATTCTTGCCTGGGAAGTCCCATGGACAGAGGAGCCTGGAGGGCTACAGTCATGGGGTCACAGAGTCAGACACGACTGAGCATGCACATGCAAGCTGTCTTTGAAAATCTAATCCTTCAGTGAACCTGTGTAGAAATAGTATATATCTTAGTCACTTGACTTGTTTGTTTCTATAATCTGGTTAATTTTCTTTTTTCTTTTAAAATCTGGTTAGTTTTCAATGCTTTGAGAAGTTACTGAATAATTATACCTAAATGAATGGTTAAAAATTTTTTTTCTTATGGCAGTTTTCACAGTATTGTCTTTGCTTCTAAAGCCAGACTGAAATGTTATCCATTCTAAAAATTACTTTTGTTTTGGGAATACGATGTTACTCCTTGGATCACTGGCTCTAGTTCTAGAACTGTTTGTCTGAACTCACTTTGGAAGTTTAAGTTATCAGTTGTATTGACTGGAAAATTGCCTTTTTCTGACCACATACCCATATGGTGCTTAAAAGCCAGAAACTGTTTATTTTGTACATAGATGTCAGTCAGTAGAAGGATACGATTAAGATTTCCACAGTCTCATTTTGTCCCCCATCTCACTTAAATGGTGACTGATGTTGATGTGTGTCTGTACCAACATCATGGGCTCCCCTTTTTGAATGGGCTTTAGGGCCGCAGAAGTGGTTATACTTTTCACATCCCAGTTTGAATGTTTGAAGCGTGATTCTCATCTTTTCAAAAAATTTCTTCCTCCCTCCCTCCCTTCTTTCCTTCCATTCTGTCTGCCACAGGATACACCCATTCACAAGTTCTTATGGGCAATACAATCCCATCACACAACCCCATGGTAACTAATTGTTGGGTCATTGATAAGATAGGCTTTGGTGCACATGGCTGTTTCAAGTCCAGGTACTTGTTCTAATACCATCACTTTCTTTCTGGTAGAGATAGTGATTCCAGTGTACTATGGCTGATGACCATTGACTTAAGACAGATGATGTCCTTCGTATTTCCTCAGGACATTTAGTGTTGGTTCCTGCTACTCACGATGTGATCCAGGAACTAGCAATATCAGCATGACCTGGGAATTTGTTAGAAAAGCAGAATGCCAGGCCCCACCCTAGATCTGCTGAATTGGTATTTGTGTTTTAACAAGACCCACTTGTGATTTGCATGTACATCAGAGTTTGAGTGGCACTGATTTAGATAGTTCTACACAAGCTCAAAGAGTTGGACACGACTGAGCGACTTCACTTCACATAAGCTCAAATACAAAGAAATTGCAGAAAATGCTGAATTGCTGTATTTTGGGTGATGGATAATAGAAAAAAGAAACAGACAAAAAACTGCAAGCAGACTGAATAAACACAACTTTATTTAGCAAGCAGTGGGTGTAAATACGTGAAATGGTTAAATTCCAGATATTTGGCTTATTCTCTTTATCCTTTGAAATTGGTTATTTTTCCATTTCCATTGCCTTTCATGTTAAGTTTGGGCTCTGTTCTGACTCACTGACTAAAGCTCATTATCCGAATGAACATTTTAAATTTGCTTCTCTTGGGAGTAAGATTTTGTGGTTTCATCTCATACGAAACCACAGGTCTTGTGAAGTAATCTAATTTCATCCCAAGTTAGTAGCAAGGATTAAGGATGCAACCAACTGACCAAAAGCATGTTGTAAACACAATATGCAACCACAGGTCTGGATCAAAAACTAAACATTCAGCCTAGAAATTTATTTCCCAATCTGCAGAACTCTGTAGATCTAGCTGGAGCCCCTGCTAGCATTCTACTATCTCCTGAGCCATTGTTTGGTGGGATGTTGAAATGGGTCCCTCTTCTCTCTTACTCTCCTGGTGGAAGAGAAAGTGATATAAGCCTTGTAGAAGGCAATTTTGGGAACATGTATCAGAAGCATTCAAAAATGCATATGCTATGACCTAGTAATTCCACTGCTAGAAATGTATTTTAAAATAATCATATATATGGATTTGTAAGTGAAATGGAATGTCAGTTCTATAACAACATGGCTAGAATATCTATAGGAGACTAAAGAATGCTTCTGCTTGCTACATCACGGGCAGCCCTCTGTCTCTGTCTGCTCTCTGCCCACACGCCGCCACCCCCCACCCCCCGCCCCACCTTGATCTTGCCCCTCAAGACTTCCTCAAAACCAGGGAAGTTCTTGTAGAAAATAATCTGCTACCACTTAGGATTCAGTTTCCTCACTGGGCGCAAAGTTTAGGATAAAGGCAGTGTTTCTTAGAATATTACCTATATAGATGACCTGAGTGAGAATCATTTTGCCTGCTTGTATTAAACAAAGATTTCTGGGCCTGAATTATTGCAACATCCTGTGAATAAAAAGTTATTTTCTTTTTATGCAGAAGAAACTGAGGTTCAGAGAGACTTTCATTTTATACTTGTTGAGAGGTAAAGCTGCAGTTTGAACCCACTTCTGTGGATTTAAGGGATCAGACAGAAAACAGTCTGCCAGTAATGCAGGAGACCTGGGTTTGATCCCTGAGCTGGGAGGATCCCGTGGAGAAGAGAATGGCAACCCAAGAGGAGCCTGGCAGGCTATAGTTCATGGGGTTGCAAAGAATCGAACATGACTGAGACAGACAGACAGACACACACACACACACGACTTAATTCCAGTGCTTGCTCCTTCTGAGCTCACATCCTAATAGGGAGGACTGTGAAGACTATTGTCATGGGCCCCATGTGGTTCCTTAGAGTGACTTTTTCGGTGAAAATATTTTGAGAATCTTTAATTTACGACCATGGAAATAGTAGAAGATCTGGTTTTGAATTTTTCTTGTCCTTTTTTTTTTTTTTTTGAGTTATAGAGAATGAGAGATACTGCTCTGCACATATTTAATATTCAGTAGCTACTGAAAAGTGCTATGTCTTACTTTTAAGTTACAGACCTCTCTAGTACTATTGCTCTGCTCAGAAAGATGGTGCTGTTCTGTGAACTGGAACGAGACTGACTCCCGTTCTGTGGGTTATGTTCACTCTGATGTGTGAGCCTTGTTTCTTATTCCAGGGAAGTTTGGTTTCCTGGCTGGTAGTTGCAGATTTGATCCTGCCTTCAACCTATGCTGCTTTTATCTCCTTTAAACTCTTTGAACTGATTCCTTTTAGGAAAAAATAAATCTAATTTAAAGCATTATTTAAAGAAGTACCCCTATTGAGCACTTCTTATATGCCCAGCACTGGACAAAGCAGGGGGAGCAGTGGTGGGGCTACCGAGTGAGCTAAGCACCCAGGAACTAGTGTCTTTATGGATTCAGATCACTTTCTCAGTACAGGCATGCCTCATTTTGTTGTGTTTCACATATATATATATATATATATATATATTTTTTTTTTTTAATGAATTCAAGGTTTGTGGCAACTCTACACTGAGCAAAAACTATGTGCTGTGTGCGTGCTTAGTCGCTAGGTCGTGTCTGACTCTTTTGTGACCCCATGGACTGTAGCCTGCCAGGCTCCTCTGTCCACAGGATTCTCTAGGCTAGAATACTGAAATGGGTTGCCATTTCCTTCTCCAGGGAATCTTCCTGACCCAGGAATCGAACCCTCATATTCTGCATTGCAGGTGGATTCTTTACCACTGAGCCACCTGGGCAGCCCAGATGCTCATTTACCATTATGAAAACCCCAAGGGCCCTTAAGAATTGTGCTAAATCTACTCAGCCTGTGCTTTATAAACAGAACAACAAAGCCAGGATGACACCACATCTGTTTACAACATGGTTTACTGAATATTTTAAGCCCACTCTTGAGATCTACTGCTCAGAAAAAAAGTTTCCTTTGAAAATATTACTCTCATTAACAGTGTACCTGGTCACCCAAGAGCTCTGATGGTTAATGTTGTGCCTGCTAATGAAATAGCACCCATGGATCAAGGAGTGATTTCCATTTTCAAATCTTATTCTTTAAGAAATAGATTTTGTAAGAGTATAGGTGCCTCAGGTAGTCATTTCTTCTGGTGGATCTGGGAGAAGTAAAATCAGAACCTCCTGGAAAGGATTTACATTCTAGATGCCATTAAGAACATTCATGATTTGTGGGAAGGGGTCAGAATATCAACAGTAACAAGAGTCTGGAAGAAGTTGATTTCAACCCTCATGGATGACTTTGAGGGTTTTGAGACTTCAGTGGAGGAAGTAATTGCAGATGTAGTAGAACAGCAAGAGAACTAGAATTATAAACGGAGCCTGAAGATGTGACTGAATCGCTGCCGTCTCGTGATAAAACTTTCACGAATGAAGAGTTGCTTCCTTATGGATGAGCAAAGAATATTATTTCTTCAGATGAAATCTACTCCTGGTGAAGATGCTAAAAACAGTGTTGAATTGACAGAAAAGGACTTAGAATATTGCATAAACTTAGTTGATGAAGCCATGGCAGACTTGAGAAGATTGACTCCAACTGTGAAAGAAGTTCTATGGGTACAGTGCTATCATACTGCATTGCATGTTGCAGAAAAATCGTTTGTGAGTCTATCAATGTGGCAAATTTCATTGTTTTAAGAAATTGCCAGACCCACCCCAGCTTTCAGCAACTACCACCCTGATCAGTCAGTTACCATCAACATCAAGGCAAGACCCTCCACCAGCAAAAAGATAACAACTCACTGAAAGCTCTGATGATGTTTAGTATTTTTTAGTAATAAAATATTTTAAATTAAGGCTTATACATTTTTTTCAGACATAATGCTTTGCACACTTAACAGACTATGGTATTGTGTAAACATAACTTTTATATGCAGTTGTTCAGTCACTCAGTTGGGTCCGACTCTTTGAGATCCCATGAACAGCAGCACAAAAGCTTCATGTAACTAAGTTTATTGTGATATTTGCTATATTGTGGTGGTGTGGAACCAAACCTGTCATATCTCCAAGGGGTGCCTATGCTGCTGCTGCTAAGTCACTTCAGTCGTGTCCGGCTCTGTGCGAACCTATGGACGGCAGCCCACCAAGCTCCCCCGTCCCTGGGATTCTCCGGGCAAGAACACTGGAGTGGGTCGGCATTTCCTTCTCCAATGCATGAAAGTGAAAAGAGAAAGTGAAGTCACTCAGTCGTGTCATATAGTCTGCTTTTAAATCCTTTCTCCATTTTGCTAAGATTTGATCTAAAATTTAGTTGATTAAGAAAGTGAGCAATTAAGGTGCAGTTTTGTATATGTATCTATCTCATTGGAAATGCAGCAGTGTGACAGCCTGCATAATTGAAAGTGTTCCTTCCAAGGAGAAGACCCACAATAGGTTAATTCCTAGTGTTAAAACTGTGAACCCATTTTTTGGGCCTAAGTTTTGTTAAAGGATCTGGTTGCTTTGAAAATCCTGCCCTACTATTTACTGCTCTTTCATTATATTTGATCTTCAATTTTATGGGCTGCTTTGGTTAGTGATGGTAACGACAGAGAATTATGTAGGCTTCAATAGGATGAAAGGAGGAATGGAACTGATTAAGAATAAGTCAGCTTTTTCATATATGGGAAGGAGGAATAGTGAAGAAGCAGCAACACATCCTTAAAATGACTCAGTAATTTACTAGGGCATTTTGAAGCCTCGCTGAAAATTAACAAATTGATCTTAATGCATGTTGTCTCATTTTGTTGGAAGGTTGCCCAGTGCCTTGAGATGCTGGTTAATGGGCTCAAATGAGAATCTCTACCAAATGGCAGTCATCTAACTGGAAAACCATCTCCCTTTGCTATTGATTATAGTGAAGCAAAGACAGAGCAAGGTGGGGCCCTTCTCTAGGGTGATTTTCACAAAATTTACATTTTGGTTTATTGACCACACAAAGAAGCAATCTGCCAAGTGTTGCTACTGCATCTGAGATTTGTCTCACTTGAGATTATAAATGCTTTTGCTGAACACCAGCTCTATCTACACCCGTTTAAGTAAATTAGATTTAAATTCTAAGTCTCTATGAACTGCTTAAATTCACCATCATGAAATGGAAGTAACAAGACTAGAAAGCTGGCCTGATCCTGTGGTCTGTTAGCATGGTTAGGTCACGGCTCTGTCTTTGTCCTGTTCGTTCTTGCTGGAAGAGCTAGCATCCTTTGGCTATTTGTCATATTCCCATCAACAAATCAAGGGGTCTCTTGTGAATATTCATTCCCTGATGACTGTTTCATCTGCTAGGACACCAGTTATGCATCATTTTGCATGTATCATCACTTTATATGAAAACTTATGATATCAGGAACCATTCAGTTAGAAATGGCCCGCAAAATTCTCAGTCAAGTCCATGCCTTTCCGTTTGGTTCTGTAGCCCCACCTTAGGCTCTATTCCTTACCTAAAGACTTCAAACTAGAATGTGGAAGAGTCACACCAGGTCTCTTCCCTTTGCTTATCACTGTCTATTCCCCAAGCGTTGATCACACCCCTTCTGTTTTATTCATTTCTTCAACATGCACACATACACACACATACACACACATGATGCATCCTCTACCATTGCTAGTTATTATTTTTAAGTAGGGTAACTTGCTAATACTTTGCAAGCAAACTTCTAGACATATCTTGAAAGTGTCAAAAAAATTTCTCAGTATTTCTAGTCAACACATCCATGCATCATATATTACCAGCATTTTTTTCCAGTGGCCTGTGTTTACGAATCTTTTTAAAGCTACCATTTTAGTTTTCAGAGAAATGGTATATACTGTGTTTTCAATTCACGTTTCATGGATTTACATAAAATGTCATTACTTGTATGTGGTTAAAATAATGGCATCAGAATTTGCAATTTTGAGAACTGAGAGCAAGTGACAACACAGCACTTAGGAGTGAACGTGTGCAAGGATACCAGAGGGGACAACAGCAGTAAGTGATCCGGATCCCATGGACGTCAGCAGGCATTAGGTGATCTCGTGGCTTGATTAAGAGAAGATTGGCTAAGAGAGCTGTAATAACTGTGAATAACACTTATGCAAGGTTTATTCTGGGCCAAGCCCTGTGTTATTACTTAATGTAGTCTCTCATCTAACCTTTAAGGTAACTATGAAAGTTAGGCATTAGTACCCCCATTTATGCAAGGGAAAACTATTTCTGCCAAGTAGCTTGTCCAAGATCATAATGCTAGAAAGTAACTGAGTTAAAAACTCCTCTAGCTCTCTCCAGAGACCTGATTTTTAACCATCTTGCTATATCATAGTAATTTTTTGACTAAAAACTCAAAAATATTATACTTACAGAGAGAATGCAGATATCACTAAAAAGGCTCCATTTTACTAAAGGAATCATTTTTTTGACTTGGTGTCCATTGTTGTTCCTCCTGTTACAGGGAGTCACAGGAAAAGTTTTGTTGAAGGAGCCTGGAAAAATACAAGCAGTGACTTTGGAGTTCTGTATAAATGAGGGCCAATAGACCAAATGTCTCCTCCTGCTCTGAGTTATTTATTAGAACGTTTCCAATTGAGTAGCGAGTGATGCCACATTTAATAAAGCCTCAGGACTTCCATGAGGTCTATTAGCTTGCACTTTGCTGAGTTAGGAACACAAAGACTTTATGACAGACATTTGTTTTCTTGTGGTTCTTTGTACTGTTGCTCTGCTCTGTTAGTTTAAGTCCTTCAGTTTTGATGAAAGCTTTGATGTTTGATTAGAGAGGATAATTAGAATAATTAGGGAAGGTTTCTGGCTTTTATTGGTGATTTAGACAGTGACATGTTTATGGCTAAGCTATGGCATCAACCAGATTTCATATTTATATATATATATTTTTTTTCCACATCTCTTATGTTTAGGAAAGAATATTCTGAAAATAAGTTGAAAGTAGAAAATTGACCTTGATTTTATGACATAAGTCTTGGAGTAAGCCAACCATTTGTTTTGGGAGGTTTCTAGAGCTGATGAAGAAAACTGTCTAAAAGTCCTCATCCTTCGTGAATCAGCTGGTGCTGTTGCTCTGCATTCTGTTTAATCAAGTCAAGATAATTTTGGGTTTAATAGATTTTTGGAATCTCCTGTACCTAAATGGAATGCTTTTGCCTTAAGTGAATTTGACACTCAACTCCCTAGAGTGCCTTTATCATCAGCATGTTTTCTTCACACCTTTTGCATATTTTCATGTATTAGGAAGTCACTTCTCTTGTGACTTTGAGCGTTGACATAGATCATGTGGTTTATCCAAATCAGCCTCTCCTTCCCCTGGTGCTGTGCTGCTAAAGGTCTAATAACTGGCTCTCAGTGGGAAGAGACTTGGCCCTGATTAATAGCATTTGGTGATGTACCTGGTAAAAAAAATCTTCCCTTCTGGCCTATGTGAGGCACCACTGTGGTTGGGTTGGGAAGAGATGTGAACAGTCAGTTCTCACGAGGTAATCTGAGCAGGCAATCTGTCCCTTATCAAGTAGCACAATTCTGTGAGTTCATTTCTGATGTTGACTGATGGGAATGCAATGCAAAGTTCCTCTGGGGGAATTCCCTGGGTGTCCAGTGGTTAAGACTCTAGGCTTTCACTGCTGGGGCCTTACGGTCCATCCTTGGTCAGGGAACTAAGATCCTGCAAATGTAGCATGGTTAAAAAAAAAAAAAAAATTTCCTCTGGCAGGGCATCCTTACTGAGTTTTCAAGCTATTTCTTCTCAAGTCTTTTACTTACACGTTAATGAAAGATTTCATTTTAGAGCTTATCTGTGTGTAAGTGTGTATATGTTTTTTTGGGGGGTGTGTGTGTATATACACACATATATTGGTGGTGGTGTTTAATCACCAAGTTATGTCTGACTCTGCGACCCCACGGACTGTAACCCGCCAGGCTCCTCTGTCCATGGCATGTCCCAGGCAGGAATACTGGAGTTGGGTTGCCATTTCCTTCTCCAAAGGATCTTCCCAACCCAGGATGGATTCTGTCTCACCTGCATTGGCAGATTCTTTACCACTGAGCCACCTGGAAAGCCCGCACATATATAAACATACACATGCCATTTATATGTATTAAAATTGATATTCTGTTTCAGGTTTTCATTTTGGGTTTTGTCATACCACATTTTCTTAATGTTTTCAAGAGTCTTGAGTCCCGTCTCTTTAACTTGTTTTGCTCAGCCTCCTGAGTAATAAAATCAGTAATCAATCAGTAATAAAATTGTTTTAGGCGTGAGCCCCTCACTTTCAACTCTTCCTTCCAGTCTACCCTCACAGATTTCCCTAATGCAAACTTACTGTGGTGGGATAGACTTTTCTTTTCTTTTTTTTTTTCAAGAAGGGAAACAATAACGCAAATGTGACACCAGCCAGTTTCATGCAACCTCTTCCTAACCTTTGAACAGGATTCCAAGTGCAAATAAGATGATTCCATTGATCTTTTAATGAAAGAATGAAAGGGGGTTAATTTCTCTGGAAACATCTCTGGCTTTTCATGGCTATCTTGGTCTGAAGTTCCCTGTATTACACTGGATACCATCAGCAGGATGAAACATGGAAAATTACTACCACCCACTGGTCCTTCCTCCTCAAGACAAGGTTTCCAGACGTTAGATATAGGTTGGCTCTTCTTGGATAAGGTTTTGGTCCCTTTACAGTTGGTACAAGTAGTGACCGCAGTAGTCAAAACGGAGCAGAGGGTCAGACTTGGAAAATCCCTTCTGCCTCACACACATAGAAATGATAGATGACATACCATCAAAGCTCAGAAAACAAACAAACAAGGACAAGTGGCCCCAAAACAAAATACGTATTTTGGGGGGCTCAGAATGTTGTAGACATGCCTGAGAGTGAGCAGTGTTCGTGCTGCTGTCTCTGAAGTCTTCCTCTCATGTCACCTTCCCAACTCGGCTTCCCTGAACACCACGCTAAAGCAACTTCTCTTTCTCTACCCAGACAAGCACTCATCCCCTTCTCTGCTTCATTTTTATCCTTTATTATTGTTCAGTAGTTCAGTCATGTCTGTCTTTTTGTGACCCCATGGACTGCAGCATGCCAGGCTTCCCTGTCGCTCACAATCTCCCAGAGTTTGTTCAAACTCATGTCCATTGAGTCGGTGATGCCATCCAACCATCTCATTCTCTGTCACCCCCTTCTCCTCCATTGCTCGATCTTTCCTAGGATCAGGGTCTTTTCCAGTCAGCTGGCTCTTCACATCAGGTGAATGAAGTATTAGAGCTTCAGCTTCAGCATTAGTCCTTCCAATGAATATTCAGGGTTGATTTCCTTCAGGATTGACTGGTTTGATCTCTTTGCTGTCCAAGGGACTCTCAAGAGTCTTTTCCAGCACCACAGTTTGAAGTTCATTTTTATCCTTAGTACTGATTATCCCTTAACATACTGTGTGCCTTATTAATTTATCTTATTGTCAGACTAGGGTGTCAGGTTCAGGAGGACAGGACTTTTGTCTTTCAAATATTTGTGAATGAATAACTGAATGATAACACATGTAATGCATTTATCAAAGTAGTAGCATGTGGTAAATGTCCAATGAATGTTATTGTTAGTCTTATTAACATACAGTTCTTAGTGTTGGCAGAATCTGATGTTTCCTGTTTTCTACTTCATTTCTGTCTGTCTCCTCCATCCCTCAGCTGCCTTTATGTCTATTTACTACTCATTTTTCTCCACTATTCTTTCTTTCTTCCTCTTTGTCCAGTATTGAAGCCAGTGCCCTGTGTGTGTGGAGAATAGCACAGGCCACTGCAGACCCTCAGTTTCTGAATTCAGGCTGCTTGTAGGCATCTGGTGGCCAATAGGAGAGGGCAGTGGGAGAATAAGGGGGCTCCTGGCATTGGTAGGGGCAGGAAGACCCCTCCTCATCCCTCCTTTATCTCAACTTCACTGCTGTGTCCACAGGGTTATTTAGCTTTTGTGAGATCAGAGCCTAAAGTTCTTGCTGATTCATATCAAACTACACAGATAAAATACAATCACAGTGGATTGGTGATTTGGGGACACATTACTTCTGTATAATAAAACCTGGACTTTTAAAAATTTTTATTTTTTTGATTGAAAAGTATAGTTAATTTATAATGTGCCAGTCTCTGCTGTATAGCAGAGTGACTCTGTATGTATGAGTGACTCTGTATGTCTACACATGTAGACATTCTTTTTTTAAATTTAATAATCTTTTTTTCCATTATGGCTTGTCACAGGATATTAAATATAGTTCCTTGTGCTATGCACAGTGGGACCTTGGTGTTTATCCATCCTATGTATAGTAGCTTGCATATGCTGATCCAAACTCCCAGGCCTTCCCGCCCCACCCTCTTGGCAACCGCAAGTCAGTTCTCTATGTCTGAGAGTCTATTTCTGTTTTGTAGATACAGGTTCTTTTGTGCCATATTTTAGATTCCATATTTTATGATTTATATCAGATGTCTTTCTCTTTCTGACTGACAGATACATCTCTAGGTGTATCTGTGTTGCTGCACATGGCATTTCTTCACTCTTTTTTATGGCTGAATAGTATTCCATTGTATTTAGGCACCACATCTTCTTTATCCATTCATCTGTAGATGGGCATTTAGGTTGTTTCCATATCTTGGCTATTGTGAATAGTACTCTCTGAACATAGGGCTGCATATATTTTTTTAAATTATAGTCTTGTCTGGATATATGCCTAGGAGTGGGATTGCTGGATCATATGGTGGCTCCATTTTTAGATTTCTGAGGAACTTCCAGGCTATTTTCCATAGTGGCTGTACCAACTTACATTTCCACCAACAGTGTAGGAGCACTCCATTTTTTTCCACACCCTCTCCAGCGTTTGTTATTTGTAGACTTTTTAAAAGAAATTTGTGGGAGGAAGAAGCAAGATACAACCTATAACCAAGATATAGGAGGGGTACAGGACATCAAGAACTTGATTTTAGTACTGAAGCAATGTAGTTTTAAAAATTAATTAATTTATTTTAATTAATATATTTAAATTGAAGGCTAATTACTTTACAATATTGTAGTGGTTTTGCCATACATTGATATGAATTAGCCATGCGTGTACATGTGTTCCCCATCCTGAATCCCCCTCCCACCCCCCTCCCTCCTCCCTCCTCCCTCCTCATCCCTTCCCTCAGGGTTGTCCCAGTGCACCGGCTTTGAGTGTGCTGTTTCATGCACCGAACTTGGACTGATGATCTATTTCACGTATTTTTTTATACATGTTTCAGTGCTATTCTCTCAAATCATCCCACCTCGCCTTCTCCCACAGAGTCCAAAAGTCTGTTCTTTATATCTGTATCTTTTTTTTTTTTTTTCTGTCTCACATTGGTCATTGTTACCATCTTTCTAAATTCCATATATATATGCATTAATATGGAGAAGGCAATGGCACCCCACTCCAGTACTCTTGCCTGGAAAATCCCATGAGCAGAGGAGCCAGGTAGGCTGCAGTCCATGGGGTTGCTAAGTGCTGGACACAACTAAGCAACTTCACTTTCTTTCACTTTCACTTAACTTTCACTTAGCAGCAGCAGCAGCATGCATTAATATACTGTATTGGTGTTTTTCTTTCTGACTTACTTTGCTCTGTATAATAGGCTCCAGTTTAATCATTAGATGAACTGATTAGAACTCAGTCAGAACTGATTAGAACTGATTCAAATGCATTCTTTTTAATAGCTGAGTAATATTCCATTGTGTATATGTACCACAACTTTCTTATCCATTTGTCTACCAATGGACATCTAGGTTGCTTCCATGTCCTAGCTATTGTAAATGGTGCTGTGATGAACATTGGGGTACATGTGTCTCTTTCAATTCTGGTTTCCTTGGTGTGTATGCCCAGCAGTGGGATTTCTGGGTCGTATGGCAGTTATTTCCAGTTTTTTAAGGAATCTCCACACTGTTCTCCATAGTGGCTGTACTAGTTTGCATTCCCACCAACAGTGTAAGAGGGTTCCCTTTTCTCCACACCCTCTCCAGCATTTATTGCTTGTAGACTTTTGGATCGTAGCCATTCTGACTGGTGTGAAATGGTACCTCATAGTGGTCTTGATTTGCATTTCTCTGATAATGAGTGATGTTGAGCATCTTTTCATGTGTTTGTTAGCCATCTGTATGTCTTCTTTGGAGAAATGTCTGTTTAGTTCTTTGGCCCGTGTTTTGATTGGGTCATTTATTTTTCTGGTATTGAGCTGCATGAGCTGCTTGTATATTTTTGAGATTAATTCTTGGTCAGTTGCTTCATTTGAAGCAATGTATTTTCCCTGCGTAAGACAATAAACACAGGTTTTCCTCCCCAAAGAAATAAGGAATTATGATATTGGCTTTACTGTGAGGCCCTCCCTTCTTAGATCCCAGTCACAGGCAGGGTAAAAGCTGTGTTGATGGAAGGATAAAATGGTGAAACCCCTGCGTTTGATGAGAGGGAAGCTGTCAATTTTGCTTGGTGAGAAAAAAGTGAAACATGTGGCTTGTCCCTATTAACACTTTGTGAAATTTGTTGTGTCCTTCATAATAGTCCTCAGCAAATAGGAAACATATTTTTAAGAAGTGACTGAGGGATTTTATCCCTCATAAATAGTAGGATAGTTGGTTGAAAGAATGAGACAGTTAAGAGCACCAAGAAAGCATAGTGTTCCAGCTGAGTTGAACACATCTTTCTGTTTTGAACTTTAATAAAACAAAATGACCATAAACTAGGTCAAATGGTCATCCTCCACACACCTACTGCCTTATCAATGTATGTTTACTACACTGGTTTGTTTCAAGGTGACATTCATTTTTGCTAAATCTCAGCAGAGAAGATGAAGTCCTGAGATCCTCAGGTAGCAGCATAAACCAGGACATGTTGACCAGAGGCCTCTTAGACATGCGAAGAGCTCTCCAGGGTAACTTTCTCTGATGATTACTCTGCCTCATGAGAACTCCCCACCCTGGCTGATGCCCAGAGCTGCTGGAGCCACAGCTCTGGGTGCTTGCGGTAGTGGTGAAGATTGTTGAGAAATTGCCTGAGGTAGGAACTCTTTCCACAACAGGTAGCCCCATGCTTAGGGGTGTTGGCTGCCCGTCAGTGGTGGGGAACCATTGCCTTTTGGTGCTGGGAGGAGCCTTGAAACATGCTCCACTCTGTTTCCATTGCTACAGCCTCTGAGGCTAGAGAGGCCACTCTATTTAACCAGCCTTGTGACTCTCTAAAAGTTGCTCAAACATTCTGAGCCTCAGTTTCTTCAGCGATAAGATAGGAACAATGCTTGCTTGCAGTGTTGTCCTCATAGAGGACATTTAATTAGTTAAAAATTTTTTTTTTTATTAAGCATCTACTATGTGCCAGATCTGTGTTGTGGTTGTTCAGTTGCTCAGTCGTGTCCAACTCTTTGTGACCCCATGGACTGCAGCACACCAGGCTTCCCTGTCCTTCACTATCTCCTGGAGTTTGCTCAAACTCATGTCCATCGAGTCAGTGAGGCCATCCAACCATCTCATCCTCTGCTTCCCTCTTCTTTTGTCTTCAATCTTTCCCAGCATCAGGGTCTTCTCTAATAAGTCTGCTCTTCACCATATCAGATGGCCAAAATATTGTAGCTTCAGTTTCAGCATCAGTCCTTCCAATGAATATTCAGGGTTGATTTCCTTTAGGGTTTAGTGGTTGATCTTCTTGCTGTCCAAGGGACTCTCAAGAGTCTCCTTCAGCAGCACAATTCTAAATGGGATGGGAATAGATGATGGGAATACAAAAGTGAGCAAAAGAAATACTGAGCCTGCTCTCCTGGAACTTATAATCCATATTACATGGCAACTGGCACACAGTAGGGTCTCAGAAAATGGTAGCTATCTTATTATTCATTAAAAAATGAGGGTGTTGAAGCTAAGAGATTCAGTGACCTGCTCCAAATTTCAGTTTCTCCTGATATAGGCAAGACTTGATATTTTGGCCTATAATAAAATCACATACTTTTCAGAGAGGCCAGTCATGGTGTCCAGACCCTTCGTGATGAGATGGACATTTTGATTCATTTGGAGGCAATATTTCCTAACCACACCTCTGGCTAGCATGGGTGCCCCCAACATGGCCAGGTATTACCAGGTCAGAATTCCCATGGAATTCTCCAGGCCAAAATACTGGAGTGGGTAGCCTTTCCCTTCTCCAGGGGAATCTTCCCAACCCAGGGAATGAACCAAGGTATCACCTGCCTTGCAGGCAGATTCTTTACCAACTGAGCCACAAGGGAAGCCCAACAATACTGGAGTGGGTAGCCTATCCCTTCTTTAGCGGATATTCCTGACCCAGGAATCAAACCAGCGTCTCCTGCATTGCAGGTGGATTCTTTCCTAAGTGAGCTATCAGGGAAACCCCTTACTTCAATTAGAATAATTTAAAAAGTTACTAGTTCATTTTATGTGAAATTTGTTATCCTCTTGTAGGTTCTTAGAAAATCTGCACAAAAAAATCAGTACTATAAATCATAGGCTTAGGGTTAAATGAGCTTTGATTTGCCTGGACCACAGAAGTGGTAATGAGAACGATGTCCATAATGGAACACAATGACTCCCATTAGAAGACTCATATGAAAAATGTTATGCTTTAGAGCCCACAAAAATTTTACTTTCTCCTTTCTAATAACTGAGAACCATGAAAATAATGGTTTGCCTCTTTTGCCAAATCTGCACAAAACTTTGGATTCAAAATTCAGGTCCAGTTACAAGGAATGTGTACATCCTTGAGGTTAGGGTATATGTTTTCTTTCGCTTCTTGGGTTCCAATGTGTTTCATGTGTATGATTTTATTGTCTGTATGTCCTTTGATGTGAAGTGAAAGTCACTCAGTCATGTCCAACTCTTTGCAACCCCAGGGACTATACAGTCCATGGAATTCTCCAGGCCAGAATACTGGAGTGGGTAGCCTTTCCCTTCTCCAGGGATAGGCTAGAGATAGATGTCCTTTAATCTGAGTTAATTACGAGAAGAGTATGTTTAAAACAACAACAACAAAAACCGCTTTACTTTGTAGGGCAGAGAGTGCCAGTACAGGAAAAATAGAAGCAGTGAGGGAGTCAGTGGGGAAAACATGAATGAGGATGATCCCCGGGCAGTTATTTTGCTGTCAGCCCCTTTAAGGTTTGCCTGGTGGCTCAGTGGTAAAGGACTCGCCTGCCAGTGCAGGAGATGCCAAGAGACGGGGGTTTGATCCCTGGGTTGGGAAGATCCCCTGGAGGAGGGAATGGAAACCCTCTCCAGTATTCTTATCTGAAGAGTCCCATGGAGAATGGAACCTGCAGGCCACAGTCCATGGGGTTGCAAAGAGCTGGACACAACTGAGCGACTGAACAACAAACCCCTTTACACTTTCTGTCTGCTGCTAATGAATGTAGCCCAAGGACCTGTGACCTCTTGGTTGACCTGGATCCAGTCTCAAAACAGCCCTTTTCTTTGGTTGCTGTGTATATTTGCAGGCATGTTGGATAAGGCACAGCTGTTAGAAACTTTTTGGTCCCATATTTCCTGTTTGTCTAGATTTGCAAGCACAGTTTTGTCTCAGCTTCCAGCATGTTTGCTGTGATTATTAGGATTTTATTCTTCAGGACCAGAGCTACCTTTCCCCCTATTTTCTTTCCCTTTGTGCACCAAGTTCTCTTCAGGTTTCTGCAGAAGAGCATGTTTTCTGTTCACTGCTTTTCCCTTCTCTGCTTGTTGCTATTGAGAAGGGAAACACAAATAAAATATTTGAATCCAACTCTTAAGCAGGAATATGTTTTGAGCAAGTAGAGCTGTAAAAACATCATAAAACTCCCCAGATTTACCCCAGCTCTCCAGCCTGGGGACAGAGTGAGGCCACAATAAGAGTCACAGAGCAGCCCGTTTCTGGCCCAGCTCAGTTGGCGATATGCCTGCAATCCAAGGCTCTCGCTGGTGGAAGGGGTCCCTGGGTGCCCTACCATACACTCACCAAAGGTCATGAATGATCTGTTCTCTTTTGGCCTCTGGGGTCCCACTGTTCTGTGTTTCTCCAGGGATCCTCTCCTGCCTGTAACTCTGAGGACTCCTTTTGAGGAACCTCTTCCCGATGCTCCATCCTCCTGGCCACAGGCTGGGGGCTGTGGTTGGAGCAATTCCTCTGCTCCTATCCCACCATCTCCAGGCTCCCTCTGATCAGGGCTGTACCCTGTTACCAGGTACAAAGCCCGAGTACCTATGTCCTCAACTGTCCACAGGCCCTCGGGCATGACTGTCCTTACACTTGACCTGCTCATTAATTCACTGGACTAGTGTGGAGACTGTCATATGCCCAAATTTGTCAGCCTTCTTCCATGTAATTGGGCTGCCTAGCTAGAGCCTACCTTTTCCCCCTCCCCTGAAGCTAGGTTAAGGCCATGGAGCTGAGAGCTCACTAATGGGATATTCGGGTTGACATTTTTGGTCACTTACTTGAAGAGAAAGTGTTGGCCTTATATTCATGCATCATTGTTCCCCTTTTCACCTGGGGACATCAGTCACACTGATGAGGACAGAAATTTGAATTTTGGAAAATATGTATCTGCCACTATGAACCTAACAACATCTCACTGCTTAAAAACTTAAAAACCTTTTATTCTGAGGTCGGCAGTGATATGAATGAACGTGATTTTCTGCTATAGTACAAGAAAATGTATCAACATTTGGCAGTTTGGCATAACTCAGTGAACCAGTAATTTCCAAAGGGATAGATGCATGAGGTTATGAAATCACACAGGGGTAAAAGAGCCCATGTGTGGAAAACATGTAGTGTAAAATAAGAAACTTTGCTTCTCTGTTTGATAATATTTGACATAAGTAATCAGTGTGCAATCACCATTATATGGATTTTAATGTGACAGAGTATAAAAAGTTCATTGATAAGGGTTCAGATTTCATATTGCAACAACCTTTTTAGAAAATACCACTTGAGTTTTGGTATAGTATTAAAGAACAACGTTCACAACCATCTGGAAAGGCTATGATACTACTGTCCCTTTTCTCAGCTCTATAGTTGTGTGAGGCTAGATTCTCCTCATGCACTTTAACTAAAACAACCTGTTGCACTAGATTGAACATTCAACCACCACCACCACCACCACCACCGTCGTCATGTCATCTATTATTAAGCCAGACACAGAGGAGATTTTAAAAAAATATTAAATAATGCCAGTCTTTACACTTTTTTAAGACATAATTTTTAGAAAATAAGTTAAATTGTGTTAGCATACAATAGGTTTATCATCACTTTAAAAAAGAAATTAATGAACAAGTGTTAATAAGTTTTTCTATTTTTGAATACAATCAGTGTCAATAGATACTTTCCACATAAACAGATTTCTCTGGGGTCCTCAATAATTTTTGAGTGTACAGGTATCCTGAGACCAAAGCATTTGAGAACCCTTGCCTTCAGTTATGGCAGAGCTACATGTTAGACTCAACTGGGACCATTGAGTGAGCTCTTAGAACACAGTAATCTCCTTCCAGATATGGTATATGAGAAAATAAGATACCTCTATTTTGTTTGAGCTGCTTGTATATTGGGGCCACTTTGCTACAGCATCTTCGCCCATATTTGAAATAATATATTAATATTAGTCTAGAAATTGATCTAATGTACACAATTAGAATCATTATTTCCCTTTAAGCTTTCATCAATGTCCCCAGATTGAGCTTGTATATCTGGACTCTTTCTCAGGAAGAGCCTGGATAGTTGACCAATGACTTTTTTCTTAATTTTTTAGGCAAAATCATTGTTGGGCTGCTTGTTCATCCTAACATATCAAGTCAGTTGTCCTTTTTGTGAGGGACCTCTGGATTCTTAAATGGTGGAATTTTTAAGAAGTAAACTGCCCATGTCCATATTCTGGGATCTCTTTTGCATAAGGTTTTAATCTTCATTCTGTCTTTGTTCTCTTAATGTCAATGTGTTTGGCCTTGTTATTATGGTAATAATATTTTTTTCTGAAACAACAATGAAGACATGTGTTTTTCCAAGTCCGGAGTCTAATCCAGGACCATGGAAGAATACTTGAATGTGAAACTTTCTGGAAAATTCATCATTGTTCATCATGTTTATAATAAAAGTCCCTAGAATACGAAAATCACATTTCACTAATTTCCCTTTACTAGACTTTCTGGAAACCTTTCCAAATTCCATAGCATAGACTGATTTTTCTAGCCTCTGAGTCTTCTACGGTGGTTATTTCTCAGTTAATTATGTTGGCACATCCCGTCACTGAATTACCTTTGATTGTCTTGTTTCCTGGCTCTACATGTGTGATCTGTCTCTCCAGTGAGGTAGTGATGTGCCCAGGGGTGTCAGTCATCATTTGTTTATCTCATGTCTGGGTAGCCTATAGTGCGTGTGTGCGTGAGTGTTCAGTCCTGTTTGACTGTTTGTGACCCCATGGACTGCAGACCACCAGGCTCCTCTGTCCATGGAATTCTCCAGGCAAGAATACTGGAGTGGGTTGCTATTTCCTCCTCCAGCAGATCTTCCCAACCCAGGGATCACGTCTCTTGCGTCTCCTGCATTGGCAGGTGGATTCTTTAACACGGTGCCATGTATCCTATAGAGTCCAAAGTTAGTAATGAAGCTGAATTAAACAGGCTCGGATGTCATTTCCTTTCCTCACTGAGTAGCAAAAGAGACGCCTCAAGGCGAGGAACACTGAGTGGAGTTGTAAGGTGCGCGTGGTGTGCTTTCTGAGACAGTAAGAAAATTCCTCCGCCCTGCCTACAGATTTCTGCCCCTATCTTCCCCTCCACATTTGCACAGAGATGCCTAATAGCAACTTTCTGAGAAACTGTTAGGCTGAAAATAGACTGAGGTGTTTTTCTTTTAAACTTCTTTATTGGGGTATGATTGACATACAAAAGGCTATAGATATGTAAGGTATGCAGCTTGTTACGTTTGGAGATAAGTATGCACCTTAGGAAACCAAAGTCACTATTAGGAACAAGGTATTTAAAATGCAGATACTTATCAGCAGGGGCAAGATAGTGGCTTACACTCACAATTCCTGACTGGTTCTTTTCTAGAAAAAAAATAGTGGAGGGTGGAAAATGAATAGAATGTCTGAGATGAAAAAGTATGCTAAAAAGGAAAGCAATAACCTGATTTATACTTTAACAGGTCAGCTCTGGTCTGGACTAGCAGACTGAAGAATCGGAGGATATTTCCTTGAGTTAGAATCAGATGTGGCTGAGACTCTGTTCTAGGAAATGCCTGGCCCAAATCTTAACTCTCTTATTACAAACCATGTGACCTTAGGAAAAATACTTCATTTCTCTGGGTCTGAGAACTCCTACTTAGCTAATGAGATTACTTCTTGGCTTATTGTCAAGATTAAACAAGTGTCTAATAAATATTAACTATCGGAGGGCCCTTTTCTTAGTTTAAACCATCCTCACCGTAAGTAAGAATAAACCTGTTCTCTCAGGAATGATGTAGGAGGTGAGGGGTGGGGCTGATGCCTGAGAGATTGCTGTTTCTTCCCTAAATGCTTTCTTACTGGGGCAGTGGTCCTCTGACTTTTGCAACAGAGGAGTTGCTTTTTGTTTTCCTGGAGGTTTGAAATTGCCAGGATGTAAATATGAGGGGAGATGTGGATAATGAAAAATGTCTGAGCAGGCTGAAGTGAATGTGGGGAGGATGGTACTGATGTCTATGAGAGTGATATTGCCCCAGAAAGGAACCACCTAGAATGAGCCACACTTGACCCTTGAAAAACATGGGTTTGAATTGCAAAGATCCATGCATATGTTGATATTTTTTTGTCAATAGTGAATACTGCAGTCCTATGTGATCCTGGTTGGTTAAATCCAAAGATGTAGAACTATGGATGTAGGAGGCCAACTGTAAGTTAGACTTGGATGTATACTCTGTGGCTGCAGAGGGTCAGCACCCCTAAGACCTCTTTATTGTTCAAGGGTCAACTGTGGTTCCTTGACTCCTGAGAATTCCACCAAGCTGTGGAAAGGAGGCTAACCCTGGAAGAAAGATAGGTATAAGCTTATTCCCACTTTAGAATAAAGCCCAGTGAACTGACTTGAAGGAAAGTCATGCAGACGAACTCCAAGGCAAGTGCTCTTTTGATAACTATGCTGCCTTTCCTGCACACTTCAGAAATGAACAGTAAAAGTGCCGAAATCTAAAGAATATTCTAGAAGTCCATGTGAAACCTCTCAGAAGTAGATTTGACCTCTAATGTAGGGTGGGGGTGACCTTTTAAATAGTTTAGAAATCTAATGTTTATGTTACATCAAATTTTTCATAGACCTCACCTCCTCTGAAGACACAGAACTTCCTGCCAGCTCCCGAAACACCCTTGGAAGTGGTGGGCATCATGACTCACGGTCAGGTAAACATTCCTTTGAGACACATATCAGCAGATTTGTTATTCCATTACTGTCCAAACAGCAGAAAACCTCAGGAGGTAAAATTGGATTAGTGTTGAAGAATTCAGTCTCACCTGTTCTCTTTTATTCAAATCAAACTTTTAAAACATTCACTGTGGGGAGTTCATTTTTGCTCCTAAAAAGGGATAAGGGAAAGATGTGTGGCAAGTCTCAGTCTTTGGAGTCAAGCCTTATTCTGGAACTGTTTCATTTGGAAACCACACCTAACTCCCAGCAGGGAAATCATCTGACAAAAACCACGACCTGCTTGCAGGTGTGGAAAAGGAAGGAGTTGGCATCAAACAGCACAGTGTATAAGGGTAATCCACAGAATTCTATAAAATGCCCATTAGCTACTCAGGGTGGAAAAATGGCTTGCTTACAGTGGAAACTGGTAACTTGGGTCAATAAAATGGTCAGAATCATATACCTTAGCCATAAAGCTCATGTCATGAACTCATGGCCAACGACCAGACTCTTATACATGATTTCCTGAACTAATCTGTAAATAGTATAAAGTACTATAATATCTGTAGTGTACATTGGATGAAGGGAACATATATTTTATATCAACCATAGAAGCTAAAGGTACTAGTACACAGTGAGAGTCAATTACATATGCATTGATTGATTTCATAGTTTGTTAAAATGCTGCAAATGTTTGAGTAGCCCCCAAATTTTAATTTTTTTAGTTTGCAGAGTAAAAGGTTTTCTTTTATGCATTCATTAATTTAATAAATACTTAAAGTATCTAAACCAAGCATTAACTCCGATCCTTACTGGTTGATTAAACTTTGGCAGTTACCTAACCTTTCTGCCTCAGCTTCCTCATATGTAAAAATCAAAGAAACTTTAGTACTTAACCTCCTAAGGTTGTTGCAGCTATTAAATGGATGAATACCTATGAAGTGCTTAGAATATTGTCTCAGTAGTAGGAGACACATCTGTTAAGTTGCTGCATACTAAATTACCCTAAAGTTTAGAGGCTTAAAACAACACATTTATTATCTCATAATTTTTGTGGATCAGGAATCTGAGCTTGGTTTAAGTTGAGTCTTCTACTTTTCAGGCTGAAATCAGGGTGTCCCCTGGGTTGTCACTGCAAGGCTCAGCTCTGGGAAAACCTGCTTCCAAGCTCATATGTGTATTTGTTGGCAGGATTTAGTTCCTCCATAGCTGTTGGCCAGTGATTGCCCTCAGTTCTCTGCCATTTGGGTCTTTCCAACATGGCAACTTGGTTTGTCAAAGCATGCAACATGAGAAGTCAAGAGGTTAGAATCAGCAAGCAAGCTGCAGTTCATAGCTTTTTACAACCTAATTAGGGAAGTGATCTTCCCTCACTCTTGCCATATTTATTGATTAGACATGAGTCACTACTCCCGGCCCACACTTAAGAAGATGGAATTACACAATTCTAGTGTGACTGTCAGGGGTCAGTGATCATTGGAGTTCATGTTAGAAGCTGCCTACCATGATGGTGAACAATACAAATTTGAGGATTACATGCTTACTGGGGGAGACAGACGTTAAAAAGAATTCTAGAATAAGATAGCAATTAGACACTGTGATAAGCACTATGAATTGGAAACACAATGTTTGATGACAAATTACAATCTTGATATCTGTTTTGAGTTGGTATTTTTCAAATGAAGACATCTTTGAGGAGATAATTTTTAGTTTCAGATGTGAAGGATGAGGGAAGTGAGTCAAGAGTGGAGTCAGGAAAAAGGTGAGCCCTTCAGAAGAGTGAACAGATGGTGTGTAGGCCCTTGAGGGAGGGGAGCACCTAGAGTTGGCCCCTCCATGTGGCTTGGGATTATTTTCTCTGCACATGGCTAGTTTCT